>NC_071300.1:8411269-8724192 GCF_027563975.2 Plodia interpunctella
CGAAGTCGGCCCGCTATATGACATATAGATAATCTTAAATTATTTTAAAATTAACCTCTCACCCCTACTAATCGCTAGTGGTAGCCAACTAGCGATAACATTTGTTTATCTATTGTGTTGTGTCTCGATTCTCCGCGATCGACAGGTTGATGCTATTTGATTACTATGCCTAAAATTTAACTACATTTTTCATTACGATCTAATATTACGTCAAACCTTCGCGTAATCAATGTAGGTGGGTGACGATATGTTCAATGTTAGTGCAGGTCTCTTTACACAAATAGTTATAGGTACTACATGTAGGTAACGATAACTTCATTTCTAATACTTTTACTAAGTGAAAACACATGCGCCAAAGACATTTGCGCGCAAGTTCTTGTGCGCAAGTTCTATCGCGCAAGTTTCTTTGCTTGCAAGTTTCTTTGCGCGCAAGTGATTGCGCGCAAGTGTCTTTTGCGCATGTGTGCCCAATTTAGAAGCAGCGGCGGTAGCGTGGTTTAATTTAGAGATAAAATCAAAGCATTTTTTTTAAATATTTTAAAGACACTTTTTCACGCATATCGGGACTGCTAGGAAGAAATGCAGAACGACTCATTTACAGTGTTGGATGGTAGTTATTATCATGCCAGAATGGCTTGCCTTTTCTATTATATTTCTATATATTTTTCCCAGTAATACTTATAATAAACACTTAAAATAAGTAAATGGTCAAAAGGTAACATTATACTAAGAAAACGTTATACTGCGATATATGACCCAGTGCTGAAAAAAAAATATTATTTCGGGGAGAGATACAATATCATCTCATCACTGTGTCTGTAGAACAATTTTTCCAAAATAAACGTCGTATCATAGCTAATTACGACGAATGGGAACAGTGTAGTGAACCGTGGATGCGCGGGCGCGCCTGTGGCCCACATATCGTGTTCTATTTTCCACCAGCCGCCGCACTAGCGCCCTCTATAATTAGATCCGCATTGTTTATGTCGACTCATATCAAATGCTTCCTGTATTTATGTCTTTTATCGTTTCAAATTCATTATGCATTTTGTATTTAATAATAAGAATAATGCTAAAATGGCACAGAAAACAGAAGGGTAGGTTTGTTTTCAATATTTTTTTCCATTTTCAAAATTAAAATAATACTTTTATTTTCTTTCTTCGTCGGTAACTGACAAAAATCGATTTGAGAGAATAAAAAATCGCAAACACGTAAGCAAAGCTCATTCGCTATAACTAGATAGATTCAGTTCCTAGTTCAGTTCGAAGTAGGTATCGATGTTATGATGTTTATTTATTGGTATTTTATACAAAATGTTTTATGTATGTTCGATACTGACTTACAGCTTTGCTGGCATTAATAGTCTGGTAATATACACTAATATCTATTTTAAGATTGTAACAACTAAAGCTAGTCGATTTGGAAAGTCTCCAACATTTATGTAAGAATTTATGTCGTTTTGTTTTGTCGTAGCTATTTTGATAATACAATCGAATTGACACCATGTCTTCATCACAACAAAGCAAGATAAATATATACCTAATTTTAGGTAATGAATTTTATCATTAAGTAAATTTTGTCTTTCGAGCAAAAATTTTTTTTTAATTAAGAAATCTAACGAGTAACCATTATGAGATAGAAAGATTTTCATACAACTTCCCGGCCCAATCTGGGCTTATCTCATACAAAGTAGCAGATTGGGTCGGACACGCGAGAAAAGATATCAGCGCTTTGTCTGTCTGTTTCTGCTCATATATTTCTAACCAGCTTTCGCCCGGGTGAATTTCCGGTAATTTTTTTTCCGGTAATTTAACGGTAATTTTTCCGGGTTGAATGGTATGTCCCCTATGTCCTTCTCCATACATTAAACTAAATGTATGCAAAATTTCAAGAAGATTGGTTGAGTAGTTAGAGCGTGAACTTACTTTCGCCTTTATAATATTAGTAAGCTAAATGGGAGCTATAACATTATCGGTCTACATTTTTATATATATTTTTTATAAACATGTAATTTTTGACACAAGTTTTATTGTCTTCAGAGATACGGCGGACAAGCGGACAAAAATATATTTCATTCTGTTCTTTTGTTTACGTCGATTTTACGATGTGAAACACATTGGTTTTATCTAGATGCATTGTAATGTGCCATGTTTGTAAGTAGTATGTTCATGGATCTGACGATTAGTGCCCGATGAGATAACCTTCAAGACTTGCGTAATCGATTTCGTACATACAGGAAACTGCATAATTATAATGTGAGCTCGGCAGATTGTCGTCAAGTAAATAATATTGATATTCTTGTAAAACTTGAATGTTACTACTGGAAGTATTTTATAATCTGTGGATGTTACGTTGCTTAGTAGCAGTTCTATAGACGTATAACTACGAGATACTTTAAGTATTTTCATAGATTATTTAGCATACTTATTGGAAAAAAAAACTTTTTTTGTCCCACGTAGTTAGCTGAGAGAGTATTTAAGTCGTATAAGAAAAAACCCAATAAAATAAATTATTGTATATAGAATTTTTTACTTAAAATTGTGTGGATTATACGGTACTTATTTTTAAATTAAACATCTGTACCGATGTTCACTGTTTTCCTAAGGCTATTTCCTTGAAGAATTAATTTTATAGCGAAATATGTAATTTCCGTATTATACATTTAATCTTCATATATACCTATTAATTTAACAAACACGTATAGAAACGCTAAGCCAAGAAGCCATAAACCTAATGTGATTATGTTACGTCATAGAACTTCGTGAGATACGCAGAATTTCTAGAGTAATTTTTCTTGAAAATACTCAACTACCAGGAAAGATTTCATAAAAAAGTAAAATCTAATAAATGAGGTTCCGAAATCAAAATAAGATAACTTCTGTACAATGAAGCCAGTGAATTTAGGAAAGAGCATAATTTATTTTTTAATTTATCGGTCTCTTTCTCAGAATTGACTTAAAATAAGTAGGTGCCTACTTAACAGAAAGGCAGAGAAGCTATACCTACGTTAATTATAAATTGACATGTCACACATTAAGTTCTAAGCCCATATCGTGGGACTGATGGACACAAATACCCAGAACCGCAGACAAATATTTGTGATCAAATCACAGGATTCGATACAGTAATAATAAAATAGTAGAAACCCAAAATGCATTTCACAGCATAGCATTACATAAAGTAGAATTGAATACACATTAACAATATACCTACTGGCAGGCAGTTGTGCAAGCCGGCTCGACCCAGGTCACTGGGCCAATGTCACCAGCTCGCCAGCCAACTCGTTCAAATGTCCCTCCCTATATCTATAAGGAGATAAGCCTTGCTAAGTTTTATTCAACTTTTCCGTCGTCTTCTACTCACTGTCTGCTACACCCACAGGTTACGCCCTTTACTGACGCTTCCTCGTTTACTGTTTTAACATTTGATTTTTGCCTACCTTTCTGACTTTAGATTTTTAGTGCGTTGTAGCTCTTTATCTGTATTAACTGTTTGTTTCTAGTGTAAAGTTAACATTGCGATTTGTAGATATCGTTATACAATTGAATAAATTCTGAAACAAACTCCTTGATTTTAAAAGGATAGGTATCAATCGATGTAACAATTAGCTTATAAAAACTTCCTCGTAATCATGAGACTTAAATAAATAAAAACGTTACGAAGTTAGGCGATAAATAAAAACGTATTTCTACCGAAGCGTATCTTATCTCAGAAATGACCCGTCACCAGCAGATTTCTTAGTAGTGTCAGCAAAAAATGGTGAATCATGGCATGGCCCGAACCCCGAACGCATCGACGGGAAAACGAAACCAACCGTTCTCCTTAATAATAAATATTAAGCTATATAATTGCTGTGGTTGTTCAAACTATGTTACTTTGTTACGTATGGATGGTCATATGATGAATGAATTGAATGACTCGTTCAGGTTCACGATTTCCACGAAAATTGTATCAGGTATGAAGCAGTTTTCTACTTAAGTCTTCCATAAGTTGAACTTTAGCTGTAGTATTATTATTTAAAGTACGTATATTTTTCTTTATTTAATCTGTTAGGTATGTCTGGTAGCTATGTACAAATGGATATGACAGATTAGGTATAGTTACTTCAGATATGTGTATTATGTTGTACGGTATATGGGATGTTATACGGTTGTGAATATTGTATAAATTAAACAATTTACTTATTAAATAACTAGATGTTGCCCGGGGCTTCGCTCCCGTGGGAATTTTGAGATAAAATATAGCCTATAGCAATCTTGGATAATGTACCTTTCTAGTCACAAACTCACAAACACTTACCTCTTTATAATAATAGTATAAATAATACATTTAAAATTCAGCTCTAAATCTTGACACTTAGAAATTCGGTCAAGGATATGAGCAAGCTTCAGATCAGTTTTAAATAGACGATAGCAAAGTATAGCAACCTGTCACTGTGTGTCACTATTTCGAAATTTCGACTGGATATTCAACTATTTTATTTAATATATTCAAAACATAGTATTTTTGAGTATATTAAATACTTAATAGAACATGAGGATTCCAATTATACATACGGGGCCATCTTGATCGTCTTCGTCATAAAACGCGACACTTGTTTACTGTGCACTTTTAAAGTTTAGAGGCATTTCAAAGTATGAGTGAGGAGCGTGAGCAAAAAGATTTGGAAATCGTTCACTTACAAATTTGTGAATGATTATCAGGATAAGCGAATGATTTTACTACGTTTGATTGAGTTTGAGTGAGTTAACATCAATGTAACCACCATCAAAATACTTTATCTTTTTTGCTCAGCGATGTTTCAATACGAACTATAACAATAAACTCAACATTTTGCTTTGGAGTACCAGTGGTTCCCTATACGCATAGGTAACTTTACTTTTTACAATATATTCTGCTTTTCCTTTCTACTGCATGTAATGCAAAAGTAGCTCTTCTGCTGTTGCAAAATTAAATAATATTCGCGAGACTCGTTCGCCACAACGCGGAAACAGATGTGAAAGTGGGTGAAAGCGGCGCGCGCAAGGTTTACCTAATCACAGCGCGGCGCGCAGGCGCAGGGGCGTTACATCAGCCCAACGTCGTGAAAGTCAATGTTATATTAGATTACTATTAACTCTCATACACAATGAATTGAGGTTTAGGAATTCGCACGTCGGACCGCTAGCGGCACCGTTACCAGACAGTTTCTGCTAATTCCGGATTCAAGCAAACTGAATTTTTGCCATTAAAAATATACTAAAACGTGCTGAAAGATGACGAAAAGTGTTGTCAATAAGATTTCAAAGTGTCCCTTTCTAACTCCAAACAGTCAAAGAAAATTAAACTGTAGTTAGTCTTTCTATTAATTCAAGGTTAATTTAATTCAAATCAACTGGGAAACTTTTTATTCACCCAATAAAACATTATTTGAAAAAGCAGGAAATTTCAAAGCATTTCCTCTATCTCTACGAAAGGTCACAATGGTATATTATTATAGCTCACAAGTATGTATATTTAGATTTACGAGCATACTGTGCTGAAGAGAAACTTAATGACACGTGAAGAGTCGAAAATGTACATCGAGAGACAATGGTTAATGATTGGAAAACAAAATAAAAGTAAATTAAAACCAAATAATGTAAATGTAAATAAAATATAATGCAAAAAATTATGGCAGCTTTATTATCATGCACCTGCACTTTGAAAGACCTGACCAAACCAAACTAGTGGCATCATCAGTGGCCAAGCTAGTGGCAGCCAAGTCAAAACTCAATAAGAAAAAATAAAATAAAGCAATACTGTCAGACAAACAAGAATTCAAAGAAGAGTGTGCGAAATAGAGCGCAGTGGAGAAAGTGTAGAATGTTATCGTAGCGGTAATTGTGATACGGTATCTAAGTGGGTCGGCGCACACTCCAGTGCAAACTGACCTTATCTACACATTTAGTTTATTTGTTTACATTCAAATTTAGGACACTAACAATCACCACCCACTATGTGATCACATAAATAAAGAGCGGACTTTAATGTTCTAATATAGTATAAACATTTTAGAAACACATACGTCAAACTCTTTTAACATTTATTATCATATTTATTTATAGACATTTTTTGCCTTGG
This sequence comes from Plodia interpunctella, assembly GCF_027563975.2. Lineage (NCBI taxonomy): Eukaryota > Metazoa > Arthropoda > Insecta > Lepidoptera > Pyralidae > Plodia > Plodia interpunctella. The sequence goes on from NC_071300.1 coordinate 8,417,373, forward strand.
TAGGAACTTATTTTACCTTAAACAACTAAAGCTAAGTCGCCGATTACAATGTAATTTAATAGGTATGTAATGTAAGTACCTACTTACTAGAATAGAAACTACTATCAGCAGCTTAGATATAAGCTTATTTAAAATTCTAAATGAAACATTTATAGTCCTTCTGTATACCTACTCAACATTATAAACGTATTTGATTGTGAATAACGTCTTCAACACAACAACTAGCTATTTCCTCTTTATCAGTGGTCCACCTTGACCCGAAACAAAGAATTGATAAATCCAACTGTCCTACTTTAGACGCCTCTATCGACTTGTAAGTTTCAACTACAATTGTGTGTCGTAACGTTTCAATTAGCAAAAGATTAAAGAAAAATAATAATTAACGTTTTACGATTCACAGAAATTTGAAACTATCTTACTTTTTAAATAATCAATTAAAAACGTACTTGTTGCGGATGATAAATGAATATCAATTTCCAAGACAACAGTGTAGCGATAGCAAAGAAAAATTTACGAAATTCATTCCCTCATTTCATTCAATTTACCGTTCGAAATAAATTGATAAATGTCACGAGGAAATGTAGTAAAAAATAGTTCTATAATTTTAAGTAATGTTATATTATAAACAAATACTTTCATAAGTTTCCTGTGTTTTCCTAATGTCATTTATGCTTTGCGCGTCTGACACAGACGTGGCGAGGTGAAGCAAAGCGTGTAGGAAACACGGACCGCCTGCAAACGTACCTTGACCTACTTATAACCCATATTCTCACCTCACAAGCTATGGCAAACGAGCGACAATGCGATTCCATAAATTGACCCATGATATTGAAGACCGACAAGATATAAATAACTTTACTACGGAAGCAAATAATCTGCCAAAAATATTATTAACACAAAGAGCGAAAATAATCATACAAAGCGACAGCTGAGCACCGATAAAATATTTAAATAACCATTGAGAGCACACAAAATGTCAACGTGTTCTAAATTTAGTGAACTTGCACACGAGGTCGAGTCGAGATGCGCGTCAGTCAGTTAAATCGTAAAGATGGCGCCCGTATATTAGCGATCTACATGTCTCATTAGCTTGCAACCTTGCCCAGCAATTCACAATGAACAATTTAAACACGTAGCGAATAGATCCAGAAGGCCAACATTGCAAAGGCTCGGTACGCAAAACATTTTGAAAAACGCAAAATATCTATGGCTATTGAATGAGTGAATGAAAAACTTTAATTTCTCATTTTAATTAAAAAAAAAACGATTACTTTGTACACAGTAACTTATTGTAAAAAAAATTTAAAATCTTTAAAATATTAGTTTACATGAGCTCGATCTCAATTCAAACATAAATTATATACGAATGTATGTCACTGACCAAAACTCCAGATAGGATAAGTAAATCTGATAAAAATTCACTGAAAATCAACTTGAGTTTTTAAATTACATTTTCTTCTTGGAATCGAAATTATTTTAGAAAGTAGTAAAATAATGTTTGTGACAAGTACTTACGAAGTCCATTGGGCTGCTGGAAATCCAAATATAAAACAATCCAAAAATCACACAAATCACTTGTTTCTTAGTTGGAAATAGTAGTAGAAACTTGCACTTGATGCACTAAGTATACGTAATCCAAATCCGTAGTACACACTTGCACTTAAATTCTAGGAATCCACTTAACTAATAAGTTTTTTGAAGAGTATTTATTACAAAAAACTACACACACCGAACGTATCTGGGTTCACACCCAGATTCAAGCAGGTACCTGTAACAAGACAAAGCGATAGTAAGTTTTTTACTATTTTTGGTTTAAATTATTATAAGAAATAATAGTTCCAGATTTTTAGCTAACCGCTACTATGAACAAACGAATTACTCACTATTTAAAAACCTTTAAATTTCGCAATAAATGGACTATGACGTAAAGAAGTAAGTCTTAACACCACGAAACGTAAAAACAGTCCGCCGACTTAACGCTGACTGGCTGGCTAGATGGCGCAATGGAGGGGGGTCGAGGAAAAGAGGGAGGGGAGAGCAGACAGAGGAGAGGACCGAGCGAGGGAGGGAGAGCGCCTGGCCGACTGGTTGGTCGACCTGGCTTGGCTGCCACACAGTACACACACTACAACAATATTGAAAGATTGTACGTTACATTGTTACTGTCCGATTATAATAAATGATGTAGTGAGAAGCCACTTTTTGAATTTCACTAAAATTGATAAAGAACCTTCCATTCCGCATCTGAAGACTGTAATCACATCGCAGGATAAATCCGTGATTCGCATTTCAGAATCAGGCGGTCATCCGAGAAGTATACACAACCTTCAGGAGTTCTCATGGCCACTCGCTCGAGCGTAAAGGTCGTCTTGCATTGCTGTTGCTACAGCAAATACAATAGTAGTCAAATTTTACATGGCCGATGGCCTGTCATTACTACGTAATTTTCTGCAAGAATAGAAAGTAAATTTGGTATTATTATTATTATGTTACTTAAGTTTCAGCTACGTGATTAAACATTTAAAACCTCAATAGGAATCCGAAGTTATGATTTTGTTTACGTAATTATCTAATAAATTCAATCATAAATGGTAGGTAATCAGCATCAAGCAATGTGAGATTCATCAGATCACGACTACAAATAAACCAAAGATAAATAAAAATAAATACATAAATTATCTTCGTGGGGGTAACGCACTTGTTTTGGTCCTCTGTCTGTCTCACTTGCTCTGACAAATTTAAACCTTTTCGTCTTACTCTTAAGACGATCGCCTTTGCAGTATTTTATTTTTAATTGCCAACATATGCTTGAAGTAAACTGCTAAACCTTTCACAAAATAGCCATCAACACATCAACATTTGCAACATATAATTGACCATCCAAGAATTGTTGGCAAAAAATGATCGACTGTAGTAACTTTAATTTTATTTAAAGGAAAAGTTTCAAGGTAACTGTGGCAAATACAACTTGTTATGTATGTGAGCACTAGGATAGACTTCATTAGCAGTTTGCCAGTTATCGGTCAAGAAGCACGTATTGATGAGACATTTTGTGTAACTTTTCGCAGTGTTTGCATTTCGTTGCTATGTCGAAACGTAAGCTGCGAATGTGTAGGCACGTTCTGTCGCACAGTCGTCGCTCTGGTACTTGGACCTGTTCTAGAGAAAGTGCCATTTTCCAAGCATAACTTTCCAACCAAGCAGTCGCCGGCGTTTGGCCGATGAGCGATTACCGTTACTCTTTTTAGCTTAACCGGGTCATATATTTTAGATTCTGTGTCGGTCAATTAATTTATTATTTATTGTTACGTAACTGACACACATTATTTTATTGAATTAGAATCATTTTTTGATAATCCATTCAATAATTTAAGTAAAAATATTTTGTAAGTGATGAAGTGTTGCGTAATTTAAATTTCTTGACGCTATAGCAGACTTTATGGTCGAATATTATGTACTATGTACGTAAAACTTATATTTATTTGATTATGCAATCAAATCTTCGTTAACAAAATTGTTAATAATTGATGCTAATGTCGATATTAAAACGCTTATACAATTAAGTTAATTATTGTTTCATGTAAATTATGAATAATATTTTAAAACGAGACTAAGACATTTATTAAATACATGCAATGAATTAACAAGTTGATGTTGCTTTATTTGTTATTGCAATCGTAAAATATCTGTAGGTTAAGCATCAATGTTACTACGAAGAAAATTCACAAATAAGGTTCTAGATAAATTGATGCCTCTCAATTACTGACTCGGGGTGAAATTTTAAAGGTAAGGATATACTTGTAGGTCGGAGGACGAATAAGGGGCATCGACCAGAGGGCGAACGAACGAGCGAATGCCCTCGTGTCGTCGCTGATTAATTCTACTGTTGGTTGCGTAATAAAAAGACAAAAGAGAATAATGAACCTAACTTACAGTTTTATTGTGTCGTCACTTTATGTAAACCACGTGTCTATTTTCCAATAAATTTAAATAAGACGTAGAAATTGTGTTCCTATTTGCGTTTGTACTTACTCTCATACCGGAAACGCCACGATTTTGTTCATTCAATCATTCACTATCCGCCAAAAACAAGTATCGTAAACAAAAAGTTTACGATACTTGTTTTTGGCGGATTCATCTTTTTTATATAGGGATAAGTTTATTAAACCAGCACTATTTATTCATATTTTATTAACAGATTTCGAAGATATTATCTTTCTAAATAGGGCTAATGTAGTGGGTAGAGACTCTTACTTGCATTTAAAAATATACATATAAGTGCCTACCAACGGTACTGTACCATATTACGTAAATATAAATAGACATTAGAGGTTATCTCGAATAAATACGTCATTAGTTGTTTATGCCTATATGCATATAGTGTTTAGTTATCTACGATTTATATTGAGTATTATATTGAGTATTCATACGAAAAATACAAAAACAAAAATTAATGACATTTGCCTCCTCTATACATGCTGTATGTTGTATAACTGTCTGTTTATTTATTTCATCGATATAAAAACATCCTTATGCCAATTCCACACTGTCGCCGAACTCAGACACATGGCGACGCGAATGCGTTAACTACGCATTCGCGTCGCCGTATGAGTACTTTTATTTACCGCTATGAAAAACCAGCAATGTATACCGACTCCGCCAAAATTTAGCAAACTGTTCGACGACAGTGTGGAGCCGGCATAACACCAGTATATACAAATAGCAGTGTAACTAGCCCACATGCTAGTAGGTAGAACTGCAGCGAGCGGAGAGCGACACTGGCCTGACCTTGCTTCGCTCATGGACGTCGCAATTTGGGTCACTGGGCCAATTTCGCGCTTTTTCGCGACTCACTGGCTGGAGGTTACAAAACAACCGGCTGTGTTGCCCTTTAAAACTTTTTCCTTCGTTAATTTTGCAAATGTACAAATCAACCAAAGCTGAAAGGCCCACAGTGATATCGGAGCCAAAATTTAAACTACAATAGTTTAAAATTATTATCACGATTCTAGCCGCAATACATATATTCGGATTAAATCATATTAAGTATATTTTATTTAGGTATATTATATTAGGTATGTGAACCAAAAATATTTTGAAAGATAGAAATACTAGTACCTAACTGATTACATCGCATATGAAAATGGAACGTATAAATTACTTATTACCTTCACATCCACAAACTGTTGTGGTAAATTTTTATCAGTTCTCATTTTGCTATGCGCAGGCATTACGTACTTTTTGTTTGAACCAGTTTAGATACGCAATTATGATAACAATGTCATCTTTGTCCAATTAATCTTGTATGGAAACATTTGGCAAAAATCATCCCATTGTCTTTAAATAGCAGTAGCATATTGTGAGCGGTTTTCCTTAAATTGTACTCGTATTAAACTCTGGCTTTTGCAATAAAATTATTTGTAGTACTTATTCCAGTTTAGAGCTTCACAGACAGGCGGGTGATACTTAATTTTATATATATATTTTTTTATAATATTTGTTTTGCAGGACTACGACTTTACCACGCGAGCCGGCTACGATTTAGCTACAGTATTTTTGGTGAACCATTTCCTCCAACCTGACTACGATTATCTACGACTTTCTACAAAGCTACGACTATGCTACGAGCCTACGAGCTACGAGAAACTCACAATTATTTATCAGTGTCCTCGGGAATTTTGTGTAAAAGAGAAGAAAAAAATGTGACATGTTTTTTGTTCAATAAAATCGGTCCCCCATTCGTTTACTATCTCTCAAACGGGGTTGCAGGTAGTTGACCCTGACTAACCATAGAGGGATATATTTTTAAAGAGCTGAACAAAAAACCGATCCAGATCCCTTTCTACTTGGATCTAAGGTGTCTTCGCATTCAATGCGCTTTGTAAAGCGAATGCCTCATAAATAATCGACTCATTCACCTATGGAGCTGTGATTACAAATAACGTGATCCGGCTGTTTTATTAGCAGGTTAAATACAAAATAAATAACTAAAATATTTAAACAAAGCCTATTACCAGTTGGTAGCAAAGTTTCTTGACATAGGCCACATTCAATAAATTAGCATTTTAATCAATAATTAATTGGTTCGGGAACTAGGGAATATGTACGTATGGTCTGAGGGCCCACTACTTTAAATACTACGAATTTCTTGTTATAATGTTATTTAGTTAATAGTGGGATATTGATTTTGATTTTAACTCATATTTTTTTATTTAATTTAGAACATGATTCACATTTACTTTGAACAGCTCATTGTGCGTATGCGCAACCATTGTGGACGGCCAATGGGCGGCTATTCATCTTATTTTTTGTCTGAACCATCGTAGTACAGCCTCGTCAAGTTGCTTTGCGTGGATTCTATGTGGTGATAATAGCGGTTAATTTGCAATGAATGTTGTAGGCTGATGTGCTGTTGACTGCACAAGGATCGCACAGATGTTACGCAAGCGATGGTAACAATATCCTTAATGACTATACATTTTTACAACGACAATAACGAACGTCACATTGTCAATGTAAATTATTTGACACTTGTTATTGCTATAGTCAGTCCATTTCTGAATCGGGCGGAAAAGCGGCCTTTACTTTATGACTTTAAAAAATATACATTTCTATCTTTCTTTCAAAATATGTCATAAGCCGCAGAGTGGGACGAGTCTGAATTTCTGAGCACGAGTCTTCAAAAGCAATCTGTTAGTCAGTATCTTTTCAGAAACTACGTGTTACGGCGTTGTTACGTAATACTAGTATATAATACATGAAATTTGAAATATATTTTCTTGTAATAATTATAATAGATAAGAAAGGGTGACAGACTGACAGATGGAGCAGCTTGTAAGTATACTCATACATACTTATAGGTTCTACTTATGTTCTATTCTCTCTGGGATGTTTCAAATCGATTACGCGTCATTGACCTTCGAAAAATGTGACCTGCAGGCGGTCGCAAGGTTGTGACTATGCTACTAAGACATGTCGAGATGATATAGATCTACATGGAATGATTAAAGTAATATTTCACTACTTCTTAGCGTGTCGACCTAAAGTTGTGAGGACCAAAACGACACTGGTTCATTAGTAAGAGTTATTATTATCATTATTTCTACTGGTAGGTAACTTATAGTTATGCTAGCAGGTAGTGTTGGTACCTATGTAATTATTTCTGTATATTACTACTTACTTATTACCACAGCTTATCACATTTAAGTTTTAACAACTCTTAGTTCTAATGTAGATTTTTATGGAATGCAATCCTGTTTTGTACAAGTTTTTGTTTTGTATATATCTATTTTGTTTGTCAAGTTTATAAAATATGCTGTGTGTGATGTGATAACAAATAAATAGACGCGCAAATTATTAAAAAGACATAGTTATTTGCAAAGACAATTTGGATGGTAGTTCTGTATCCAGTTTCAGTATCCCAACCCAATGTGGGTGTAATGAGATGGTTATGCCATGGTCACGCAAAAAAAAATTCATTCAACTCTTCCATCTTCTGAGATTTATGAAAAGGGACGGAAGAAAAGAAACATTGAGCAATGACCGTATGTAAATAATATTACGTTAATGTACCTAATCAATCGAAAACAATATTATCGTACATTCCCTCGTCTGATAAAAGACAACTTGATTAAACGCATGTTGCTATTGCTATTTTTTTTTCTGGCATTGTGAGCCGACGAGTGACTGACCTTTTGTCAACGGAATGGACAAAACCAAGGTGTTCCACATCATTTTTTGCAACTGAAATTACTTGTTTTCGAAAGTACGTAGGTATCACAATTTATTACTTTTGGAATGAGCAAACCATCGATCTTATCCATTTTAATATTATAAAGAGAAAAGATTTAAATTTTTGTTTTTTGTTTGTAATGAATCAACTCAAAAACTACTGGGCCGATTTTGAAGAAATTTGGCACAGAGGCGAAACCTTTAGGAGTGACATAGGTTACTTTTTTTATGGTTTTACCCGAGCAGAGCCGGGGCGAGCGGCTAGTAAATAATAACATTTGTAAGTAACTTAGTTCGCAAGGCAAACAATTGTCACTAAATAGTTTTACTATTTTCATAGCAAAATCTTAATTGGTAATTAAATGAAATAAATTTAATTTTATAGCTTATTTACAACGTTTCCCACAAGGCAAACGGACATGGTTTCGACGAAATACAAATGGCGGTAATAGTGTTAAATGCATAAAGTAATCAGTAAAGTCTGGTTTTGAAGATGTAAACAACCTGGCTGTAACTAAATAGGGGTGTCAACGCTCGGCGAACACGTGGCTTTCAAGTTTTTTTTTCAAGTCAAACTCTGGGTTGTGAATCTTGTGAATAATATTGATAGTTGAATATTTCACATGGTAGACATACCTATCCTTTTATACGGTTTATGCAGTTCATTAGATTTAGGTATAATGGTAAATGTTCGATTTCAGAAATAACTAAGAGTATTATAAATTATGTGTGATAAATGAAGCACATTTGTGACATTCTTAATTAATACAAAAATAATATGAAGTAAGGAAAGTAGGAGGAAATCTTGTAACCGTATCCTAAAAATAGCAAGTAATTGAGACAAATTGATCAATGCGGAGTGTGTGACAAATTAATAGTCGAGTATCGAATCGAACTTCAATAGCAATCGTTGTATGGGTACGGTAATGATCAGGTATCATATTTTTACGGTACGGTGGAGGGGAATGAGGTCGGTGGAGGTGAACAGCCCTCCAAGGAGAGCCGTTGACCCCGGCATGAGGCGCTACCGGGACGGAAATCTCGCGAATGCCGTCATCTTGATTTGCTAAAGGTCATGCGCTTGTCATGTAGGCATTGGGCACATTGATCCGTTGTATAGAAGCCAGTAATGGCTGTACTTCATATAGGTATGTATAATGTACTCTGTGTTGTACTTTCTCGTTTGCCAGGCGATAGTTAAGGCTGCCTTTTTGTTGGAGGTATCTGGATATCAATGTACCTATTATCTATTTATCACTCTCTGATTTATCCTTTGGTAAACACAACATACCTATTAATTTACAGCTCAAACACACAACTTTCTTCTTTATAAAATCAGTATAGACCGATCGGGAAAATAGACTTTTGGAATAGTACACCAACTGATAAAGGGAAAATAAACCGAATTTCCGAACATTTGTACCATGTAACATTGTACATATGATTGATTTGTAAAAAAAATATCGGAAAGAGCAACTTGTGTTGTTTTGTGTTCCTTATTCGAGGACTTTATTATTAATCTCTGTTTGGTTCTATTTTTTCGCCATAAAAGCCTCGAGTGCTGGCTAATTCAATTTGCCATGTCGTCTAGCCGGGGTTAAATTGCGTTAGGTTCCTTCCACTCACATAAACGTCGATGACACTATAATGCAGTTTGCATGCAAATTGTTCGCTTACTATGGCAAGTAACATTGTACTCCCCTTTTTGATAACACTTCCTTCCTGTTCTGTTGGTATTTCACCTGAAACAGAGTGGGGGAGAAAAATAATGTACTCTATGTCTGTCTGACAACTAGGAATGCCGACGAAGCGAAGTGGAGACGAAAAAGTAGGAAAGCGGACCTTGGGCTCCGACGCTCAACGGGAAAACGCCAGATGAAAGAGAGAGAAAGAGTAATCGTACATCTATTGATATAATTTTTGAGAAAAATGTTATAGGTATTATGAGACTGTTATAATGCATTTTCTGCAAGTCAACATCAGCAAAACTAGCTGTGATCGGACAGGCAGACGAGTGATGAGCGATCAGTTTTTTCTGTTTGAGTTACAGACAGAACCCTAAAAATTACGTAAAAACAAGCTGCCGGAAAAGTTTGTGCGTCCGACAAAAAGGCGTAACATTCAAACCACAACAAACAATTTCGGCTGTTATGTTACGAAATGCTTTGGGCAGGAGGTTGCACCACAACCGATGGCCACGACAATCATGGTGTCACGACTTTTTTGACGCTCTATAGTTTCTTCTGTCCTACATTTTCAGCCAACTCTGCATCTTTTTCGTACGTTTCGTATTTTGCACATTTATGAACTGAGAGAGGAAATACCTAATGGGATACCTCACAATATAAGTTAACCTAACTTACAATATAAGTTAACCTAACTTACAATATAAGTTAACCTAACTCTGAAGCATTATAGCTTTGTTTTGAAAACAACTTGTTTGTTTTTTTTTTGGTGAAAATTTGTAGCTTAAATAAAAAACGACAATTTATAACTGCCACTTAGAAATAAACTCACCTCTAACACAAGGCCTTGACATCTGGGAGTTAAAGTATTGCAAAAACAAAATGTATGATTTGAGCCTGTTTCTAAAGAACAACACTTGATAGCACGATTTATTTATATTAGTTACATAGGTACTAACTTTTCTAATTTTGTAGATATTTGTAGACACTTCAATTAAGTACATAAAATTATTTCTTTCAGTATTTCGGTCTCACGATGAAGAAAATAATAGACCGTTACAAAAACTAGACAGTCTGGACAATGGACAAGTATCAGTCTACTCTTGTGTTGAGGAAAATATATCGATCGTCCGGAGGGAATTTGTAGTGTGCATCTGGTGTGACTTGCTTCAAAAAGATGGTCACATAATATGATTTTTCATTGTCGAGACAGTGTAGCTAAAGATGTAACTACAGACAGATGGATGTTAGACTCCGCAAGGACCACTCGAGTCCGCAAATGAAAGTGCCACTGAAACACCATGTTTATTCTTAACATAAGCACTCCCCGGAAGGGTTACCATATTTTTTTAGCACATATAATTTATTTTTTATTTTGTTACAACAAAAATAATATACAAAGCATAAATAGCATTTATTTATTTCTCATTGTCTTGTGTATGGGTTAACCAAACGTCAATGTTATCAAAATTTTGTGGAGCCAGTCAATCAGTTTTACATAAATATAATATTTTAGCGTACTTTATTGGCATCGTAGATTATAAGTACGCTTACGAGAAAAAAAGACTCTATTTAAGTACAATACTTCTGGAGTGCGTGTGGCAACCCTAATCCAGATCCCTATGCCTACAACCTGAGAGGCGCAGGGAGATGACCCGTTTGCACGGACTTTTTGTACTTGCAGAATGCAGTCTAACAAGAATGTTCGGCAGGTACAGATCCCGCTGCACTGGAGACTAGATAGAGATGGAGCAGTGTGCAACTTGGTCGATTAGGGCCGGTGCACATATCGGTGCACGACAGTACTGTATATGAAAGTGGTAAGGGCGTGGAAAGAAATACACAATACAAATACAGAACCGCACATAAGCGCGGAATGAAAATAATTTACATTTTTTGTAAGAATTTGGAAAATTGGTACCAATTCAAAACGAGGGATAGTTTGATTTTCTGGCCGTTCATGTTATACATACTTTACATACAAGGTCAACGTCACTCATAATAAGAGACCTTTGTGGATCTTTTAAGCTAAAGTAGCCTTAAAGTAGTTTCCGGGGCATGCTCAAGATGAAATGAGTATTGGTGATTTTCATGACTTAGATTTTGAACTATAGCCATCGACACGTGATGAACCTATACATGATTCAATGCGGCGAAATCTCCCATCGTGTGGAGCGACCCTAAGGGACTGGTTTGGCGCGGGGCGCGGGGGCTGTAGACCCAGACGAGGGACGTCATTGACCTGCGCCCCCCGCCGCCCCCTGTCGCGACACCCGCGCAAACCGTAACCTCATTGTATGCACTACGAATCAAATTTGGTGTAGTGGAGACTTTTTTGTTGTAACTTCTTTGCAATGAGGAAAACTATTTATACTTTTAAATGCATGTTTTTTTTTGTTCTGATCAATTGCGTTCTATTGGTTGTTGTATATACACACAAATCTTTTTATATTGTATCGATCGATTTCATATACAATCCACTGATTATGGTAGTCTTGCTTTGATCAGCAAAATCATGATCAGCCTATCCCAGCATAACTTATCTTGCTTTGAATGTGAGAATACAAAATGAAGAAAGTATCACCGGATAAAGAAGGAGTTATCGTTCCAACAAAAGATTATGAGGAAGAAACAACACTGTTTTATTACAAACAGTGACTAAAACTTCAATAGACGCAGGACAGGTAACGAATATCATAGCAAAACAAAATAAAACAGAAACGAAAGAGAAACAAAAAGTTCCCGAAGGTCGTGCAGGCGGAACAAGTGGGCACATTCGGACCCCACTGGGTCAAGTTCGTTATTCGGGGATTAAATCACTTCTCAGACTTTCAGACGGTGTAAAGTTTGTATACAGGAGAGGTAATTCTCCTCACACGCAGACATTGAGCGTAGAACTAGTTCTGATTGAAATAAAAGCGAAATATTGAAAACATACTTGGATAACAATTTTTTTGGCTGTCAAATTGAGACAAATCACGTTTTGAAGGTTGTCTAAAATATATTGATATTGAATAACAATATAATAAACTTAATTTACTTTACGCTTATTTTTATGAAATAAACATGAATATTAGTGACAAGGGGAATTTTTATGAGGTTCGTTGAACCAAGCCTTAAATTAACCCCAGAAATGACACGAAATGGCAGTTATTTTAAGCGAAGGTTACCTTTAATTGCATTTTAAATGTTCCTTACGGATTCGGCATGTTTTCCTGCCTGCTGTGGTAAAGTATTTTCAAGTTTTTAATAAGTCAACAAGAACTTTGAATTCCATCATAAAAATAGGTTATTGTAGTGTATTATTGTTAATTTTATCTAGCCCGTGCATCTAGTAATATAATTGTCGTTTTTGTATTTATCTACTTGTGATATGTATGGTTATTTCGAAACAAAACCTAAGTAAGTACCATTTCTTTTGGAATTAAATCAAATTACCAATAGTTATCTTTCGCATATCACTGGTTGCATTTTTGGCTATGAATTTCGAAGCCCCGAGCCCGTGTAAAATCGTTGCCCTTAAATTTTGAAGACTCGGCTCTTGGTTTCAGGACCGCACGCACTAAATTACCAATTTATATGTTTATTTTACATAAAAAATCAGCAATTTGTCGCGAGACATCGTCTCTTGTTGCGTTCTACGTCTGCCACAAGGTGCACAGAGTATAAACAAAAATAAACCAAGGTGACGGCAGATGTCAGTGGCTTCTTATCGTGGGCGGGATAGGTCCGCGCAGTGGGCGAGATCTATGAGAAAAACCGACAAAGTGCTAGTCGTGCTCGTGTCAATTTGGGTTCCGCCGTGGTCATGCATTTAAATACATATCAATAAGTATACGGACAATATATATATAGGGACAATTTACGCAGATTGAATTAGTCCTAATGTAAGTTCGAGACTTGTGTTAAGTGGATGTGAACTACTAGGCTGTATCCACAGACCATTCAGGTTAGGTTGACTGGTCTGTTTCTGTTTGTTTCTTCCTTCTAACCTTCTAACCTCCTGTTTCTAACCTTCCTTCTACTAATATACACAGTCGATCCACGAGGATCTGGTGTGGATTTTATAGAATCCATCATTATACCTACCTAGTTTAGGCAGCCTTTGCCTAGCAGTGGGACACAAAATAGGCTTAACAATATCTACCTAGTTTAATTGTATAATGTTTGTTTCGGAGTCGACGTTTATTAAAGCTATTTGAACACGGAACCCTAGATTCATATAATTTGTCTTGTCTATGAGAGAAAAAAAAGCAAATGTCATCTACCGAAATAATACCGGCATTATTACTCTTCATAAGTCGATTCATTTGTCATTTGTTTTAACACACATTTGCTTTCACAAAATTTTATAATCACGTCACAAATTACGGTTTGGACTTACTACTTTAACGCTGCGGACATATTATGGTCATTGACCTACGTATTACAGAATACGGTATTCGAAATCCTATTCGCATCACAGTCACATCAGTAAACTAAAATTGAATTCATGAAATGGCGCAGTCGAAAGGCATTAGTCTTTCAACCTGTTAGATTTGTTGCAATCCTAGTCAGTAGACTAATCTAACCAAAAAAAGTATACGTAGTTTAATACACTGAGTATGTGTTGTTTAAAACCTAGTGTTGTACTAGCTACATAGCTAGGATGAGTACGAACAGAATCCTAAATACGAGAAAACGAAGACATTTTATTTTCGCCCAAAAAAGAAATGTGTACCTACTTAGGTATAAAAAAATACATGAGAAAAAACGGAACAGATCACTAATAAGTATATTTTGTCCCACATCGTTTGACCGGTTTTGCAATGTCTACCTTTATGGTTTGTATAGCTGTAAGGCTTGGCTACTCTCCAACTAGTAAAATCGGATACTTTTTCTAATGTCAAAAATTTTTATATGGAGCTTGTATGACAGTAATGTATTGTGACGTCACTGAATTTGGAGTCAAAAAGCATTCCTAATATAGTTTAATGAGACCGAAAAATAGTAAATCTCATAATGAATAAAACTGATCAATTAAAGTGACATTTATGTATTTGGTTATATAAATACCTATATGCATTTTATTTTATATACCCAGTCAAGTAAACAATTTCGTGGACTTGTTCAGCTGATTCATTACTTTTCTTTGCCTTTTCATAAATATCGCATCGCAATTAGTTGTGAACACCTATGTTCATTAATATGTAGATTATACAAAATATAGATTATAACAAAGAATCGAATACACTTACTTTGATGATATTCCCAAATGTGGTGTGCAGAGTGAAAACTATGCCTTAACCTGAAACAAGAAGAAAATTGGCATGAAATATTGTAGTATTATGTACCTATAGGTACATAATATGTAAATATTTTGTGCTTCAAATAAATTATCTTGAAATGGCGTAGTCGAAAGGCACATTATAGGCTAGTCTAAGGTGAATCGGTGGTCAACTAGTTTTTTTTTTTCTTCTAATGTGTTATTCTGTCTCACTGCTGGGCAAACACAGCAAGCTCCTTCTTACAAAAATTTAACTTATTACATTACTTAAAGTATATTAAGATTGCCTGGAACAGATTGTTGCAATAAGGCCGCCTTTTGCATGAAGTATTTTCGGCAATAATAATAACTTCGGTGAGTGTGTTCAGGAGTTGCATGATCTCATTAGCCCAGCACCGTTTCGCTATAGAACGACACTGCGCGGTCATAGTCTCCACTCTCCACTTATGTGGTCTACATTCCACCTCAGCTTATCTCCCGATTTGGTTCCTCTTTCCTATTGCATTGCAATTTTCCTCTAGCATTGATATTTCCCGAATCCTATAATTTAAGGCACGAGTGACATACCTACTACAAAAATCTGTGGATATGCAATGTAACACGGCTGTCACTAAATGAGTGTTAAGTCACGTGACCGTTTGAGTCAACTTACAGCTTGTATAATATATGCCAATAACTAAAAGAAAAAGAATGTAGCTATAGATTTCCCTATTGCAAAATATTTAATGGCAGTGACGTGTACGCGGCAGCGAGCCGTAACAATAGGCGTGCCAATTCTTCAACCAGCGCAGACACACGACGCGGCGTCGACAAAATGGCGATGGTGAAAGTGGTGGCGGTGGCCGACGGAATTGCTCGCTAAGATCTTACAACCTGTTATAAACTAGTAGCAGATTCTGCTCTAGTGACTGGACCTACTGGTCTAGGCCCATGTGTGACTTCGATATAGATTCAGACATTTTTGTACTACTTATATAATTGTTATGAGTGGTTTAGATTTTGTAAATAGATAGCACTTACACATCTGGACATATAGAAGCTCGAACAAAATAAACTAGATGTTTGGTCCGTGAATAGAGGCTATTTCTGCACCGCATCTTCACCATAGGCTTTGAATAGAAAGGAATAGTGCACACAGTTATAAACAATTTTTTGTCTTCAATTAAATTGTATGCAATAAATAAATAATCCTTGAAATGGTTTTATAACATTATCTTATTGTTTATCTATTCTTCTTTGTGAAGCAGATTACTATTAACATCACTATCACACGTATATTTTTATCAAATTGACATTAATCGACTTTAGAATCACATTCGTTGACATTAAGATTGTCTCTCCTGCCTGATTGACCCCACACCTGACCTAATGACCTACTTGGAAAATTTAAAAGTACTCCGAACATGCAAAAAATTATCAAAATTCCGTCTAAACAATTTATTATTTATGATAAGGAGACCTCATTTAAACAGAGGGGCGAAGTTTTCCTTTACTAGTTCCGCCTGGTCATAGCATTAGGGCAAAGTATTGTGACAATATGGTATAATGATGCCGAAGAACGAAGGAAGCGGACAAAGGGTTCGGATCACAGATTTATATATTACTTCAGATGTTCCATGGACAGCCACGGAACCCTCACGGAAGCCAAAGCTCAAATAAACCCGTTTATTCCCCCCCCCATAGGGGTAAACCCGGGAAAGCACCACAAACACACAGGTACAAACAGTTTTCACCAATGCCTCATGATAAAATAAATACGTGTCACTTATCTCTTGACGGCAGCTTTAATGGACTGGTTGACATTGGTTTGTCAAACACATTCCTAATGATGATTCACTAACCCTGATCATAAAAAAGGCCACGTTTCGCAATCGTGCGCATGCTTCAGGAAGTATCGCCGATGGGTCCAAAATATCACGCAGAGCACGCGTAAGTACCAAAACTATATAAATCTATGCGTGTAAATTGAGTAAGTAAATAAAAATAATATAAGTTTCACCACATTTGGGATTTATAAAACCAAAATAATGGTATCACTTCCGATCCAATCGAGTCCTGAAGATAACCCAGGATTAAATTAAAATATACACAAAGGGTAACTTTCATTTCAGAATAATCATATTAAAATAGTTTTAGACTTTAGACAAACAAAGTTGAGGAGACCCTGAAACATCAAGCCTATCAAAATATCAAGTATACCTTATTACAATACTTTCGAAATTGGATGGAGTACTTACGCACGTCTGGGAGATGACGGGAACGTTAATTAATCAAGTTGGGTCACAATGGGCACAGAAGGCAAACCTAAACTAAAGAGAGAAAAGCAATACACACACTGATAGGAATCGTTATTCATTAGTCAACTAAAGAACAACTTACTATTTTGAAGTACAAAATCCATCATATCGTTGATATAATTATTGCCGTGTACTTTTCGTTGTCTGAGAGAAAGTGAATCAGTCCCATTTTCCTTCAGACTTTCAATCAGAGCATACTTGAAATAGGGATACACCATCTATCCCCTCCTATACTATGGATATTTTCTACTTTGAGGGCAACAAAATGATAGCCATATCAAAGTCTGGTAATGTGGTTTGTGATAACATTATCGTATTAGCCTTGTCTTGGGTTCGTTTGTCGTCAAAGACTCGTAAAATTACTTTTAGGCGTATTTCCAAAGCAAATAACTTTTGCTACTTATTAAAACTTAATTGTCTTGCAAGTCGCGACTTTTGGGTAGTACCTAATTAATTTCTACATATTACTCCTAATCATTTTTTTTTTAATTGCTACGTCACTACGAACAGCAACTCAGCACTTTTTATATGGATTCCACTGGCGTGTACAATTTTCTCTGTTTACTTTCTAAACACAATGATTTAGAACACATTTCGAACGTAAACATTATAGTTATACGTATAAATGTGTCATAGAGTATCTATCTCAAGAAGAATTTATTTACTTATTATAAAGATAAACAGGTTTATCGTGTGTTATCGCAAAACCTTATCAGTTATCACCAAGATCGCGGAAATCGTGTGTTACGAAGACCAAACCAGGTGGAGGTCGATTGTTAGCCATTAGCGACACGCAAATCTTTATTCCTTGATTTGTAACAAAACAATACAAAAAATATTAATTTTTATTACCACGTCTCTTATATCAGGACGATAGTCCTGATCTTAAGCTTTTCAAAATAAAGTACAAAGGTTTTCAGGGGTTTAAGATAGTCTCATATTATAAAATGTACTGTCTGTCACACACACAGTAACAAAATACGAAAAGGTTCGGAAAATCCCTAAAAAATATAAAATGTGTCGCGACACAGTTACGAACGCGCGGATCGCGGCACATCATATCACACATCAGTGTAGTGACGCGGAACGTATATAAAATATAAAAATCATGTCTAAACGTCAAAATAGCTTTTTGGATGCATTTCGTAGTGAAACTAGATGTTATAAAAAAGGCTTTTTATAAGCTTGATGTAGACTGAATGACCAAAACACAATCATACTTCTAGAGATGCAAAATTCAATTCACCTGGAATTACTTGTAGTGGAATATTGAGCACATGCGTATTGAGTACGCAACCACGCAGCCGGTATGCCATGTTTCACACATCTCCATACAATAAAACTGTTATGGAATGGATATTCCAAATTAATTGCCTCTTGAAGACTATATCACCACCGAAATGTTGTTAGTAGTAGCATTGCAGAAACAGGATGCAGCTAGCTTTTTCATAGTGATTTACAGCTATTGCGCTTACCAGATAATTATCATTATTTATTTGCTATTCTTTGCCGAGTAGAATTCCAAACAAAACTCTTGTACACAAATATCTATTTTATGTAATTTGAAATGTATTCGAGTCAGAAAAATTATTATATGAAATGCAGTATTTGAATAACGAAAAAAGTATAAAGAGTCATAAAGTAGGTAGGTATGTAGGTAGTTAGGTTATCATTTTGTGTCGATAAATGCTATTTCTGTAACATCGTGAATAAATAAATAGAATTTAAAGTCAGCCTCCCCACTGACATTATGCAGCACTCGGTCTTGGTTCGGTTTATGGATAATTCAGGGCCCATATACCTAGTGAGTGGGTATGGGGCGACTGATTACCATGTGGTTCATTATTGATCCAGTCGAGTCTAGAGTTTATTCAGTTTCTATTTAAAATCACGAAGTATTTATATATTATGTAGTTACATACCAATGCGAACACTATTCTTATTGGGCTCCCGCTGATTTATTGCCTTCTTTTGCATTGGTTAGCATAATGTTTTGAATAAATTCATTGATTAAGATTTTTGAGATATACTTAGCTTTGTAAAGAATCAAACACTTCATTTTTTATCTTCTGTTCTGAATCTCTATCTTATAGTATCATTAGTACTTCCTTATGGCGATAATAAATAAGCATTACATATTTAATCATTCATGATAATGTGTAGGTACGCCCTAGTTTTAATTGTATTGTATTATCCAAACGAGGTTATTTACTTAGGTATTTATATTACGAGTCACAAAATTATGTACATTTAAGCTAGTGAATTTTTATTTAATCGATTTCACGTTTATTTCCGTGTTTGTGTTGTGGTGTTTTTAAATGCTTTTTATTTTACTTTTTCTTAATTCCTTTATTCAACTGTTCATTCGGATCATGTACTACATTCATGATACTTTCAGGCATAGGGTTGGCAAATAGAGGTGCAGGTTATTCATGAAGTTCTTCCATTACTGTGGGACAAAGCTTTTTGACACCTTCAGGATACTTAGAATGCATGTTGTGATTACAATATAGAATGAAAATAGTAAATTTGTTTGTGTGGTCCGCATCCACATTGATGTGCGTTTGTAATTTTTTCTCGACTTCATCTTAACAAATTACAATAGCTATATAAATTCTGGTCAGCTCACTATCAATGCCGACATCTCTAGTGAATTATAAATCATGGCCGCGAGTCGGCAGACTTGGCCAATTACCGAACGGCAACCTTGCAGTCGTGACGTCACTGCTGGTAAAACTGCCACCTACTGCTTTTGTAAGTGATAGATTTTGTTCCTTCAATATA
Organism: Plodia interpunctella; assembly: GCF_027563975.2. NCBI lineage: Eukaryota > Metazoa > Arthropoda > Insecta > Lepidoptera > Pyralidae > Plodia > Plodia interpunctella. The sequence goes on from NC_071300.1 coordinate 8,437,136, forward strand.
CGATGAATTAGTAAGTATACTTCAAACTTCCACATTAATAAGATTTTATGCAAAAATTTAATTTTTGTCATTATGTTTTCATTATTGGTTATGCGTATCATAATAATGCATTATCATCCACAATAAACTTGTATACAGATTATCAGCTCAATGCGTTAAAACTTTCTGCTTCAACATTGAGTTGAAACATTTCACCCGAACATACATAGTTCCCTCATACATAAATAAAACCTTGTAAAATGATGACCTTTTTGCAATGTTACTTAGTTTATTGCATTAGTCTTTGAACTATAGTTATTTAGTATTTATTATCTCGATACCCTCAGCTGTCTCTTTAGCCAACGTCATTTTACTACTATCCTTTGTTTTACCTACTATTTACTCGGTCCTTTTCTGAATAGTTTTAGCGTGGCTTATCTAATTTGGATTTCTCTTCTCGCCAATTATTTCCTTGTCTCTTTGAGATGTCGCTTTTGTTTTTATTACAAATAAAGGTCAAGGCTGACCATGACCACCCTTTAGGACCACTGTTCATGTTGAGGAATTTTAGTCTCGGCAATATGAAAGCACCTCTTAAGTAATACAACTTTCCATAGCTCACAATTCAGTTCACAGCTAACATACAAATAATGATAAATGTTGCGGAGAAGTAGGTTTAGGATGATCGCAATGAAAGATAAGGTTAGGTACATTCTCGCTTCTCGCAGAGTAAATATTTATATTGTTGTATGATAAATCATACGAACACAACATAAGAATGTTATAAAATTATACAAGTGTATATTGATGATCTACCTATAGATCGACGCAAAACCAGCTTTAGTATCCTAATAACCAATATTGACCACAATTACCACCTGTGTAATGAATTTAACTATATTTGATAAAAAATTCGATGAGAAATCGCTTCTCTCTTTAGTAGCTTGTAGTCGTAGTATGAAATCGTTTACGATCACATCATTTAGAATTGGTACGATACAGTAGATAACGCCAGAATGTAATAAAATTATTGGGTGCATGCGTGATACACAGCCATGATACTACACTACCGTCACCGCCACGGGCTAGGCACGGGAATGATGGCGATTGTATAACCATACAATCGTCAATATAATTTTAAAACCCGGATAACCCTTCGACCTCGCGACGTTATAGGACGATAAGTGCGCGGGCATCGAGACAAAGTCGCGGTCAATAACCCCGGCTATCAGCTGACGACATCACCAATGGCAGTAAAATTATCTTTTGCGTTATATTTTGGTCGCTAGAAGGCGCCTAGCCCTTCGTTCACTTTGCGCGAACTTTGATATTTTAACTTCCTCGTAATTATTCATTTGCATTCAATTAGCATCTAGCAACTGCCTGGGTTTTAAATTCACAAAAATGACTGCGCCCATCTGGAAGCTTTTGTTTAATGTCAATGAGAGCCGTAGGTTATACGCAATAACACAATTATTTACACAAGAAGATTCTACAGATACAAACATGGTGGAGTAAAATAACATCTTAATCATAAATAGTATAATAATGAAGTTATTCTCGTTTCCCAAAAGGTCAATCTTTGCGATATAATCACCAGATTTCTTGCAAACAACACAAACAAGGATAATGTTACGCACGTAAAAACAAAAGTTATTGATATGTCGGAGTTCCGGGAACAACAGGTGGAATGGGATAGTAAATTACTTAGACATCATTAATGTATGAAGTATTTCCTCGTTAGATCCGTTTGTTACACGTCATCAATTATAATAAGATCAACATTGCTTATACTATTCGCTGAGAAGTTCTAGTTACTAATTTTGTAGTGACCAATTTTTCTCTAGTTTATTCCCTTTTCGTTCATTTCAAAGTATGCAATTGTCCCATCCGTATTTTTTGTTGTAGCCGATCTAGTTAGTATTATAAAGAATTGAGGTCATCCAACACTGAAAACAAAGTTAGACATATAGATTCGCTCGAGATCATTATATACTCGTAGTAAGTATTTTGTAATGTTAATTAAGAGTTAAGCTTCATTAGCATCGCCTCGAAACAATGGTCAATAGGATTCATCACCTGCACGACTGTAATCGGATATAGTAAACGTGGCATAAAATTCAGTATTCAATAAATAAACATGGCCGCGTGAATCACAAACGGCATTCCTGTTATTCCGGGTGTTTGCCCTGTTTATTTGGGTGAGTTCTTTGAAACGCATCGCTTATAATATTTAGTTAGGATCTGGTAATTTGTTTCTTTCTTCATTGCTATTGATGGCCGTTTGACGTCCTATTAATTCATCATAAATTTAGATCTTTTACTCACTTTCTATTGTTTTCAGTTGGTAAATACTTATTTTCAATTGCCTTGGATTTATTCTTGTAAGATTTATACCTAATTCGATGTATATTATTTGTTCACCCGGATTCTTTCAAGTTATAACGATCGTTTCCTATGATTAGCAGCGCAAATACCGCGACCTACTTTATTAGCAGCTATCGTCCTCGCGTGAACATAGCATCGCGGCCGCTAAAAATAGACATTGAGAAAGCAACATCGATAACACACACGATTATTTGCTTCACTTCTGTCTATAGTCAGTAAATCGATCAAATTATAATTCCTTGTCCACAACCAAATTTTTGATTTCTTTACTATTTTTCTCTTCAGTAACAACTTCATCGTATTTCTACTCGAACTTGTTAAAATGTAGGCTCTCTTTTGCTCAATCGATTTCCTGTATCAAATTCACTGTTTTTCATAAGAAAATTCACTGTTTTGGCATCAGATTTATCTTATTTTGTAGCTTATTAACTACATAAATTGTATTTATCAAGAATAATAATTTCGACGTCAGGAAGTAACATTGTTGAAGAACTTTACTGTTTGGCTATTGAGGCGTGTCTAGCTTATATTGTACCTGTTTATTGTATTAATACTTTATTACAATAAGAGACTTGAGAAAATGTTATTGTCTCTTTTTAGCAGATCGAAATTCACCAATAGATAAGTTAAGATCCACAGCGAGCATCAAATTTTGAACATTCACTTAATTTGTAGATGAGAACCAAGCAAAGCCTACAGGCTAAAAGCTCGGTGATCAAAGACTTTTGTACGATGTTGAAATTTCTCAAGTGGCCACTGTGATTTAAAAACCAGTCCCGTGGGCCTTGGAGCACTTGGCCAGTTGCCACGCCCATGCAGACGGGCTGGTGCGACCAACTTCTTAGGTCAAATCCACTTCCTAATAAGAAATTTACTCATCATTTTTTTACTTTACCCATCTGAGCTCTTCTTCAGATAATCATCATCAGATAAACAAAAATAAAATGCTCGACAATCGTCTTGCAGTCACATTATTTTCATTTCAGAAATGTTAAACAATGACCAGATGTTTCATTTGATCATTGCGGCTATATAAATTGTAAAGTAGCGCATCGTTGTTTCCGCATACGTAACCGCGTTTATCAAGATTGTGGCATTGAAACTTGTTAACTCGTTCGAGATTTCCTCAGTTTCGAGGTGATTTCCAATGGGAACAGTTTCGACATGTCATCTATGAACCATCTTTAATTTTTGAATAACTGTGATAGGTAGCATGAATAAGTTCGCGAACAAGCACCGACCGCGACGTCAGTTAACGGTACTTGGAAGCAATCTTTCAAGCCTCGTTCAACTCGGCGTAACTCGTTGGCACTGAGGCTAATTATTTTCCTCACCGACGCTAGAAAATAATATAATTATAGACAAGGCTCATTTATCTGGTTTTTGTCCACGTATGCGATCGCTCTCGTCAGAGCAGTCTCGGCATTTACCTCGCGAGAATCGGAGGGACGACGACGCCAACTCAGGCACGACGACGACGTAGCGCGATCAGCCCCACTTCACTGACACCGATACATCACTGTATCAATTTCACTCACGTGTCCAGGTTCACACTAAAGCGTTTTGTCCGGTTTAAACAGTAATCCAAAAGCTTTAAGTCGTATTCTAAGGAAACACACGAATTAACAGACGGATGAAAATACTTAGATAAATCGACAACACGACCAAACGCAGAGGCAGGTCGAGGTAGACTGGCGATGAGCAAGTAGATGGCCCCGGGCGGGCAGGGGTGGGAGGGGGCAGGGTCTCGTTCGCTCTCGCAATCGCGATCGAGTAGGAAAGGGCGGAGATAGCCGAGGGTATCCGAGCTCGGCCGAGGAGCGCCCGCTAATCCCGCTATCACCACCGCTATGGTATCACGGGAGATCGGAGGGGGCGGCGTACACGTGCATACAACGTTGGACACTATCCTTCTCGGCTGGTGCACTATCTACCTGTTCTGGGATTCAAATACGAATTTGTGAAAAAAAATTACCGTATTGATACAAATTAATCCGAGTCACCACACATTTTATTATTGATTATTGTTGATTTGATATAGCATTTAGGTAGGTAGGTAGTAGCTACTACGTCGTAATAGGTATATCATCTCGGTCGTTTTCACAATAACAATACAAGTAGGTACCTATTTGTGAATTTGAACATTCAGGTTATAAATGCCCAGAATGTAACAGGAATGAGCAGTTCACGCGATGATCAATCTAATTAGAGTTTCACAGTAAAATCAAATCAAAAATCATAAGAACTCTCTACCAAACTAGCTGGTTGTTCAGAAAAGCCGTTCCGTTATGAAGCAATTCACACGCAACAAAAACTTGAATGCTCAAAGGAAATTTCTCTGTTCACTTTTTGTGGTATTCACGCTTGATTCGCGTTCCGTGTAGGGATATTAACCTGTCTATATGTTCCCTTAGGATAGAAAGAGATGGCTGTGTTCGATTTGTATTTTCTCCCACTCGTTTGCGTCAAATTGCGTTAGTTGGAAAGATTCCTTGGACTTTCTTCGCTATCTCATGGAGTTCGCACAACTTTCCGTGCCTATTGTTCTCGTGCACGTGGGAAGAGTTTGTTTTTCTGTTAGTCCTCTTTTCGTGTCGTTTACCACATCTTTTGTGAATGATTTCGAAACATCTTGAGAATACAACGTGTTTTCGTATTGTCTGTTGTGTCATGCGTAATAAAATCGTTAACCGGGATTACCACTATTCTGTCAAATTTTAATAATAGACAAGCGGCCCGCCCTGGTTTCGCTCGGGTAAAATCCTCTGAGAGGAAATAATTAACTCCACTCTTCTCCGGTTTCTCTGTGCCAAATTTCATCAAAATATGTGCAATTGTTTTTGAGTTCATTAATTACAAAGAAAAATAAATTTTTTCTCTTTATAATACCTACCTATTAGTAGTATATGGACTAATAATGGATAGTTTAACCTTAGTTTTATTTAATAGGTACTTACCTAAGTACATCATGCCTACCTAGATCTAGGTATTTATTTTTTCGGAACGAGTTGGCCGCTGGTCGTTCCTTCCGTTATTTTGTAAGATTCTTTAGTCGTTTACTTATGTAAAATTAATAGAAAATGAGACAACCAATGAACAGTCAACAGACAATAAGACAATCAGTTCTTAATTATTCTTCAATTTATTTGTCTTCAACTCTCTTTTCTATTCTTATTCCATTCACTTAATTATCTTCTTCCTCGAATCTACGTCCTAACTAATTTTAGTTTGTTACCTCTTCACGCATTATCTACTGGACCGATTGTTATGAAATCTTTTATACGGGTAGAAAATAACCTGGTAAAACATATAGTGTACTTTTTATCCCGAAATTCTCACGGTAGCGAAGCGGGGCGCAGCTAGTATTCGATAAATTAGCTCGCTCATCGAAATTTCGGAGATTAGTACGATTTTTTACAATTTATATGAAATGATTTTTCCAAAGTCTAGTTTCAGTATTCTAATTCAATTTTACTAAGTAATTAAACTATGAAACCTATTCCCCCCTAACATTGCTTGGCAATCGTACTGGCGAACACAATGGACCGTCAACAAAACAATCATCATTATGAATACTGTGAATATGTTTCAAGGTCGTACGCATTGCCACCTGTAACTGAACTATACAGCGATTTTAACCGAGGTAGAGTACGAGGTACGTTTTTATCAATGGAACTATTTAAATGGTTTGGAGTGCTCATTTTATTTCATGCCAAGAGCAACATATTGTGGTGGTCAGATTAATTATTTTTTGGGAAACATCGCAATTGTAATTTGTAAACGATGAGACACATTTTACCAATAGATATATACCTACTACTAGCTATTGCCCTCAGCTTCGCCCGCGGTGCCTGATTGACCACGGGTCATTTACTACCGGTTCCAAATTTCTTCAAAATAAGAGCCGTGAAATCGTGACAGTCTTTTGCATTTATTGCACTGAAGAGCTTACTTATTCATACTTACTAACGCTATATAAAGAGATAATTTTAGTAATTTTGTTTGTAATTGTAACTCAAAAAATACTAGACCGAGTTTAATGAAATTTTAAACCGTCAGAAGTAACATGGGCCTTTTTAAATTATGGTTTTCCCCGCGCAAAATTGGGACGGGCAGCTAGTAACTTATAAGTAAGGTAATTACGTAATTACGTGCCTTTCTTTTTCCGTTGTTTTTGGTCCAGCGGATAGATATAACAATGTTTACATCTATAAACATAAACATCCTTTCAGACTTCGCACTAATAATAGGTACCTAAATAGGATCTGCTTCTTGACCTTTTCCCACTTTATGTGGGTTGGCACAATATCTTTATTTTGTTCTGTCATTACATTTGCCATTTTATTTAAAACAACCTTTCCTATTCATATATCCTTTTTTTATTCATTTAACTTCCATGAATGACCCTTTTTGCAATTGTATAGTTCCTGCCCTCGTCTATATGTATAGTAAAAATATCAAATTATTAGATAATATTAGAAGTAGTGATACGGCGTAATTTTTTTGAAATTTCTTTTTGATGCAATACTGGCTGTCATTGCAATTATAAGCTTAATTAATGCATTTTCAAGTAATTGTATTTTTTATAGGACTTACTAATATCCGCAGTCAGCTAATAAGGCATTGCAAAGTAAAACAGAACAAGGCATTCCGTGGAGAAATGTTATAATTGCTAACGAAACTGTTTATTATTCAGATCAAACGCGAAATCCAAAGGCTTCCACGGCAAAAAAATACAAATTTACTCTTTAAGTCTACGGTATTTTAAAAATATTCCGAGACTACTTCGCTCGTGAAACAAGAAATTCGTAGAAGTCCAATAAATGTCAACTTTGAAATTTCAAGTGAGTAAATGGAATACCTACTTACAGTTCACGGGAGTTTATTTGTGATGACGGACAGAGACAGACATATAGGTTCACTAGTAGCACTCCGTTTTTTATATGTTGAGTACGGAGCTCTAAAAAGATTCGGCGGCAAAATACATAGTATAAATAAATTCAATCGATATCCCGGTTGATCTCATAAATTACATGGCTCCTACGGTTATACTATTGATTGAATAGCTTCCATTTTCATTAAATATCCACGAGAGATATCTTCGGATTAAGGTTGCTTAAAACAGTAATGAACTGTTTGTCTACGTGATACGTGACATTCACAAGTTCGTTTAGCATCTCTGCACAAACCATCGTCAGTGCAAAAGTAAACATGTTTACATAACACCATGAACCTGAATCTAGTAGAGAAACAATGTAAATGGAACAAAAAAAATTACAATGTTTTCTGTTCAGCATTTGACCAGAAGACGGATACCAGTGGTAACCTGACAGAAGATTGCCTGGCTTGCAGTCGGCAGAACAGAGTGGAGAAGAATAGTACTCTCGGTTCAGTGTGGGTGGACCTGTATCCTGTGTACCTTTTGCATGTAATGGCGTAATGTTAGGCAACTAGGTCTCAGGGGTAAGTCTGAAGGGTGTCCGTAAATATGTTAGCGACCGAATCTCTGCTCTCCGTTCACTGATTACTCTTGGACACCTTTATTATTTTTCTCCTTTGAAATTCACGGTTTACGGCACGTAGTCCGGTCCTTTAATATACATGCATGGGGATATTAGATCGAACACGTAGGGGCGTTTTGGAAAGTTTTTGGCGTTTGTTTTTTATGTTCAGTTGTTTGTTGAAACCCAACTTTTTTAATGAATGGATGAAATTTCTTCTTATTTTTTTTCTAGCTGTTTGAGTCCCATTGCTGGGCAAAATGTTCTCCCAACTTCTTATTGCAGAAAAATCAAAATTCTTATTTCAATGATGATTAATAACTATTGTTATATTACTTGACGTCAAATACCTAAGTCTACTTCCGACTTCTAAAGCGCACGTGAAGAAGATTAAAAGCATACTTCATTTCTATACTATTAGTAGTTTGTGTCACAGCACATCATTATGATTTCTGGTTATCCTTTCACTGCAGAATTGCACGTTCTATCTCTAATCTCTGTATACTCTCTGGTTTGTGCCTCGTCGCATTGTATGTACCGCTGAGTGCACGGTGATGCAACGCGTTGTGAAAGCTGATACCGCTGGAATTGGGTTAGCAGCGTGCCGGCGCGCGGCGCCCGCGCCGCGTCCACGGCAGCACAGCCGAATTGAAACGATGACTTTTTACATCCATTATTTTCCAAGCTTTTTGTTTCATCTGTCTGTAATGAAATCATGCAAGTGACCCCCTTTCCGTTATTCTACAGAATTTTAGCTTACACATGGACTCAATTTCAATAAGAATGGTTCATTTCATCCCGCCAGGATCAGCTTCCAACATGGAACTCATCAACTGTTATACCTATACGTTCCAGAAAATAATTACCTATTTACTTACTAAATGGGCACCATAGGTCAGTCTATTAATATGTAAAAGTAATCATAATTATTTAATTACCTAATCCTCTCTAAATTTACTGTTGCCGACGACAGCAATTATTAAAGTTAAAGAGCTTAAACTTTTGCGACTGATGTAATGTTATTTAGGGCTCTATCCATTTTCAAAGTTCGGAACTTACTTTATAATTCAGTGTTCGCGAGCAAAGGCGCACAGACGTATACAATCGATTCCTCTTGACCTGATTCCGCGGGTCAAAGCCATGTCACGGACCGAGCTGAATTACAATGCTGATCTCGAGATAGCCGGCTTCATAAGGTTTAGTGGAGGCGCCACGAACGCTGTAAAATATACATTTTTGTAGATTACAAATTAGTTCTTTTCCCTGTCACGCGTTGATTTAAATTTGTCGCGTAGTACCTACCTAGACGGTTGCAATGGGGATATAAGACTATAAAGTATGCTTGAAACCAGATTATCTCGTTAAAAGGCTCAAGTCTTCCAATGTCAACCGCATATTAAGTTAGTCATTATTTACACTTTATGTTTGTTTCGTGTAACGTGTTTATGTATCACTTGTACCTACTTATATAAAGGTTTGAAGGACTTCCTCATCTTGGATAACAACAAATTAACGGAGATTTGGATAATTGAAGTTACCCTCCGCATGAGCCCCAGTTTATACAGGGAAATATCGTGATTCTGAACACAACACTCTGTATATCTCATAATTAATTAATACCTATAGAACCATTCAAAAAGAATTTCAACTTTTTTCTCTTTGAGAAATTACTGAAATTGTGGACGACAGTTACAGTTCAAAACATTGGAAATTTCAACAGCTTCCCGACCTTCTCCTTTCTTTTATCACAAAACTCAAGCAGTTGAAAAAATCTCCGACAAATATTTAGCTGTTAATTATTTTATTACAACACTTACATAACGCTAAATTCCACTGCTGCAAAGCTACCGGAACCATAATCTAACCTAAGATTACGCGTGTAAAAGTCAAGTGTAATCAATTACCGTCTTTAGAAGGAGGTTATTGTTTTGAGTTGTACTTTTTCTCTAATATTTAAGGAACTTAGAATGCATGAGTTTTTAATTAGAAATCCTCAAAATTATGTTATATTTGTAAGGGCGAGTTGCAACGTCGAATTTAAAGTTCACTTTAACCGACGCACTAACATTTAGACAATATGGCGTACTTTGCGTTTTTCTGCGTACGTTAAAGTTATTGTAAAAATTGACGGAGCAACTTACTTGAATGGTGCAAATCACCATGGATCGAAAAAAGTTAAGAAATGCTAATCTAAACTTCCTCTAGATATACTAGGAGACAGAGCACTAGAAGGTCTCGAACTTGCCCTTTGGTTTGGCTGGCATCGAAGCTCCAGTGAAGGCGAAGAGATTGTAGGAGACCATTGGGATGCGAACGCATAAAACGAATGCGCTTTATAATTCGTAATCCAGTGAAAGTTGGTCAGCAAAGAGAAACTGTTCATAGCGTTCTGAATCGACACACAAGCAACGTCTCACTCACACATAAACATTATTACGAAACATTGGCCCGGGGCGGTGGTCAGTATATGAGAAATGTGATTACGGTTCCGGATACGTGAGTTATTAATGACCTTGATCCTAATAATCAATTCATTCCAGTCCCTGAAACTCCGCTGCGCTAAAAATATCATTGAATTTTGGGAAATCATTAAATGTCTCGAGTTTTCATAGACAACCAATTGATCTTTAAAAACTGTTTGTAATAATGGAATCTAGAAGTAACTAATACAAATCAGAAATTTCGCAGGATTAAATAGAGGTTTGTTAGATGACCGCAGTGACTCAGTTGTAATGTGCTTGTCTCTGAACCGAGAGATCTCGGGTTCGATCCCCGGTCGGGTTATGATGGAAAATGATCTTTTTCTGATTGGCTTTCGATAATTGGTCATATAATCTGACCAATTATCGAAAGCCAATCTTTCTTCAAATTCGTAGAAGTCATTTCGGAATGCCTTTATGAGTTTGAATAAAATCTGACACCAGTGCGAGCGATAACACACTCGATAAGAAAGAAGAGACTTGCAGTAGAGCATGGCGTAGCTAGCAGCTAGCAATAGCCTGAATGGAGTTACGCAAGCACAATTCGCAGCAATAAAACGGTTTAGAAGGCTGACTGAAGAAATGATTAGAATTAATACTCAAGCCTGATTGGTGGCGGTCCACTAGGAGACAAACTGATCAAGGCACGTAGGGACGTCGTCGTCGCGCATAGGACTCAAGGTTAGGTTAGGTATTGGTAGTCATAATTATAATTATAATATCTGTATAAATTTGGCGCACCTATTAGTTTCATATTTTATAAGAGTATGTAAAAATCTTATTTTTACATACCAGCATAAAATTAGATTATTATACATTATATATACAACGGAGGAAAATATCCCTTGATATTTTCCTCTGTTGTGGGTGGTCACTAATTAATTCCAATTATTCTTAATCCTAACTAATCTTCTTATAATAAAATTATAAATCCAATAAAGGTGACTTTGTTTATTAACCATCATATTAAAAAAGAAGCGTTCCCATGGGAAATTCATGCGGTTTTCTTCAGGTCCTTTTAGATTGAACCTTGATGATGCGTAAGTTATGGCAAAACAATATGGATGCCACATAGAATGGTACTACTAGCGTGTTTTCTCCATGGATCGGACGCCAGAACGAGGAGGAGGCACGTAAAGGGTGATATTCAAAACTAGCCTGGGGCGATATCTACATCCACGCTCGAGTCTCACAGTTCACAAACCAATCATGTGGGTTCCGTTGAGGAGTGCGCGTGATTGCGTGATTGTGCGCTGTCACGCTGGAATCGCAAAAAAGCCACCTGACCGGTTTGGCGGCTACATAATCTGTGGTTGAAGAACACCGCACTCCGGCAAGTCGGTCATTCAGCCCCACAGTCCCACACATACTCGTACCGCTCGCAAGTTATTAGATAAAGTTTACCGTTTATTTTTTAAATAGATTTTTTAAATCTAATTAAGCCGTGTTGCTAGGGCCGCCAATTTGTTACCTCGTATACAAAATACCTATTCCTGTATAGATATACCGTTACCTAGAAAAATATGATACTAATCTAGTATTCGAACTAATTTAACAGTTACTGCAATAAAGATATTTGAGTTCGATCATGTACAAAACTTACGTATTTGTACGAAATAAATTCGTTTATTTCCAGAAATGTCATGAGGATATAACTAGTTACAGATATGTGTTAAACGGTATTGTTGTGTCTAGACTAGAGACAACACTAGATATAGATGTAGGAAAAAACATTTAAACGACAAATTAGTAAAATAAATAAATTTTCTATTCAGTCATCGCCCATCTTATAACTATCTTATAACTTAGAATAAAACAGAAAATTTATAAAGTCCCCACGAAACGACTTGCAAAATAAATGTGTTTTTTTGTTCTACTTTTATCACGATTGTTCATCTTCTTGATGTTGTTTTTCTTTTGGTTTTATTACCCTAGATATTTTCCAGTGTATACTATTTAGTAAATAATAACAGTCCACTTTCGTTGTACATTTTGCAGCTAAACGTACATACAATATATGCAGTTTCAAGAAAATAATATACCTAAGTACATAGTCTACAGAGTGGGGCGATAACTTTATTATGATTTACGCAGTCTGATTACGCGCCTCGCCTCCTGGGGACGTGCCGCCGTTTAACATTGACCAGCAATTTTGTATCTTTTTTATTTTTAATACATATGCATAATTTTACTTTATAAATAGGTATTTATTAATTTATTAAATATACTTACAGCTATGATTACAGGAAACCCTTATATGCGATAGTGAATTCTACATAATTAAATATACTTACTGTTATTAAATTATTAAATATCCATTCTCTTGAATGCAATGATTTCCAGAAGACAACCAACTATCGATAGCTGCAAATTATTAAAAAAAACAGAGTCCATCAATCAGAACAGAGCATATCATGCATATCATAATAATGCATTGTCACCCAATCTAAACGTACACAAAATTTCAGCTCAATCGGTTTTAGATATCTAGAGACATAGCGACATACATACATTGCAATTTATAGGCTTATAAAAAGTGAAAATTCATTATGGTATAGATACTGTAAACCTATTGCATTAGTTGCAAGTGCTAAAACTGTGCATTCGTATTTTTGAAAAATAATGACACAGCACACATTTACATTTGTCTGTAATATTACCATCCTCTCTCCTCTGACACCGCGATTGTATCCTAAAAGATATTCGATGGTGGGGGTAACTTTGTTATGAATTACCTCCTACCACGTCCGTTTCGTTGCACGCAGCGGTAATTGCTCTTCGGTAGTGTTGTCGGAAAATCGATAGTTCGGTTATCGATATTTGGTTGTCCTTGAAAGTAATCTATTATATCGACAGCGCTATTGATAGCACCGATACTATCGATAACTGCATCCGCCACTGTTTTCGTGTTCTGTGTCGATAGTTTGTACACTATCAATATAGTATCAATATTATTCATTGTTTATTTATTTAAACATAAAAGTCATCTAACGTATCGCTAGTCTAGAACAATCGATAGCATCGATACTATTGCTTTAGCTTCAACTATCGATAGTCGATCGAATGACAATCCAAAAAAGACAGCGGTATCGATACTAATGATTATTTAGACTATCAAAAGCCATCTAACTTATCGCTATTCTATATTCAAGAACCATGAACAATCGATAGTATCGAATCTATACTAGCTTCAACTATCGATCGATAGTCGATCGAATGACTATCAAGAGTGAGCTATCGATTGGCAAGGCAACATTATTCTCCAGCAATTTACTGCAGGTATTATGCGGAAATCGGAGTTATCGAACGCGTCAACATTTTGCTGTTAACTCCACAATTATGTCGACATTTCAACAACGTAAAATTGTTCATTTATGCTTGTAATATATTTTCTTATTGGTAAATATATTTTAAAATTTAAATTATTTAAAATTATTTAAAATTTACCTGGGTAAAAGCTTTCGATTAATTTACATTTCATGTTAGGTACCTACATTTTTCTGTATTCTGAGCTTGTTATATATAAATTACAACGTGTAAATTCATACCTTTTGTGACCTGTGTTTAATAATTTATATCAATGTGGGATATCATTTACCACACACGCGAGGATGAGAAACTCCTCCTCGGGTGTACCGGGTACCGAAGGCACGGTGGCACGAAGCGTAGAGCCCACGTCCTGTCTAACGACAACACTCTTTAGAAATGATATTTTTACAAATATTATAGTAGATATTCTATATTTTCTTTTAGACTAGATAGTTTTCCACTAGAGACCTTTAAAAAAATGAAATCTAAAATGAGTTTACTCGATAGTAAACCACCCTACTTAAATTTACAAAATTATTTATGTATCTAGTCAAAAAGAGTACCTATCTACGTAAAAGAACGTAATTTGATAAATAATATTTTGTAACAAGTACGTAATTTTATAATCAGTAAATTAATGATTGATTATACACGCTTGGCTGCTATGATCAATCGTATCTGTATGATAAGACATAATATTGTGGAGACTGCATGACGCGGGTTTTATATTATGAATGCATGACTTAAATAAAAAATAGAGGGTGTGGGCTGTTAAACAATAAAACCTTTAGTGTGAATGGGAATGTTTTTAAACAGTAGTTACAGTAACAATATATTTAGCAAGACTACTTAATATGATCAACAGCCGAAATAACAACGAAAGACCGTGGAATTAGTCGAACTCCATCGAAGTAAGTATTTACTAAATCCATGTGAAAGACACATCGTCAATATAACGATGCACAAAATACTGGTTTTGAGAGTTCTATCTGCTGGATATTTGATCCATATATGAATAAATTTTCCTAGTGTCCATAATATTTGATTTTTTAGCCGAATCGTACTAAAATAGATAGGTACGATCAGTTTCTACGAGCTGGGATCCTCAATCTAAACAGCCGTGTTATATAAATTTTATCTATTCCCTTATCAGTCCGAATAATACGAATTGGCGATGAGAAGTCAAATGTTTTCGGCACCTATCTATTATTTTGTTCTGTAATCTTACGACTTACTCATAATCCAAATTCGAAAATTTGGAATGTTTCACGGATTTTGATAACATTTCGTATACGGATACACTAGCTTGGATAAAGACTGCCTACTCGCACCAACTAACATCACTTTTTTAACAATTTCTTTTTTGGTTAGCGTATATTTAAAAACTTATAAATTATGATAGTTGATTTTATTAGAAAGTAGTATAGTTATAAATTCGATACAGTTGTCACAATTTAAAAGAAAACTGTGTTACCGTTTCTATTGTACTGAGGAAAATACCTTCGTACTACATAAATCGAATCTAAATTCGACTTCTTGGTAGGTATGTTATTGTCATATTTTATTAAAGTCGCCTAAAAACATCTAACATAACTTTTACGACGAACTATGGCATATTATACTTAAAAATATGCTATTAAAAATATATGTAAATTGAAGATCTTAAATATTAAGAATTAAATGAAAAAAAATCAACAAGATCTGTAGGAAAGGAAACATAAGGAAGAAGGTCGGACGGGGGCGCCCCCGATTCGGTGTCACGATCAAGGCTCGCCTCACGATGCAAATTCGAATCTAGCACAAATGCGCGCGCGCAAGGCAGACTGGTGCCGGCCTCGACGGCTAACAGCTGCCAGTTACGAAATTATTACAAAATATATAAATAAAGTGTAGACCTTGGTTTGTAATATGAGTAGGTATTGGGTGAAAAAAGGTTGAGATTTATCAAAAAAAATTTTGTCGAAGGCAAAAGGCAACATCCAAACGGGAACTTGAAAATGTACAAAAATAAAACAAACATACACAAATAAAATTTGTCCTTTATTGCACTTTTGCATTGAAACTGAGACTTTTTTTATTAAATAAAACAAACATACACAAATAAATTTTGTCCTTTATTGCACTTTTGCATTGAAACTGAGACATTGTTTTACCGAAAATAATTATAGAACAGAAGACAATATGAAGTATGTTTATAGTTAATTTGATTACTATTTTACTTAACATTCAGCTTTTCTTAAAGTGTCAACAACGAAAAAGTATACTGAATTATATGTATAAAATACATATCAAGCAAAAGTAGTATATTAGTAATAATATAATATTATAAATATAATAAATAGATACATTTCCATTCCTACAAATAAATAGGTAAAACTTATTTTAACAAATATAGAACGCGAGCAAAAATATAAACAAAATAACGTATGTAGTGATAAGAATATTAAAACAATGGGAATATACTTAATCTGAAGACATTTATTCATTCAAAATTCTAATACACTTTTAAAACCCCGGGCAGTAACCGCGAGACACAAACGTCATACTGCCTAAAATTATAGGGATGGGACACGTCGCGCGCTGTCTCCACTAGTGCAGTGCGTAACTCGATTGCCAAAATTTAATCGAGATTGTTCCGCCTAACAGCTCGGCCATCCTGCAGTCCTTCGGTCCCCGAAGGAACGGTTGTCGCCAACAGGGTGCGGCGCACATCATCCCATCAGACACGATGCTCGCTGACACTGGTACAGGTGCAGGTGAAATACTTGCTATGGCCCCAAGGCAAGCACAAATGTGAATATTTTGCTGTGGCCGTCAAGGCAAGCAAAATTTCAAACGACAATGCTAAGGCCCTGAAGGCAAGCACAGATTTAGTTATAACTGCTGAGGCCCCGAAGGCAAGCGTGAATTTAAATGTCACTGCTGAGGCCCCGAAGGCAAGCATGAATTTAAATGTTACTGCTGAGGCCCCGAAGGCAAGCATGAATTTAAATGTTACTGCTGAGGCCCCGAAGGCAAGCATGAATTCTGAAGACAGTGCTAAGGCCCCTAAGGCAAGCTCAAATTATTATAGTACTGCTATGACCCCGAAGGCAAGCATACAATTACCATGATAGTTCTGATCTGGGCCCCTTAGGCAATCATGAATTATGATAACATTGCTAAGGCCCTTAAGGCAAGCACATCAACCAATATAAGGCCCCAAAGGCAAATATGTTATTGTCAGGCCCCGAAGGCATACTATTGAGTGGGTATTAACTTTGAGTAACCATCGCCAGGCCCCGTAGGCAGGCATGAAATATATATTTATTGTTATTTATTACTGTTTTTTTTTTTTCTTTAAGATTCTTGTACCAGGTCATCATCTGATGATAACTCACACCGATCATGCCACATCTTTAACTTATCACGTGCTACGATATTCTTATAAGCCTTTTTACCTTTCGCGGCTGAAGTCACTTCGTAGCGATCATTTGGCATAGCAGCAGTTACCTTATAGGGTCCTGCATATCTTGGCACCAGTTTGCCACTAGACAGCCCAGGTTTTAAAATCTTTCGCTCAACCATCACTAGACTTCCAACTGCTATCGGTGGTGTAGCACGACGACTCTTATCAAAGCGAACTTTCATTTGTGATGCGTTATCAGAAATTTTCTGAATCGCGTCCTCTCTATTCTGGACTATATCCGATGGTGCGTAAGTTGCTCCTTGTAGGTCTCCAGCCAACCGTGGCCTCAATCCACATAGTAACTCCAGGGGCGATTTGCCAGTTCCCTGACTCACAGTAGAATTAATGCCTAATTGCACCTTAGGCAAATAATTATCCCAGCCTTTTTGCTCTTCACCCATATGAGCGGTTAGCGAACTCAAAATGGTACGATTGAGGCGTTCAACTTGCCCGTTTGCACGTGGAGTGGCAACGGCATTTAATACATGCTTTATCCCAAGGCCATCGCAATAATTTTCGAATTCTCGCCCTGTAAAAGCCGTGCCTCTATCGCTTACTATTCTTGCGGGATAACCAAACACTTGGCTCAACTTATTCAATGCAGCTATTGCACCCTTGGCATTGGCACTTGCTACAGCTTCTAACCATACAAATTTTGTAAAGCCATCTATAACAGCAAATATGTAGGCCTTGCCATTACTTTTGCAAAATGGCCCTAAGTGGTCAACATGTAGCGTGTCAAAAGGTACAGCAGCTCTTGTAATAGGATGCAATAGGCCAGGTTGCTTGCCTGTCGGTTTCTTAGTAAATTGGCACCCAATACAACTGGTAACATATTTTTCTACATTCTTCCTCATTTTCGGAAACCAATATTTCGCTTGTATAGCATCAAGACACTTCTCGACACCCAAATGACCATTATTATCATGGTAAGATTTCATGATATGCCATCTGGCATTTTTAGGTAGAACAGGCCTATAAGTTCCATTTACCACACGACATAATAAACCATTAACCACCTTATAGTCTTTAGCCAACCCATCCTTTTTGTGCTTATAAGCATCCAACTCCAATTGCAAATTTGTTATCGTGGATTGGATCTCTGCATCGGCGTCTTGTAAAGTATTAATAAAATCTTTCTCCTCAATGTGTTGAATTGAGATTGGGTTGCGACTGAGAGCGTCTACGTGTGTCATTGACGTTCCAGGTCGATGCTCCACATCGAAATTATATTCTTGTAAATCAAGCCACCAACGTGCTATGCGTGGTGATAAATCCCTTTTAGACCAAGCCAATCGGAGAGCAGAACAATCCGTCACAACTCGAAATTTTATACCTGTTACGTACACCTTGAATTTCTGAATACTGAATACAACAGCTAAAGCTTCCAGTTCAAAACTGTGATATTTAACTTCAGTAGCACTAGTTTGTCTGCTTGAGTAAGCTACTGCTTTCCATTCACCATCGTCATGTTTTTGCAACAACACTCCACCTAGACCTAATTTTGAGGCATCGGTATGAATTTCTGTTTCACGTTTGGGACTGTAAATGGCGAGGACAGGATCAGAGGTAAGTACTCCTTTTAACGTCTCCACAGCTTTAGTTTGCTCAGAACCCCATCTCCACTCAGTCGCCTTCTTGGTCAGCAAGGTTAGAGGTTTCGCAATAGAAGCAAATCCTTTTATAAATTTGCGAAAGTAGCTTGCCAATCCCAAGAACTGACGAAGCTCGTGCACATTACTTGGAGTTCTGAAGTTTGAAACAGCTGCCACTTTGTGAGAAGAAGGACGTATCTCTCCTTTGTGTATTTCATGCCCTAAATACTCGACTCTGTCAGTAAGGAAGGAGCACTTGCTGCGCTTTAATTTGACGCCAGCAGCATCAATCAGCTCCAAAACTTTACGAAGATTATTCAGGCAACTTGAAAAGTCATCTCCCCATATGATCACATCATCGATGTAAACCTCGGCGCAATCATGAATTACAGGGGCAAGTATTTCATTCATGGCCCGCTGAAACACCGCTGGAGCATTACAGAGACCAAAACTCATCATTCGATACTGGAAGTGACCATCCGGTGTTACAAAGGCAGTGTACGGTCTGGAGTCTTCCGATATTTTAATTTGGTGATACCCATTGGCCAGATCCAAACAGCAAAACATTGTTTTGTCAACCAGTCTATCCAAAAGGTCCTGAATAACAGGTAAGGGGTATCTCTCTTTTTCCGTTATCTTATTAAGTGCGCGATAGTCTACACACATTCGATAACCTCCATCTTTCTTCTTCACTAGTAGCACAGGGCTTGCATACGGCGAAGTAGATTTCTCCACTATTCCTGAATTAAGTAGTTCTGCCACAATATCCCTCACTATCTCTCTCTCGTGAAACGACATTCGATAGGGCTTGTAGTTAATCACCTTATCTTCCGTCAATTTAATACACATTTCAATACTACAATTTCCTAACTCCATTCCATTGCTAGCAAAACATTCACTATGTTCCTCAAGAAGAGCATCTACCTCTTTTTGTTCATTGGTCGTCAAATGATCACCTATTTTAGGCGCATTCGCAGTTTCGTCTTCTATATCCTTTATCTCCGCTCGAGCTACACATTCTTCACTTTTAAGTGTAATTTGACCATCAGTCTTGTTTATCAGTTTAATAACAGTCGATCCATCTTCGCATTCTACTTTTTCACTCAGTACATCTCTTTCATACAGTGGCTGTCTCTGTTCACTATGCCTAACTTTCATGATTCCGTTAATCAATGGTTCAGTCCTAACAGGGACTTTATTCAAACCAGGATTGAGCATAACATCAGCTAGTGGATATAAACGCACCTTTTCAAGGTCTTCACAAAGCTCCGTCAGCCCTAACGTCATATCCTTTTTGAGAACATTAAGTTGAGTAGCAGTTTTAACTACAACAATATCATCGGCTTCAGTAAACGGTTGACCTACCAAAATGTCAAAATCTTGAACTTGGTTTGGTACTATATAGAACTGAGTTTCCTTGTCTAGTCCGTCTACTGTCAACACAGCTGTAGTAATCCCTTTTGGTAAAGTAAGACCATCACCATACCCTTTTATTACAATGTCATCTCCGGGAATGCAATTAAAATTGTGCTCTTTGCAATAACTCTCCCTCATTGTATTACAAGAGCTACCAAAGTCTATAAAAGCATTAGCAGCATTTCCATCAATCAACACAGTTTTGAAATATTTTTTGTCAGAAAGATCACTGCATACGGTCTGAATTTTACGTACTGCGTTTGACTCGGAATTAGATTTTGGTCGTTTTCTGCATTCATCTAATGTGTGACCTTTGATATTGCAATATGTGCAATGTTTTTGATATCTTTTCTTGTAACAATCAGCTTCAACATGTCCCACACGATGACAAAATGAACATTTCTCTCTATCATCCTTATTCTTATTGTGATTCTGAACAATCTCTGGCTTCTTATTTTTATTTCTGAAGCATCTACTAGCTTTGTGACCCATCTTGCCACAAGAAAAACATTTTGTATGTTTATTTGATCTTTGGTCGCTATTCTTGGAAGTGCTTGGCTGGTTGTTCTCATTATTCAGACCAGCAGAGTTTATGCTAGCCAAGTACTGCAACAGAGAGCTAGTGTCACGGCAACCAGCTGATTTAGCACCAACTTCCAATAATTTGTTACCAAGGGTCCCAATAACGGCTTCAGTAATAACTTCATCACTTAGATGACACGACATGCCTATACCTAATTTAGTATAGTAAAACTCAATTGGATCTTCATCAGTTCGTTTGACTCTGTTTACAAGTTCTCTAATCTGTGACAATTTATTCTTAGTGAATGGGAATGCCTTGATTAACTTCTCTTTCCACTCCTTCCAACTAATGTCATAAGAGGCTTGTTGCTCGTACCACCCCTTAGCATAACCATTCAATTTTGAGGTACAATTACAGATCAGAGTACGCTCATCCCATCCGTGCATTTTGGCTGTACTTTCTAAGTTACGGATCCAGTGTTCAACAGACACAGATGTCGTTTGTGGGTTAAACTCAGGAACAAAGTCGTTACGCCCTACATATCGTACAACTGGTTGCATGTCATTAGTAGTAGTAGTGAACTCCTCAGGCAACGGTGGCGTTCCACTTTTATCACAATCTTTTCTTTTCTTTCTTAACTGCTTTACCAACCCTTCCAAATTCTTTATTCTTCTATCTTTATCTTTCATCTCACTTTTAGATACCCTGTTTCCTTCATCCGAAGAAGATGAACTTACACTATGTCTACGCTTCTTATGCTTAGACCGACCCATTGTTAAATGTTATTTATTAAAGTAAATCACTCAGATAAAATATAGTTTAGTTCAGTACACACACATCTCATAATATGATATACAAAAGTCAAATTTATATGCAGCACTGTGAAATGAAAATAGAAATCAAGTTTCAAAAGTTATTAAAATCTGTTCAATTAATATCAGTCACCATAAAAATAATTATTTAGAAATTCTGTTCATATACACATTATCAGTGTCTTTTCACTATTAATTATTCATTTATTAAAAGTCACTCAAAATAGAAAAAGTATAATATACAACATGGAAAGACCTCACCAAGTAACTGCAAGGCAGGTAACTGTACTATGGACGAATAAGCGGAATGCCTGCATGCCAAGCATACACCTCGACCTCAGGACTCGACAACCAAGCTCTGGCGGCTTAGTTCCAGCTATCTCTAGCCAAGAAATCGGCATCCAACAACTCCGGCGTCACTCGGCAAACTTGTTTCTTTCGTAGGTACACAAAGTTCACATACAAACACACAACAAACGTGCACGAACTATGTTAGTTTATTGGTATTTTATAGTAATAAGCATCCGATATTGCTAGTTAGAAATAGAACAAAGAACTTTTCCAACACCAAGTTAGTAAAACTTTAACACGCCATTTTTTTTTTCGGTTTCGTATTACTACTTACAAAGTATTATTGTCTGTGTTCGTGGAAATCGCACTTCTGAACTGATAAGAATATTAAAACAATGGGAATATACTTAATCTGAAGACATTTATTCATTCAAAATTCTAATACACTTTTAAAACCCCGGGCAGTAACCGCGAGACACAAACGTCATACTGCCTAAAATTATAGGGATGGGACACGTCGCGCGCTGTCTCCACTAGTGCAGTGCGTAACTCGATTGCCAAAATTTAATCGAGATTGTTCCGCCTAACAGTAGGAAGAGAATACGACGATGAACATATATTTTTCAAGTACATATCGTACCTACTTACAATCAGCTACGTATTGGTTGATGACTAAACTGGCAGGTATACTCTCAACACGGACCCGATTATGCCGTAATACAAACAATTTCTTTCAGAAACAGATGCAACGATCTTCGAGCAAAATTACCTGTTCTTTTATAACTTATATGAGCTCATCATTTTTCGTCTGTGGCAGAGCGTGCAATATTGAAAACAACATAAATTTTGCAAATATAACCTTTATGCGAAAACTTGTGTTGCGCCGCCGATAAATTCTCTGTTCTCGGAATGTCAACCCTTGAAATGTTTCCGGAGATTTCCTTTATTAGCAGTTATTTTTAGTACGATTATTGAGAGAAAACAATAATTATCAGCTTTTCTCGTTGATTGATTTAGTACGTCGGATTCAAACTAATTACGCCTATCGCCACGTACTACTAACGATATGAGAGCTCTTTAGTTACAGCTTGGTAATAACAATCATTAAATAGCAGTTATCTCAGTGATCAATACATTTCAGTTAAAGCAGTAGGATGCCTATTCCCCTCATTATGTCATAAAGTAGAATATATAGATTAAACACTTTAGTATAGATGCATTCCCCTATTTGCTTAGCAAGGCGGTGCGGTGAGGCGGAGGGGCGACACAATTACCTCTTTTTGTATATGCAGTGCTAAGTTTATTTTACATGATTTTGAAAAAAAAAAACACATTTTAATAATATAATTTTAGGGCGGCAATTTATGGTTCCGTCTCGATTGACCATGGCCCAGGCTACGCCACTGCCCGTTTCCTCTTATCCTTACGTTATTATAAATTGAAGTCCTCTGCCGGGTCTGTCTGTTCGCAATAAACTCAAAAACTACTGCACGGATTCTCATGCGTTTTCACCAACAGATAGTGTGATTCCGGAGGAAGGTTTAGATGCATAATTTATTATATTTTAACCCGAGCGAAGCCGGGACGGGCCGCTAGTTGTGTCATAAAATATAGTAATAAAATGGCCCGCTGTTGAATAATTGAATGGGAAATAATTACTAACAGTCTGTAGTCTATAGCCTCTTCGCTAGTCGTCAGTATGAAACTGTATCAGTTCCAGTCAGATCACCCATGATCAAAGTTCTCGACTTTCGACGTATATTTTTCCGTTTTAAAGTGACTTTGTATCAAGGTCCTTACCTTCAAAAAATCAAAGTAAAACATTACGTCTACTGAACATAATCATATGTGATGTGTAGAGGAGCCATTAAAGAGGGCTAGACTAAAAAAAAATGATTCAATGTTGTGTGATAAAATCATATCTATGCGATATTTTTGAGGTCATTCAAATCATTAAATAATATATGTCAATAGTTATAGAGTCACGCAAAAGCACTTGTAATATATTTATATCTTAGAGTTATATGTATACATATACAATATCCATGAAAATAACTCGATAACTAATATTGTATTGCAAAGAGTATAAAATAGTAAACATTTATAACTTCAAAAACAAATCTACTCCGCAAAAGTCTTGGAAAAGTTATATAAAAAAAGGTGTTTTACATCTACAACAAAAGTGCATTTTGATTTTGTATTTTAACATATATTTCAATATCTACGTACAATATGAAAACACACAAACACACGTCACCTCAATAAAATGCATTTAAAATCGGATAAACAAATAATTTAAACTTCGAGTTTAAATTCGCTTTTTATGTACACAGAGAAACAAAATCAGTGTCACAGTATAAGTAAAACTTTACTTTGATATTTAAATGAATGCCGTCGTTTTTATAAATAATTTGAAATAAATAAATAATTAAATTATATTCATGTCAGTTAAGTCGAAGAAGTATTAAAAAAGCCACATGTAGAAGTGGCTTGTTTAATACTTATTCGAGTATTTAATAAACTCGCAAAAGGTAGTTGCGTCGATTCCGCAAAACTTGCACTTATTTACACGCTCTACAAATTTTAAATATTATTGTGCCTGGAGAAATGTGTGGACGGACCGAGTTAAGAAATATTAAAATAAAATTTATTATGCATTTGAACTTTAGTGATTACAATCCATATAGTTGAAACTGAGTTTATCCTCGTGTGTACATTCGTTCGATATATGAAACTAGTACTTAGGGCGTTTGTCCACCGCCGCCGTCACCGTCACGTCACAAGAACGAGATGACGACGCCGAAGTAGCGGTACATACATTTACTTAGCCGCGTGTCCACCGCACATCCGTCACTCGAGCGCCGTCATCCCGGCCGCCGAAATTGCGAGTAGAGCGGCGTGAACGCTAGAACGTGGCCCGAGATTTTGACGGGCCGATGCATGTGCCGGCAATACAAAACACGTATTAATGTCCACACACTGCCGTCGCCGTCGCACCGTACAGCTCAGCTTAGTTATTATTTTGTCTGTCATTAATTATCGAAATCGGTCGCGGTGAACAAACGATCGCCATTACGTCATATTAAACTCGGCCCGAAATAATCTCGTTCTCGGTGACGGTCCGGTGACGGCGGCGGTGGACAAACGCCCTTACTGTCAACAATGTAAACAAATTGTTAAGTTGTAAAGTAACTCACAAAACATTATCGTTTCATGTTAGCGCATTTTCACGATCTATTCGTCAGCCAGGTCCGCATTCGTCACTTTATAAAATGAGTACCTCTTCATGTCATATGGAATATTGTTTAGCAGAAAAGCGGCAGCTTACTAAGTTTGTTACACGCTAGGCGTTTATACACGATAGGCCTTTATACATATTTTACCGATCTCGGTGGCGCAGTGGTAAAGTGCTTGCCTCTGAACCGAGAGGTCCCAGGTTCGATCCCCGGTCGGATGATGATGGAAAATGATCTTTTTCTGATTGGCTCAGGTCTTGGATGTTTATCTATATATGTAATTTGTTATAAAATATAGTATCGTTGAGTTAGTATCCCATAACACAAGTGTCGAACTTACTTTGGGGCTAGCTCAATCTGTACGATTTGTCCTAATATTATTTATTTATTATTATACACGCTATGTGCGTTTTCTCTTTGGTCATTTCAATGTCCCAAGCTGAAGCTTTCAAATCTTCCACTAGGATGCACAGGCTTCAGGTTCGGAGGATAGGTAGAAGTAGATAGATCTTATATTTTATTGTTAGATAAACATAATTTTTTTACCAGGCAACCGAAGACAGCGCCCTCATTATTATAATTTCTTCACTCTCTTGACAGACTAACTTGATCTTAAAAAATCTATGGATCGAAAAGTTACTTAATCTAATGTTAAGAACACACTCGTGCCTATTTGCTATGAATCAATATCTTTATTTTTAAATTATTGATTTTAATAACTTCCTTGGAGTTTGGCCCTGGAGTCTGATATCATCCTGCACCTACACACTGCACTAAATTATTGTGACCGTTTGTTACTAGTGCAGTTGTTACGTAATAACACATCCCATCCAAAAAGAGTAACGTATTCAGGTACAAATGTTCAACAATTTTCAAACCATGCGTAATAATTTATGTGATAAATCGTGAACATAATTTACGTTACTATACCCAAAATTTATATAGCATCAAATTATAAAATATATATTTAATCAAACTTGTCCAGTGGTATCGCTTTGAAATAATAATACTTAAATTAATTAATTTGTTTTGGCTATGTTTTCATTATGGCTCTCTTAATTTTCATGTGCTTTACAACCTTATGTAGGACGACGAAATCGATTTTCACAACCTTTCGTTAATTCGTGATTTAGTTAATTGTTAGTCAATAATTCGAGTGCCTACAGCTAATTTGTAGAACATAAAACTAATCATTTACACATTCTTTGGCTCTTCAAAACCTGATTCTAGAAATTTAACAAAGATTAGAGGTTGTGACTAGTAGGTTATACGATTATGTACTACGAGAACCACCACTGCGTGATGTGTAAATATCGAGCTCTCAGGCTGGTTCACTCACTCATTTACGAGTAAGTATAAGAAGGCGAAGTGTGGGTTTGCAGTTTTCCTTCTCTTTTACTTTTACTATCGATTCGAATCGCAGTGAGACGCAGCTAAACGAAATAGAAATTATCTCATGTGGTGACGCTTATATACATCTATAGTTCTGTCTTTGGCTATATGACTATGATTGACCTCGCTATACGGCGCGAAGCGACGCTATATTATTCAGCGATGTTGTCGCATCGCATCACGTTGCCTTGCTGCTATATATAGCTCAGCTAAGTCTCACTAAGACGGTCAGATAGACTGGTGCGCACTACATTTCCACTTCGCGCAGCGGCTAATAAATTTAGCATCACTAAAACTGGATTCTATAATGATGCGTTCTCTTGTTATCCTTGGCGGATTCAGCCGAGCGGCGTCTAGCTGCAGCATAGACGGCTAGCTTGGACGGCGAGGGCAGGCTGGAGTCCCGCGGCCGGACCAGGGACTCCCTGGACTCCGCCGCAGGGAGGGACGCGGAGGTCGGAACGGATGGCAGCTTCCGGACGGTGTCGTACGGCAGAGGAGAGCTGCGGGACGCGGTCGATGCTATGGAGCCCGAACCGTCAGAGTCCTGGAAAACAGTGAAATGGGGAGTTAGTGGTGAATTGGTAGGTTTGTGCAGTGACGCATTGATAAGATAACTACTTTAATTTTAGACTTTCGTCACATTGGGATACGAACCAATGTATAATAAGTACCTAATGCTTGTGGCTGTACCTTCTGCAAGTTCATAAAATATGTTTTCTCATCTTTAAAGATAAACTGAAAATATACATTCTGAATATCCAAGTTATAAATTGGGGCATTAAATTTAAATATCCTCTTTAATTTCGTCCTATACTGTATATTGTTTTGTAATGTATTATATTATATATTGCAAAAATAAAACAAATTGTATTGCATTATATATTGCAAATTTTATACTAACATAGAGTAGGCAGTAGACAATAGGCTATAGATCAGACACCCGAATTTCAAAATACGCAAATAGAATTAGCTAAACGAGGCCTTCGCGTTTCGTAACTCAAGACTCCGTCTATCCCATAAGCGATAAAGACGTGTTACTGGATCTGTATCAAAATTAACTAATTCTAAAAACCATGTTTTTTTATTGTAACTTCCAGTCTTTTCCAGATTTTCTTACTATATTTTGTTAGGAAAACAAAATCTTGCATTATAAAAGCTGGCACACATATGTCACGTAATGTGTTATATGTCGCCAACAGGAGATTGCCGATTATCAGGATGCGCGCAATGTGAAGGTTGCGCGCGCGCTGACGCAAACTATTCAGTTGTCAGGCCACTGGGATTCCATTTTTCCTACTTCCTAGTCCGAACGAGGTGACAATACGTCATGTGATAAAACGGGAAAGTGATAAATATTAACTTCTGATGCGGCCAAATCAGCTGATAATAAACGTCGAATTTCGAACCAATTGCTTTTTGAACTAATAAAACTCTCGGCCAATCCCGGCTTTGCTCGGGCAAAATATATTATCCACCTAAACTCTTCCTCTTATATATCATATATAATTATATATTTTAGCACTCAAACCTACTTCCAGGGCGATAACTAAAAATCAACGTGTTTGCACTCTGCGTAGTGCAAAAAGTGTCGGTGACCTTTTGACTGCTGAAGCACACGAATGTTTCCTAACTGTGTTTTAAGTGGCTTTAATAGCCATTTTCTGTTTTTAGTATGTGTGTTAGATAAACTATTTATCTGTCTGATTTATTTTCGCGCTAAAGTTCAGAATAAAGCGCTCTCCGACAAAATAAAACTGAAAAGGACCTTACCTTCCTCGCATCCCTATGTTCCAGCCGATCATATCTCGTGTTCCTTGCGGAGGGTTTCCTCGGGGGCCTTGGAAGGGCTGAGGGCGGCGGCGGCAGGCTGGACGACCTGGTCTGCTGCGAGGCCCGGCCTTGACGCTCCAGCAACAGCGCCTCCTCACCCCGCCCGCTGCCACCGCGCGCCCCCACCGTACCCAGACCCGGGAAGCAGCATAGTCCTCGCTGTGTAAAGTTATAATAATTATAATTTGGATTACATTAATCATTTATAATTTGGATAATGATGAATTCACAGGCGTTTGTATTTAAGGTCCGCATTAGCAGAAACTTCCAAAGTCGAAAAGATTGACATTGAGCACTTTAAGTTGTTCAAACACCCGATTTTAAATCTGTAAACATTATTTGGATTAATGAAACATACTAAGTACATATTTCAATCAATATATATATAATTCTTACGTTACTGAGTGACTGACTGACAGACAACGCACAGCCGAAATTACTGGGCGTAGAAAGCTGAAATTTGGTGTGTAGGTTCCTAGGACAGTGTAGGGGAGCACTAAGAATGATTTCCTGAAGTTCCCACGGGAAACGTATTTTTACTCACATACGAAGTGGGCAAAAGCTAGTCCAATATATAATAAGTAGGTAATTATAAATCTATTGATATGATATGAATATTCGGTAACTGATAAAAAAAAGCTTTATTTGCTATTAATCAACTTATTCATTCGAATATATATACAAAAAGTAAAACTGCAGTGAGTAAAGTAGTCACAAATGTTTACCATATGTGTCTGTCGCAATATTAGGTTACCTATCAATAAATAATGATGTGGGTCCATGTAAAACAGGTGTCGCAACGTCACTCGGTTACGGAGTTAATGAACTGGCACAAAGAACAAAAACAAACATGTTTAATTCTTACCTCATTAGCGGTGTCATGTCACTGGCTGCAAACTACTAAATCACTCTGTTACGTTTGTATTAGTTATATTCCCTCTTACACCCAGGATTTGAAGTACATTTCAACTTTATCTTTACGCAATAATGAGAAAGATTCTGGACAGACACGGACAACGAAGTGAACTTATGGGTTTAGATTTTCCTTTTTACCCGGAACTTTCCTTTTTGTACGGAACCCTAAAAACTAAACCTATTCAAATTATTATCAAAGCAATATTAAGTATTCCCTTCTTTAACTCAAAAATATTGGACATTTACATGTATTTTAAACAACATGAAAATTTATCTGTTTTCTAAACGCCTTTTGCAAATGTTGTCATATGGAAATTCAGTCTCAGGACATTGGTTTCTCTATTATCCCATGTATTAAAAATAGATTGTAAGATATTATTAGACTTTTTAAATGGCGTAAAAGAAGGGCTATGCTGGAATATTATCCTGCAAAGTTGAAAGATTTCCGAGCCTATTGCTAAGTAAAAAGTAATTATTATAATAATGTCAGTAGGCTATCATTGCGTCACGCCAAACAAAAACAAACAAGTTAATTTGTGGAGAATGTATATTTCGGGAAGTCATTCTGTAATTATTTTTTCCTTCATATTGTTAAAAAAATATTTACATGTGATTCCTAAAAAAGTTATAATAAAGAGACAAAGCATAGTAAATCATGCTTTCTCTTTTTGTTGATTTCAAATATTATAATGTGCGATAGTGACAAAACATACTTTAGTTAAAGTATGCTCTTTTTATGAATAACGGGGTTAGGTATTAGGGATCATGTCCCATGTCATCATATGTATAGAATAGGTTAAAATTATAAAACTTCTTGTGTTAGGATAAGCATTAAAACCACAGCAAACAAAACATTGTTTTTATTCTAAACATGCTTTTCTAAAAATATAAGACAATAATACATTAATACACGTTACGAAAATATTTTGATCTGCATAAAGGTTGCTTAACACCTAGCCAATCGGACCACAGACAATAAAAAAGTTTGAGGTACATACATCCGACTGACTTAAGATGACTTAAAAATAAATTCTTAATTAATAGTGAAATATCAACAAGTTTCACACTTTGCCAATTCATCATATTACCAAACCGTAAAAACAGCTTTACTTGCTATAAAGCAGAAATAGGTTGATAACAAAATAATGACTACCGTTAATCGACTTTTATACGACGATTTAGCTGCGCAGAGATCCTTACAAGAGTATTTTGCGTCAGCCACCATAAGGCAGTGGTCACATTTTGAACTTACACTCACAATTAACATAAATAAATACATAAATGAAATTCTTAGCTTAGCTTAGAAACAATAGAATACAGACTTAACCCTAAGATAAATTAGGTTATATGAGAGCCGAATAACAATTTTAATGCTACCTTTGGCATAATTTTGTGACCAACGCCTCTATTCAGAGAGATTAAAGTAAAATTACCGGTTTATTTATTGAGACCGGATTCATGATAAAATAGATTTTAGATGATGAATCCGGTCTCAATAAAAAGCCACATTCATCTCGACCTCAGCGCGTGGGGAAAGTCATATGCGCCCAATCATTTTTTGAACATTTTCTAGTAAAAATAGATTCATTTATATTGTTGACAAATATGTACCATACAGCTGCTATATTTTGATTAACTTTCGCGTTATTATTCACAAGTCTATCCTTAAAAGACTAGGCCGTTACTAGTGGAGTTATTAATTACATAAAAGTTCACAAATTACCGGAGATTCTCATTAACATATCTACTTATAAAACTATTTATTGGCACCGTTGCATAATATTTTAGCCACCGAATAAGGCACATATTTTATTGTAAATATATACAACTTACAAATTTGGAAAACGCTTTGTCGAAAAATATTACTTAATTATCATGTACTTTTATAAACATCTAGTTACAATCCTATGTTGATATTACGAAAATTCCGCTATTTAAATGAAACGTAGCACTAAGGGCGTTTAAGTTTAATTTAGGTGATGATAATAATAGTATAAAATATATTATCATCCCCTAAATTGTCGAATAGTTGTTTCATAATATAACTAGTGTTAGAAAGCTTGTTAAGGCCACGTCAAACCATCAAATCTAAATCACACGATACACAGAAGCTGTGTTGGTTCTGCACATTGCTGGGAATGTTATAAAAAACGGAATTACACAAACAGGAATGTAGTTATCCGCTAAAAAGTACAGTGGAAAGAATGAATGAAATGTTGTCATAAATATCATTCGTTCGAGTCATTCAACGAAAAGGGAATGATATTTTAGGTAGGACGTACCTACACAAATATTTAGTACATAATAGTACACTGCCAATATCGAAGTCCTTAATTATATTTGAGTACATTTTAATATACATTATTTTTTATTGTACAAAATTTCAAATGACGTAATTTATTTTCTTATTGTTCAGGTTAAGAATGTTTGTACTGTGAAGTGTACGTGTTATTTTTATCGTTTGCTATTTATGAATTGTAAAACAAATTCTACTCATCTGAATGAACAGTTATAAAAAATATTATTCTCACGAAAATCGATTAAAAAAATATTGTCACCAGGTTTTGATTTCGAGCAGTTGAAATGGAGATTTCAAAAATATATTGATACCCAAATGGGCATGCGGTCCTGATGGCAAGTGGTCACCGCAGCCTATGGAGTGATTCGAGTGCCGAGACATGTTTGTAACGCATGAAGTGTGTCAGTAGTAGGAGGCATGCGGGTTGGGGTGGCGGTCGGGCGGCAGGTAACTCACGGCGGGCACCGGCGGCCGCTCCAGCCGCGACTCCAGCGCCGCCAGCTCCGACTCCAGCCGCAGCGAGGTGCTGTCGAACCCGCAACCTGCCGACCGCACCGCATTACATTTATACAATACATTGCCGTCTCGAAGTTTTATTGTATGTTGCTTCTAACATATATAAAATATAATAATAACCAAAATAAAAAAATGAAATGTCACTTTAATTGATCAGTTTTATTAATTATGATTTGGACGAAAGCCGGGTCCACAGCGCCGTGTTTTCGTGTTAGCTAACACAAAAACATTGTTTACTAACCGATTAGGGGCGTGGCCGTGGTAGTTATGTTAGAAAAATAACAAAAACATGTTTTCCAAACCGAATGGATAACCCGCGTTCGCCTGCGGGGAGGGGAAGTGACTTATTTTGTGTTAGCGCTCACTAAAGAAAGACGTAGGGCACAGCGCAATAAGGAGTAAACAAATATAATAGGCGCAGCGGACGGGCGGTTTTCCTAAATTGTTGTTTTTATAACATGTTTCGTTATAAAATTGGCGCTGCGGACCCGGTTTAAGAGGAATATTTATGGACACACGAAATACGTACCACTGGAGTTGTCGTTGTGCGAGGAATAGTTCCTGCGCGCGAGATGTCTGTATCTGTTGGTGACGCTGCCGCCCACGCCCTCCGCCGACGAGAACGACGCGCCCGACGATAGGCCCACTGCGGGACAAACATTCATTTTAGATTTTAAAATAATGTAAATGGAATTATGTTCGCTTGTGAAAATTTATTTCAACACCACACATCATAATCAGCCTACCCTTAACCCACTTTATGTGGGGTCGGTACAGCATGTCAGTCTCCTCCCCTTCTCCCTGTCTGATGTTAACCGATCTGTTACTCCCTTTTTAGCCATATCCTGCTTAACGCACTCAATCCAAGTCTTCTTCGGCCTGCTCCTACTTTTCCCATTCAATTTCAAATCCATAACCTTTCTTACAACGTTATTTTCCTCCCTTCACATAACGTGACCATACCACACATCGTGATCAAATTATAATCTGAAATTTTTACCAAATCTGAGAGTAGATAAAGTTTAAAAATAACTAAAAATATAATATTTCGGAAAAATTATACGAACCTAGCTCTTCCCTGCTAGAGTTGTTCCTGAGCGAGGCGCCGCTGTCGTAGGCGGCGCTAGTGTGCTTCTGCAGAACCTTGATCATCGCGTCTCGCTCTGCTACCTTCGACTCCAGTTCCTTCACCCTGGAAAATAATAAATAAATATATTAGGACAAATCACACAGATTGAGCTAGCCCCAAAGTAAGTTCGAGACTTGTGTTATGGGATACTAACTCAACGATACTATATTTTATAACAAATACATTATATAGACGAACATCCAAGACCCGGGCCAATTA
Source organism: Plodia interpunctella (assembly GCF_027563975.2). NCBI lineage: Eukaryota > Metazoa > Arthropoda > Insecta > Lepidoptera > Pyralidae > Plodia > Plodia interpunctella. Next base: position 8,470,417 of record NC_071300.1, read on the forward strand.
GAAAAAGATCATTTTCCATCATGACCCGACCGGGGATCGAACCCGGGACCTCTCGGTTCAGAGGCAAGCAGTTTATCACTGCGCCACCGAGGTCGTCAAAATATAATAATACACTGACTCGAAAAGATGTAGACGTAAATATCTAACTTACAAAAAAAAAAGGCAACGACAGCTTGAATCAGCGATTCTATATTTCGTCATAAATTTGATCCGTCAAGTCGTAGTATCATGGAATTGTTTTAGAAAAAAAGAGTAGCGATTCTTTTTTTCTAAAACAATTCCATGATATTGTCGTCCCCCTTCAAAAATATTTGGTGAGATTCGGCTAGACCGCCGTCACTGAAATTGAACTCTTCGTAATTTAACTTAAATCATGTCCCGCGACAAACTATCCATCCATATCCTTTAGCTCCGGGTTTTAGCGTACCCAAATTAAATAGAAAATTTCCATACAACTTCCCGACCGAGGGAGGCAGCGAAGTCTACCGACTCCTCTGCAATCCTGGATTTGCAATAGGCCATTTAGAGGAAGTTCACTTAATTTCAAAAGTCAAACAAGTTCACCAACCGGTGCACCATGTCTCGTGGTTTCTTTGTACAGTCAACAACACATCAACCTATCCAAATTCATTGCAAACTCGCCGCTATTACTGCGCCATAGAGGTTCACGCAGGGTAACTCGATGTGCTGTTGACTGTACTATTATAATACGTCAGTTTCTTACTACATATGGAAAATTGTTATTTTAGAAAGGCACACATAGGGCGGCGGAATTAAATGTACTTAAATCGGGCACAGGTCCCCCGTGCCGTGTGTGGAGCGTGGACGATACAAACCTGCCCTCGAGGTCGGCGACCCTCTTCTGTGCGGAGTGCAGCTCGTCCATGTGCCGGATCTTCTCGTTGCGCGCCTCCGCCATCAGCCGCTCGGACTCCGCTGACGTCTTCTCTAGCGCCGCGATCTTCGCGTCCCTGTCGAAGCAAATAAATAGTTCATTTAGACCGTTTATTACATGCTTATAGATATTCACATTAGTAGGTATATAAATTCATTATTTACTCTTTACTCGCTTGTGTCTGTCTCTATGTATGCTTATATCATTAAAACTACTTTTTAAAATAGTTATTCGAGAGGAAGGTTTATATGTATACTAGCTGCGCTTCGGGGCTTCGAATTTCGGGATAAAAAGTATCCTATGTGTTTTTCCACATTCTTTTCTACCTATGTACTTCATAACAATCGCTCCAGTAGATAATGCGTGAAGAGGTAACACAAACATTTTTTTTTTGCATTTATAATATTATTTGGGATAGTTGGGACAACTGCATAATATTGCACCCATGCGAAGCCTTGTATTTCTGATTGTAGTGAATAAACACAAAACTACTGGCGACCTAGTAGTAGAAGAAATTCGGCACAGAGACGGGCGAAACCTTGCGGAAAAACGGCTCACACAGCATTTTTAATCAAGGTGTAACCCGAGCGAAGCTATTGTAAGACAGTCGAGTGAGAATGAGAACATACTTGGGGATGCTGGCGGCGGAGACGGCCGCCTGCCTCAAGGCGGCCTCCTCCAGATAGCGCTGCTCCCACTTGCCGCACTCGCCCTCCAGCGCCAGCAGCCGCTCGTCGCGCTCCCGCAGCTGCCGGCGCAGCTCCGCCTCGCCGCCCGCTGTGCTGTTGCCGCCGGAGCCGCAGTTGCATTCGCGCATTCTGTTACAGCCACACAGCGGAAGGAATCTATCAATGGATCCGAGCGGTACGAACGCTGGAAACTAATCCATGGACGGAATCCAGGAACGAATAAATTACTCTAATTTTTACCTTTTCGTTTGGCTAAAAGGTCGGGTGGAAGAAAATGCTGAGCAACAAGTCTCTCTCATGTATTTATTAAATTTGTATGTATTGTGGATGCACGTGTGGGGTAGCTAGGATTACCCCTCTGCCAAAACAAAAGCGAAATACATACCTCTTCAGGCCTGAACGGCTAATAAACTAGACAAATATAACTTCTAATTTACAACATTAAAATACACATTGAATGTATTGCAAATGAATTGTTGGATTAGTGTCGACCCCGGCTGCAGTACCTGAGAGCCTGCAGCTCCTTCTCCAGCTGCGCGCGCAGCTTGCGCTCGGTGCGCTCGCGGCGGTCGGACGCCTGCTGCAGCGACGCCAGCGCCCGCTGCAGCCCCAGCACCCGCTCCACGTATCCGCCCGCGTGACGACACTGACATTATATACAATACGTTGCATTCAAGGAACCTTTATACCTTCACATATTTGCCAAAGCTACAAACTATCAGCATTTTTAAACGACTATTGCTGAGAAGAAATGCCGAAAGAAATTCATTTAAACAGTCAAGTGTGTCGTTTAAACAGTCAAATTTCAACTAAAATATACAAAAAATTAGGCCGTTTCCCATATCGGGGATGACACGCCTTGTTATATATTTAGCTCTGTCGTAAAAATCTAATCAAAACGAGACCATAATATTGTTTCTTTATACATATTTCTAAAATAGAATAGTGTGAAAAAGTAGACAGAATTATACTGCAGAGAATTTTCTTTTGCTGTATCTCTGCCTGGCGGTACAGTAGAACTTTAAAAAAAGAAAATACATATTCCAGATTTATCTAAATATATTTATATAAACTCCTAAAATAAAAAGCATGGAATAATTTAGTAGGCTGATGAATGTATTTTATGAAAAAGAAATTAAAATCGTCAAATTTTAGATACACTTCTATATTGTTGCCATAAAAAAAATATCTCACCTCTTCTTCAAGCCTAACAACATTGGCCTGTGCGTTGGTCAGTGCCGTATCGAGAATGTCGATGTGAGTCCGTTGTTCTTGCAGTGTGGCGCGCTGGGCCGCCATTTCGATTTCCTGTCTCTCTTTCGCGCACGCCAGTTCTTTGTCTGACAAATATATGTTGTAATAATAATTAATAACAGTACCTTTGTACTTAGTTTCCTATTTGTAAGTTTTACATTTACATTGTTATGTTGTGTACATACATCAATAAATAAAGACTAGCGGCCATTCCATGCTTATAACGGCGTCTCACATCAGTCGCCTTACAGTCAGGGCTCAGATTGGCTGATTGTTGAAACTAGTTCGCGCGCCTCTTCATATAATTTGTAAAGAGGTCAATTTGTCTCGTATCAGATTGTTGGTGTCCATGATGGTTGTTTACCATCGGGCAAGCCCCTGGTAAGTATTTGTTCAGCCCACGCCTCGTTACTATCATCATCACATATTTTAAGAGCCACTTAATTTAAGAGCGAGGCTATTTTCGGTGGAGTTCTTTCAATCTCTATGCTACAAGTTTTTGACAAAAAGTCATTTTTACCACACGCTTATATTGTCGTCAAATTCAAATCATTTATTCAAAAATTATAACTTCACAGGCACTTCTCGTCAGGGAGATCCTGGTGCAATCAACTCAGGATAAAAAAAACATGTACGTGTAAGCCGTTGAGGAGTTTCCTCGTCGGGTCATGCTTATAATAATAATAATGCATTGTCATGGTAACAGAATTTACGTGGAAATTTTCAATTCTGTAGAAAGTAGGTGAAGCTTGCAAGATTTGTTTACAGACAAACAGACATCAGGACAGATGAAACTAGAAGAAAGCTTGTTAAAAAAAATGCAATCAGTGAAGAGGAGTGGGCTTACTCTGTGTGATAAGTTGAGCGATGAGCATCTCTCGGTTTTGCAATTCCTTGCGCAAAGCTTCAGAGCTCGAGTCGCCCTCAGAGCGCACGCCTTGGGACAGCAGCTCCACCTGGTTGGAAACAACAGGCTGTAGTCACTATGGTGAAGCGCTCCAGTGGGTAAAACCTATAAACTGAAGATTCAATTCCTACACGTGCCACTTGAGTTTTTACATCAGTCTGATACACAAGTATCTGTAAACTAAAACTTCTATTCATACATATGTATAGAAATTTTAGTTTAGGTGAAGTAAAACATTGTGAGGAAACCTCATATCACTAAAACGCCAGTTCAACTACGTCAACCGATATAAAAACTAATTTTGCAACTATATTAGTTAAATTACACTTAATAGTCAAAGTATATAATTGTTAAAATATTTTTTCACATTTAACTCATTTGCTAAATATGCTTATGCGAAAAACTTTTTTGTGAAATGACTTTATGTCAAATCATAATTTTGCGATCTCAGTCGTTTGTAAAGATTGTTTTTGTTGACTAAAACATATTTTGTAAACAAGTCTTATGTCTTAAACCTAATCATAATTTTGCCACAACTATGCTAACAGTGACCTGGTGTTTGAACAGTGACCGGTTGAGGTCCTGCAGCCTCAGCCTCGCCTCGATGAGCTGTACTAAACTTCACCAACTCTTCTTATAGTTATCAAACCAAACATCAGTAATCTTTGACGACCTCGGTGGCGTAGTGGTAAAGCACTTGGCTCTGAGCCGAGAGGTCCCGGGTTCAATCTCTGGTCGGGTCTTTTTCTGATTGGCCCGGGTTTTGGATGTTTATCTATATAATTAAAAATTTAGTATCCCATTATACAAGTCTCGAACTTAGGGGCTTAATCTGTATGATCTGTCCATAATATATTTATTTATCTATCCAAGTGTAAAAGTGACCTGGTGTTTGAGCGCCCGGTTGAGGTCCTGCAGCCGCCGACAGTCAGCCTGCAGCCGCAGTCTCGCAGCGCGCTCCAAGCGCTCGCGGCGCTCACACGAACGGACCAACTCTTCATGAGCTGATCGGACCTTCTCCACTTCTTCTTCGAGCTGGTATGTGGAAAAATTACAAATGTAATATGAAAAATTCGAATCTCTCAATATATTACTGGTTCTGGCGTCATAAAAAAAGGGGCGCAACTCAATATTATTTTTTCCTAAAAATACTGATACGCGCTATTGTTCAAGGACCGATCACCCGTCGGTGCTTGCACTGGGGTGAACCAGAAAATAATCCCAACTAATATTATAAATGCGAAAGTAAGTTTACTTGTTACCTATACAAGCATTATCAATTGGATCGATTGTTATGAAATTTTGTATACGGGTAGAAAGTAACCTGGAATAAAATATACTTTTATCCCAAAATTCCCACGGGAACAGCTAGTAAATAATACTATGGATTACCTTGGAAGTCCTAGTAACAGTTTCACACGCGTTCTCCAACTGCCTTTTAAGCTGGTGGTTTTCAGCGGCCAGCGTGTCCAAGACTGCTGCAAACGCATCGTCGGGTTCCTCTAAGGACCCCTCCCCTCCACTGCACCAGCCACTAGATTCAGAACCACCCGGTACTGCTCGAACCCCCACACTAGCGACGTTAGATATATGCATTATTTTGATTAATAACCAATATTAATTAAATTACAACATTTTTACAAACACGACTCCTCTACACAGGCTTCATACTAGTGCATGGTTAAACATACATGTTAATATTTCAACTCCCCATGACAGAAGGATATCATTTCAAGACATAAATTTAACATGTCTGTCTATCTGTATGTGGCATCATAACAACTAAAGTTGCACAGATTTTGATTTTTTTTTCATTTGAAAAAGAATATAATTGAGAGTGTTTTTAACTATGTGAAAAATGTACGTTCAGCCGTTTAGAAGCCACCAGTCCTTTTCTAGTACATGAGAGGATGTAAGCATAAAAATATTATGATAAAATAAGTTCCATATTACCTAGTCAAATCCGGCTGTGACCTAGACAGGTTCAGCTTCTCCTTACTAAGCTTGGCTTTGGACCCTTTGCCCTTGAGCTTGCGGTCGGGCGGCGAGCGGGGGGAGGCGGGGCGCGAGGGCGACTGAGGGGAGGGGGACTGCGGGGAGGGGGACTGTGGGGAGGGGGACTGCGCCACTTCCTTCGCCAGGTGCTTCAGCACTGACGACTGGTTGAGGAAGTCGGCCGGAATCTCGGTTATTTCCTGCCAAGATCAAGTTATGACGTCATCTATATTATTATTTTAAAGAGGTAAGCATTTGTGAGTTTGTATGTTTGAGGCCAATAATCTCCGAAACTACCGAACCGTATTCAAACCATTAGAAAGGTACATTATCCAAGATTGCTATAGACTATATTTTATCTCAATATTCCCACGGGAGCGAAGTCCCGGGAAACATCTAATTAGTCATAAATTAACACACAAAGTTATGTCATAATATGATTAAGCCAAAGAATATTAGGAAAAATATAATAATGCAAAAAGAATGAAATCCTTAACAAATAACAATGTGTTTAAAATTGTAAGCGTAATTTAATTTCGAAGTACAGTATCAAATTTGTTACTTTTATTTCAAGGGTTATTATATATAGATATTTATATTCAGTTCTGGGTCTGTTCAAGTTTATTGTGCGTATTTCTAAGTGTGTGTCCATCATAGCCACAATACAAGCTTGGTGTGTGTGTCCATTTATTTACCTGAACTCCATGATCAGGTGGACTAGTATAGATCCTCTGGCCGCCAATGTCAATATAATTAGCCGTGGTGGTCACAGGCTGCTCCTTGTGCACCTTCGGCAGTGGAATTCCGCTGGGTTTCTTTCCCACTTCACTCTTCTTCAATGTGTGGTATGGTGAAGATTGAGTGGCTGGATGCTTCACCTCACTGGTTGTTCGTTCGTGTTCTCTGATATTAAAATACAAATAAGTTTTTGTCTCTAACACACCTCACAATACTTTTACTTTAACTTTTTTATGAATACTAAGGTAAGGAGTTAGTTCATTTGACATGTATATTCTTTCATAACTCCCTTATTTGAGTGATACCCCAGTTTCTACCGACATCATAGAGCATCGATTTCCTACTTATTGTCCATTCACAATTTGCATGCATTTCATCTTTAATGACATGGTTCTAGTATATACATATACATGGATGTAGTATATAAGAAAAATATGGACGGATAACGAATGTGGGCCATGACCTACCATGGGGCCCAATGCCACATATGATGTTAATCAATAATAGATATATAAAAAACATTAGTGGAAAAGACTACAAAGTTAGCAATGCGCGCGTGACACTCCTGGTATTGTAGGCATCTATAGGCTGTGGTGACACTTCTCTTGGGTAGGCGTATGCTTGTAGGCTTGCTTGGTAGAACAGAAAATATGTATTGGAATAGTGAACAAATATACCGAATAGGCGTCGGGCGAGGAGGCCAAGAATCATCCTGGTTGTGTATAATAAGTGTGTTGTAGGACGAGGAGGAGACATCAAGAGAACTCCTATTGCTGTTGCCTCCACCAATGGAGTCTTTGAGAGAGTTACGGTTGCTGCCTGGGACATTGTCCTGCAATAAACAACCTCATTTTTATTGGTTACTTACACAAAGTGAGAGTTTTGTTTGAGAGTTATGTGCTTTAAATAGAAATTAAACAAACCTTCAGCGAGTTTCTGTTATTAATATTAGTTTGACTCTGATTTTCCTGTCCCTGGGGCTCCACCCGGGCTGTGTGCCGTACAACATAGCGCTCCTCTCGGGACAGATTTTCATTTGAGGTGGACACATCTGTTTCACTACCTGATAGGCTTTGAGGGAATCCACTTGGAACTGAAAGTTTGAATTTATTGATTTCATTTTCAGTTTATCTCACAATCTATTAAATTTTTTAGGATAATAAATAGGAATGAATGTTAAAAATAATTAAAAAGTAAAATTAAATATTGTTTTTATTTTTGTGGGATTATATCTAAAACATTTTATTCATAAATTAAATACATTGCTACCAAAGTCGCCAAATTTAATCTGACAATGAAATAGCATAAATACGCGCAACCTATTACTAAGGATACAACAAGGGCACTTGTATGAATTGCAAAACAATGACTCATAGCTTAAGAATGCAATTTGTAGTACCCACAAATGGACATGAAACACTTACCAGCCTGTTTCTGCGTCCTCTGAATGTTATTCGAAAAGAGGAACCGTCCCGTCGGTCGCATTGACCCCATGATTGCTTCACTGAACTGCCAGATTTCAACAGAAAACCATTTCAGTCACAACCTCACATCACTTGCTTTTATAACTCCTATTAGATACCTATGCATTGAACATCTGGAAATGAAACATGTAACTAGCGTTTATTTTGAATGTTTCTTGCACAGAGCATATTGAAATAGAACACAATAAAAGAACAAGCCACCATCGCTCGCTATCGACATTGCGACGAGCATTAAGGGTAAGATTATCACTGTCTCTGTTAAATATAACGGATTGTGTAACAATTTTATGGACTGTTATTTTTACCATTACTTACAGCATAAAGGAGACAATAATGTTTTACATTACAATTCTAAAAGAAAAATATAATTTCCTTGTATTGCATTTACAAGTCGTTTGACACATGGGGGTTCAGGTCAACTGTCAATGTAATGTCAATTGGATGCTAACAAACATTTTTGTAGATACCATACTTACCACAGTAGGTACTCCATATAACGGTTTTGGCTATTTTATAGTCACAGATTTAGTAAGGGCAGAATAAATTCACATCAGAACATTACATTGAAGTAAATTGTATGTTTTTATATCTGTGGATAAAAATGACACGCGCATGGGGCACCTTTCTAAATCTATAATATATAATATTTCTTCTTGGAGCTGGAGTACAGCAGCTGCTGGATAATGCGGAGTCATTATTAATCTAAGTGCGGTGCACTATAGTATATTGTTAGCCAGCCAAAATGTTTCTTGAACAATAAGTACAGTCTACAGCACATCAACCTACCGAAATTCATTGCAAACTCGTTGTTGTCACCTCGACATAGAGTTTCATGTAGGGCAACTTGAAGTGCTGTTGACTGTACCTAGGTACTTTAAAAACGTGAAAAAAATATTTTAGTGTCAATGCCAAGCCAAATTGATTGATTGAATTTGATTATACATTTTACAAAACTACAATAGTATTTCTTGTTTCCACGTCGATTTTCCTCTTCATTCCAGTCGCAAAATGATTCCGAGAACCATTGTAAGAAGATTTGTTCCACGTATATTTCATAACTCAATAACAATAACCAATACGAGAGCTATTTTTAATTCGAAGTATCTATTGCTTTCACACCAATCTCCAAGTAAGTTTTAGGTTTTAGCAGGCTAATTTTATTAGTATCGACTGTAAAATTAATTATATGTAGAATATCTACTTATCAGTTTTCGAAGTACGTATCTGATAAATGTTATCATTCTTTGTTTATAACTACAGATCATATTCCGAACACGCTAACACATCATCGAGTATATTCAACTCCCTCCGAAGTAAATTTGGAAAATATGATTGTGGATTTTGAGCAAGTTAAGAAAGCTACAAATCAAAAAGATGTACTGATAGTAGATGTGAGGGAGCCTGATGAAATTAAAGAGCATGGCAAAATACCAAACAGTATCAATATACCTTGTAAGTATTTCTCCCTCTTAAGTCCGGTTAGGATTTTGATTAGTGTTAAGTGCAGCTGTTAAGAACACAATCTGGACTTGCAATTATTAGTTCAAGTTTAAGTAATTCTGTGACTTTAACTCATACACTTTGTAAAAAGGTTTTAGTGCTCTACTATGTTAAATTGTATTTGAAATTGCACTGGTTACAAAGTATACATTTTAATAACATTATAATTTTCAGTGGGAAGTGTAACATCAGTGTTAGCAAATATGTCAGACAAAGAATTTGAGCACACCTACAAAAGACCAAAGCCCACAGAGGATGCAGAAATTATATTTTACTGCATGATTGGAAAGAGATCAGGCATGGCCCAGCAGAATGCTTTCAACTTAGGGTATAAAAAGTAAGTTTCAATTGTTATAACTTGTCTCCCAGCTTCGATTGGATAAAACCATAATATTATTATACACTTAAACCTTACTCAGGAATCACACTATATATATATAGGTGAAACCATACATAAATGAGGCTGGTCTTTTTTGAGTTAATCACATTCATAAAGACATTTCAACATATTTAATTAATTAATTCAACATATTTATTCACTATTAAATATATATATATGCACTAGCTGTGGCTTCACAACCTTTCGCATTTATATCAATAGTGATGTTTTTTTTTTTCAGTGTAAAAAATTATTTGGGCAGTTGGACAGATTGGGCATCAAGAGTACAGTAATGAAGTACCCATTTATTTATTGATTTATCAAAGTGCTATATTATATCTAGTCTATCATAAACAAATCTGAGGCTGCTACAAGTGGTGAAATCTATGTACTTTCTATACATACATGTTTAATTATTATTTTTTTAAAATAATAAATCATGCAACTTACTTTTTTTATCAACTTGATAGCAATGTGTCCTCACATTATATCATGTGAATAGTATCTCTCTTTCATCTGAGCATTATCCCAGTTTCTGCCTCACAAAGATGGATTACACCTTGTATTTTCAGTTTCGAAGAAACTGGGAATATCACAGATAAGTCTATGGGGAAAATACCAGTATTTTCCCCATAGACTTATCTGTGACTTGAGGTTAATATATAAGTGTGGTTTACTCCCAAGAGTAAACCACACTTATATATTAACCTCAAGGAGTAAACCCACATACAATATGTCAAGTGAAGTAGGTGATTAAATGAGTCTTCTGCTGGCTGGCAACACAGGGTGTTTATGAACCAATCTGGTTATTATATTTGGTATTGCAATGGAGAAATAAAGTAAGTTTCTCAAAATACTGTTTCTTCACATTTTTAATAGTGAGCAAGTCCAGTGTCCATTTTCCTACTGGTATCCTTTCCATTTCAGCATCTTTGGTATATTATGTTAGTGTTTGGACTATCCAGACTATGGGACAGGTTTAAGAATAGCAGTTAAAACATAAATGTTCAAAAATGTTGTTACATAACTAAGATTTGAACTCGGTAAAAAAAACAATCTAGTATGGTAATGTTATCATTACAGTACTAGTTAAATGAAAAAATAATTAATTCCGTATGTGTAATTAACACAGAGTCATTATTTTTCCATTTTCATTTTACTTCATTATGACAGCATTTTCAATTACGAATTGAATAGGTTAAGTTTTAAGATGCCAAGGACTAGGTACTGACCAAGGTAAGCCTTAGTCAGTAAGCAGACTCCTTGTCCCTTAGGCGAATAGGATTCTGTTATATAGTGGTTTTATTTGAGGGCAGAACCACACACTACATGTTGATATGAAAGAATATTCTGACATAACAATTTATTAAAAATATGAACAAAGATTAACTACTAAATAAAACAGTTATTGTTTCACAATAAAAAATATTAGATTTTATGTTCGATTTTTACTGGACCAGTCATTCCAACTCCCAAGATAAGTTTTTGACCTGTAAATAACAATTATTATTATTATTTTGTGAATATATTATCTTCTGAGTAATGTCAAATAGTTTATCTCTTTCTGTTTGTCTTGTTTTCTAGATCATGTCATTTTATAAGCTTTAGTTGTGATATAATAAAATTATTATAAAAGTAAAAATTATATATACAGCCTTTATTTGTTCATCAATATTAAATTTATAGCTGTGTCTCCCTGAAAATATTGAGATAAAAAGTTACCCTATACTTCCTGTGTTCATCAAAATCCTAATAGTAAATAGACCATATACTATACTCACAAACTTTCGCATTTATAATATAAGAAGTATGATTGTATATTAACTTTTCAACATGTGTACAGGGGGAGATTTAAGTGAAAAATATAAAATTGTCTTATTGTTTAAATTTCGAAATTGTGTTATCAGGACACAGTATAAAAATTTAATTCCCATTGACCACATCACAGTGATAACACTATTGAACTAGATTGTTTGATACGTAACCACAGCAGGAGTGGTTGATTGCTCCTTGTGTTTGACCAACAATTGCTAGTTGCCAGAATAAAAAATAAACTGTAAAAATGCATTCACATGATAACATGACGACCCTATTGTTGATGTGTATACTTACTTAGTATACCCTAGCTTTAATGCTTTATCTAAGGCTTCAGTGGACCTCCTACCAGATTGGCAGTAGAAAATTAGCTCGTCAGAAGATGATGGTTTGGTTCTATGATATTGCTTCTGAAACTCCTCGTTAGACATTGAGGCCAAGACATCAGACACTGAGCTCACTGGAAATATTTAATATATTTGTTTAAAGGTTTTCATATGTTTTATTATAATACTAAATATAATTAGCAGTCTTATACAGAAACTATCATCATCAACAGCTAGAGTCACTGGCCTTCCTTATGGATGGATAAGGACTTACTATTACCTGACAAAAATATTTCCAATTGGAAATTGAGCTTTAGAACATCTGCTCCGATTAACAAAATTTTATTGAATGAGAACCTTAAATATAAATGATGTTGCATTTTAATGTATGTAAATATTTGTATAGGAAGTTAAATACTTACATGGAATGTTAATGCTAGATGGTATCTTTCCAGTACTGCTCACTTCTTCTGGGTTTCGGACATCAATAATCAACTTCTCTGGTTTATGGATTACTTTCAGAATATCTTCATAACTGACAACATGCCTTGGGTCGACCATTATCTTGTTTTTACTTGACTTATCTGAGTAACTTCTAGCGCAAATGAACGTCGGTTTCTCCAATAACTAGAAGGGATAATGATCTCATCTCAATAAAATTGAAACAATGAACAATTACACAATCAAAGCTATATTATCAAAGCTTAAGATTTTTGTAAAGTGAAGTAATAACAAATTTTATTGTGGTGTGTGGTAAAGAAAAACAAAGATTTAAAAATAAAATGAAACAAACTAATATACTTCGGCGCACGGCAGGAAAACTGCTTCTTGTGGATTTATACCGTGACATCGTTACGACCACCATTGATAAACGAGAAGTTACGCGATTTATCATTATCATGCATAAAGCAATTAGTTACCAAGTTATCCTATGATATGATTTTTGAAATATGTGCCAATAAAACAGAGAACTGTAATGTTAATGAATGAATGAAATTAACTATGTGTAACAAATGAGAATTGCAAATTTCGAAATACAATAGAAAATGAAAACATAGAATCAGGCACAAACTGCTTCAACAAATTTAATAAGACTGCAAGCAAATATCACTCAACGATGCATTTATAGCTACTTTAAAATGAGCAATAAAATATTGGCAATGAATGAAAACTGAAAACAAACAAATACAAAATATTCTTAATATGTCATGTCATATCAACATCAGTCGTCATCGTCTTGTTAACATCTGTCAACCACAGACCATTTAGTGCTGTCAACCAATCTCTATTTAGGTACCTAGATACTTTGTACCTACGGAGTACCTACTAATTCCATGATCTATCCCCCTAACATTAATATGCATTGATTCCTAATGCCAGCATTAGGGATAGATAGAGGTTGGTTGACAGCACTAAATGGTCTCCATACCGTCGCCGAATGCCGACGTGAGTGCGTGAACATTGCATACCAAGTTAATATGATTTATTTATATTTTATGCTTTTATTTACCACAATCAAAAACCAGCAATGTTTACAGAAACCGCCAGAGTTTAAGAGACTGTGTGGAGCCGGCAAAACTTGCAAAGATAGCAAAAGCGTAGCTTCATGTAGAAGAAACGTTTTTATCGGTTTTTATTTTATTGATTATGGCTCTTGAAGGAAATATGAAGAATAGATTTTGACCGATTTTAAAGGATAAATCATGGAATTAGTAGGTATTGTTGTACTGCTAATTCCATGGGAAAGATATCGTAAAAGCAAACCTATTGTATATACATAATATAATAATTGTCAATACTAACTTAAAACAACTAACTGAACTAAACACTACTAACTGTCAATATAATATAATAATTGTCTCATTCTATCAATACCAAATTTTGTAAAGTGCGATAGTAATATAATAACATACTTTAGGTTAAATATTCTTAACTTTTTTATGAGTGAAGTACGCTTCAACTTTTTTATGAATAATGGGGATATTTTAGCTATACTGTCTACGTAAAAAACCTCCCTGTTTGACGGATGTTGAATTTATCATCCAACCTTGTTTCTAGAACAACTAGGCAAGACCATTGTAAACAATATATTTTTAATAAAATAAATGTTATATATATACAATAAGAAATACGTAAAAGAGGTGGAGTTGCAGATGAAAGAGAATTGATTCAATTAAATGCCCACTAACCGATAACGATGGGATTCGATGGATATCCCATTCTCATCCCATCCAATCATAGTTAAAAGAACCAATAATGCATAGGAAAGAAGCCGCGCGGGGGCTTTTCTATTTCTAAACGTATATAAACGTTTTTTTTTTACTTTAGTTTTGACATGAAAAAGAGTTTCGAAAAGAATAGGGATGTGGTCATGTATTGTACAGGTAAGTGTAATCGAGTTAATTTGCAGGTTTATTGAAGTTATTTATTAGCAATCTTTTATAAAATCATATTTTAATTCTTGTACAAAATAAAATTGTGTTGTGTTCTTTATATTTTACTTATTCAAAACAAATAAAATTAAAAATAAACTAACTACAAATACTAATTTAAACTTTAGAAGGTACGCGGGATTCTTACTGGCCGTCGTTAAAGGTTAAGCTAATTTTACAAGAAGTAAAAGAAATTCGAATTTTGATAAAACTTCGATAAAGCATTCTTCTGATAATATAAATAGGTAATCTTATTTTATAATTTCGTATGTGAGGTGGGAATCAAAGTTTGAATTTCTTCAAAATCCATGCATCGAGTGTTTAGCTTATGAACCTATTAAATACCTGTCTATCAAAAGACCTAGGTATTGAGAAACCCAAAATGACTCTGATATCTCAGTTTAGGAGGCTAAGCGAGCGAGTGCATCGCACAATTTCCAGTCCCGTGTGGGATTCGCGTCAGTTCAACAGAGCTTTAATAGTAATCTAAATATGTACTTACAATAAAATAAATCCAATACGTATATTAGCCTATTATGAGCGTTGCTTTTGTTATAAGAAAATATGTGTGCACCAAGATAAAAATGAATAATTTCAGTAGGTTTGTTTAGATTTATTTGTAGTATTTATTTAAGTATTCGTTTATGAAATTAATAAATGTGTATAATTTCACATAAGATTGTAGATAATAGTAATTGTTTATTATAAGTTTAGTGTAAATTTAATTTTACCGTTATAGCATAACAGAGCATGCTAATAATAAAAATACACATCTTCGGTACGTACGTCAAGAAAAACACTAAACAAAGTTCATAAAACTAAAACGAATAGTTACCTAACTTTTTTATGTTTAAAATAAAACTTATCGTAGTGAATTGTGTTATATTCGCCACTGAATATACACCACATAATTATCTCATATCACAGCTAGTTAACTAATTATTTTTGTAATCAGTGATTCATATTTAATATTATCTTTTTGTAAATAAGATTAATTTTAATATTACTTAGTATTTACAGAAAAACCTAAAGTGTGCGTTCCTGTTTACCTTAGTGAAATATTTTTATTAGATATTTTAACAAAGTATAGCTGCGGCCCGCGACTTCGCTCGAGTAGGATTTTTCAAACAAATTATTATGAATTTAAAAAAATATTTATTAGATTGTTATAAAACTTTAAATAGGTACATCATATACTATGGTATTTATTAGTCTTATATAATTTAACCATCAGTGTTAACCATCATGATCTAATAGGTAGAAATTTATTTTAACATGCCATTTTAGAAAAGTATAAAATTAAATAATACTGGCATTTTATAATTATAAACGGTCAGCATTATCCAATTAATATTGGTTATTTGAGTGATGTAGAAAACATATTCCAAGAGAATAATAAGACTAGAATTGAAAAAAGAAATTGACCTTATTTCATAATAAAGTAGCTAATTGTAGTAGGTAGATCAAGTTAATGTATTTCAATTGTTCAAAAATTATTTTTCATTTCACCACTTCTAAAAGAAAGTGTTTAAAATGTTAATTTTTGGACACTTTTTCAAAATATTTCTTCTTTTCCGCAGGATTCGGTATGATCTGAAATAAGAAAAAGGTTTATAGAATTTTGCATACAATTACTGAAAAAAAGTAATTTTGGATTCTACTTTAGTCAACTATGGACTTTACAACCAACAATTTCAGAGTGAATGTAACTTACAGTATCTTGTCCAGGTTTCCATCCTGCAGGACACACTTCACCATGTTTGTCAGTATATTGAAAAGCTTGTACCAGTCTAAGAGTTTCATCCACAGATCTGCCCACCGGTAAATCATTCATAGTGATTTGTCTCAAGATACCTTTATCATCAATAATAAATAGTCCTCTTAATGTATGTCCTAGGTCTTCTAAGTATACACCATAATCCTTTGCTATTGAATGTGATAAATCACTTAAGAGAGGAATGTTAATTTTTCCCAGTCCACCTTCCTTGCGAGGAGTGTTGATCCATGCCAAATGAGTGAAATGTGAGTCTACTGAGCAAGCCACTACCTCTGTATTTATTTTCTTAAACTCTTCTATTCTTTCCGAAAATGCTAATATTTCCGTAGGGCATACAAATGTGCTGGAAAATAAAGAGAAAAATAAAATAACACAATACCTTCATAAAAATGTATAAGTCAACATGTTAAAGAAATTATTACTTATCTACTTACAAATCTAAAGGATAGAAGAAGAAAACCAAATATTTCCCCTTAAAACTGGACAAAGATAGTTGAGTAAATTCTCCATTGATAACAGCGGTAGCCTCCCATTCTGGTGCCGGTTTTGATACTGGAAGAATAATACTTAGATGTAATTTAATGACGTTATGAAAGAATGAGTAGGTAGTATTTTATTTCAAAATATGTTAAGAAAAAATATTGTGAATGTACTTACTTACAGCTTTTGTAAATTGTAACTTATGATCAACTTTTCGAGCACCACCAGGAAATACATTACCACTTCCAAATGAATAACAAGAGTCACTTTCAAAATAAGATGAATGACAATATCTACTTAAACAGAGTAACATTATAATGGATCTAAATATGAACTCCATATTTTCAAACTTATCAACGAGTGATTAAAATAAGTCACAAAATAATGCCCCACGTAAACGTACCTACACTAAACGCTTGTTGCTTTGATTTTTTTTATCAGTTTCTATTTTGTACACGTCAAGAAAACCATGTTCCGTTTTGCAGGATTCTGTATTTTGTAGTTAAAAAAATATGTCATACATACCGCTATAATATTATGCGTTTTTTAAGTTTGTACTGTTTGCTTGCGCTTTGTGAAAATAAGTTATTATGTGAAAATATGTTATTATGTGATTTATGTAAAATCGATTCTTCTTTTTTATTTCGATTATGTTTATTCCATTCGATTATGTTTCCTGCGTGCAAATGTGTCGCATCACTACTCGGATTGTGCGCTTCGTTCACTATCAGTGAATGTTTTATTATTTTAATAATTTTTCAATCTAAATGTAAAATAAAATTTGGAAAATGCGTTTTTATTCAGTTCTCTATTACTTTTCATAATTTTGTTTCAAGTGGCGTCCGTCGCAAGCTATTGCGGTAAGTTTAGAAGTTTACTTGCAAATCCACTTGTCGTTCACTATGGCGGTCTTCATTTACATTACTTTGATGCTGTCGTCGTAAATAATTTCATCATATCATAACCACTAAATATTGTTCGCTGTTGTGTTCGAGGTTGAATATTTTCAATGACAATGTTTTAGATGGACGTGCCGGACGAAAGTGTACTGGACGTAGATTTGTTAGCTGACGATGGTTCAGAAGAGGAAGGCGAAGCGCAGCCATCATCAGGTACGATCCCCGCCTTTTTTTCTATGGTAATGGTAGTCTGTTTGAGGGGTTGAAACATTAATCTAAGCTATTTTTATTTTCATTTCCCTTACATTTTATCATAAATAAAATCCCTTACATTAAAATTTCATCACTTTATATTCATGATTGTGGTTATGATATTTACATTATGTTTATTACAATTAGATCTACAATTTAACTTCAATAATAACAAGATTTGGTCCATTATTTGTATATATGTTTGTATTTTTTACAATAGCATTAAATAATTTATTTAAATAATAAGCATGCAGGTAATGAATATGGATACCTGTAAAACTTTTACTAGGAAATAGAAGAAAATTAGGCACATATATACAAATTTATTTATTTTAATTACCTATTGGTAAAGTAATAAACACATCAAAAAGACCTGCACAATCTTGAGTTGGAAGTTTTTTCCTAGTCAATATTATAGTTGAACTCTTTTATTTTTGAAGAACTAGCCCAATGTGGACAAAATAATACCTACTTTTGTTTTGTGTATACATAAATTTAATAGATTTATTAATTATATTTATGTATATTAGGTTAGGACAGATCATGTCACATCAATTATATAAATGTTAAATTATATCCTCCCTCATTAATTTGATTCCTTAACTTGATCTAATCTCTGTCCTATTCCATAAAGAAAATAAATATATGCATTAGCAACAAAAAAGTTAATTTTAAAAATGAAAAATAGAATTGTAAGTATCTATTTGCACTGATAGAATTGAGTAATATTATGGTAATATTTGGGCAACAGCAACAGTATTCATGAATATGTTTGATCTCAGGTCATTAAGTATATCGATTTCAAATTTCAGCCCAGCTGTTTAGCCAAAAATTGTATATAGTTTAGCCAAAGATTGTAAATCTAATAGATATTCTCATTTATAAGGAAGTATGGATTTAATTAGGTAGTCTAATGGTAATGACATGAAAACTATTTGTCAGATTTCTACATAGGCCCCGGGTCCACTCCTACGTCATGCGCATCGTCGCCGCGCGGCGAGGAGCCCGCGTCGCCGGCCGGGACGCTGTCCCAGCCCTCGTTCTTCCATCCCTACACCCGCCCGTTCTTCACCTCCGCCAGGCGAGGCCCGGGCAGGCCAAGGAAGGAAGGGCCCAAGTTGACACGAGAAGGGAAAATTGTCAGAAGGTACCTATGTAGACTATGCAACAAAATGTATAGCAATTTAAATAAAATAAATGTGATTTTGATTCTTCTTCATAGTCATATTCCTCATGGCTTAGGGTTGTGGTCATTACTTGGCATGAAACACACACAACAACTTTCTTGGCATTATTAATGGAGTGGTTTGCCATTGCCTTCTCCATTTCACACACAAGTTAATAATCAACCAGTGTGCAGGTTTCCTCACGATGTTTTCCTTCACCGGAAGCAAGTTATGATCAATGAAAACTACTATACATGAGTCAGATTGGTATACAAACTCATGTAGCACGAGTTCGGATTCAAACCTGGGACCTTTCGATCCACAGGCGGGCGTTTTAACCATTACACCACCACCTGATTTTGATTAGGTATTGGCTTTTTGTCACACTATTGTGCCACATTTTTTCAAAGATAAAGTTTGCAGTCTAAAGTTTCTTGTCAGCTTGAAAGAAATAAAAATTTAATTTCATATACCCTTTCATTTAATTAAATTGATTGGTCAGATATCGTGCCAACCCTGGGTCTGTCAGAGGAGCTAAAAGACACCGTGGCAGCCGTGAGGACTCGTTGGAAGATGTCATGGACGAGGATGATTTCACCATGCCTGCTCCCGAAGAACCACCTTTTATGCCTGAAAAATGGTGAGTATTTCCTGATTTCAAAATGTTGAAAAGTTCTTTTATTTATTTTATGTCTGTTATGAGTTTAGCATTTTCATGTCTTATTATATGAATTAAGTACTGCAGTTGTCTACTAATTAAGTAATTGTCTACTAGTACTACTGTTGTAATCGATTTTAAAGTCCTATATAAACAATTTTGTCAGTGCCTATTGTTGAATAATGTTCAAACCTATTAATTCTAAAATAAAACATTTATGAACCACAAAAGTATGATTTCCTAATTTATCTGCACTAGGCCCGGTAAAGTATGCGCTCTGTGCAACCTGAGCGAGCGCAGTCAGCTGGGGCAGGGCGAGATGCGCCAGATCGTGGTCAGCATCGAGGGGGAGGCCGGGGCCGGGGTCGGGGCGGGGGCGGGGGCGGGGGCTGGGGCGGCGTCGGGGGCGGGGGCGGGCGGCGCCACGCCCACCGGCGCCGCGGCCCCGCCTCTGCCCGTGGGGCTCGCCTCGCCGCCGCCCGAGGTCGACAACCAGCAGCAGTTGGCGTTGCCGCTCAGTCGGAGGCAGAAGGCTTTTAATAAGTGCAAGTTCGTATCAGATCACATTAATGATATTAATAGCCCTTTTTCCGAACTTACAGTTTTACTTTTTAACTTTTAACTATTAAATTTTTTTGACCTTAATATATTACGCAACTCTAGTGCCTTTTAGCCAAGGCCCCTCCATTGGTCTCATCACTACATATTCACACAATAGATTTTGATGCAGTTTCACTGTTATTTAGACAATATGGTGCTGTTATTATGACATATGTGTTCAAGTTTTATTCTCCCCATGTTCTAAACATAGAAATATTTGTTTCAGAACACCTTTGTTCAACATGGAACACACTGACGAACTGTCCATCATAGGCTATACTGAAACTCTAGAATTCCCAGGCGTTGTATCTTCTAGAGCTCTATACCTCCACCGCTCTTGCCTAGAGTTCAGCCCTCCATTTCAAGACCAGGTTGCAGCTGGAATATCCGAAGAAGATAAGGAATGTTTGGAAGAAGCGAGGATTAGAGGAATAGTGACACAAGCACTGCAAAGAAAATGTGCCTTTTGTTCACGATTTGGTGCTAGTATACCTTGTAAAGTGAGTTTTATTTCAGTTTCTTCACATAATAAGCTATTTACAAAAAAGTATGCTTACTTGATTTGTATTGAAATATCCTATAGATGTTCGTTATTTTTAAGGAAATTCTTAACAAATCGTGTCTTTTACAGATGAGTTGCAATAAATACTTCCATCTGCCTTGCGTGCTAGCGTCTGGTGGCTTCATTGATTTCCAGAGTAAATATTCATTTTGCAAGGACCATTTGTATCAAGTGCCACTTATCTGTGAGTATTAGCACACTTTTGTAATTTATTTGAATATTATAGTTATAATATTATACTTAATTATACATTTACAGTCAAGTTTTAATCTTAGAAACATAAAAAGATAAGTAAGGGCGAAAATCATAGCATACATAGACATGTATGCTATGATTTTCGCCCTTATTTATATTGTAAGCTTTTCTTGCAAAATGTCATGTTTCTAGATAAACTTATAGGATTTGATTTCCTTATGAAACCGACATTTAAAATTAAACATTTAAAAAATCTTCCGAATCTGCAACCCACTGAACTAAGCACTTATATTATTGATATTTATTTATTTATATGTATATATTTGACGTGTCATGTTTGTGTGGCGCAGGCACGTCGGACATCGAGTGCCGCACGTGCCGCACCATCGGAGACCTCGCCAACCTCATGACGTGCGTGACGTGCGGCGGACACTACCACGGCACGTGCGTGGGGCTGGCGCAGCTGCCCGGTATGTACTCTCTGTGGGGATGCCAGTGGGAGCTAACCAATCATAGTGCACCATTGTGATGCAACGACAACCACACTGCAATGTGATTGGTTTGCTGAGTCTCACTTCGAATCGACTCGATAGTGAGAAGAGAAATGCAAACACGCTCTAAGCCCTCAGTCCTCTCATATTGGGACCATTTCACCCAATTCCATTGGATGCCTCTAATCCTGGAATACTTTCCCAGGGGTCCGTTCAGGCTGGTGTTGCCGCTCGTGCCGCGTGTGCCAGATCTGCCGCGGGGAGGCGGCGGGGGGCGGCGGCGGCGGGGCCGCGGGGGCGGGGGCGGGGTCGGGGGCGGGGGGCGAGGCGCGCGCGGTCACGTGTGAGCAGTGCGACAAGCTGTACCACGCCACGTGTCTGCGGCCCGTGATGGCCACTGTACCCAAGTACGGCTGGAAGTGCAAGGTACACATTGTTCTTCGTCATTTCTAGCCATTTATGTATGGATGTAGGCCCTCTTTGTTAACCACTAATTAGAACTCGTGCGTGAATCGAAATTTATTTTATTATTGATACTAAATAGTCCCTTCCTATTTTTTTTCCTAAATATCTCCTATGGACATAGTCCATTTACAGTTTTACGTATAGATTAATAGACAGCTTTGGATGCTATGAGGCTGTCTATATGTACCTATATAATTTGACGTGAAAATGTGCCTGTGACAAGAGAGGTTTCATTGCAGAAGGAAATAAATAGTGTAAAGAAGGCACAAAACCATTCATACTCTCGTATGCTTGTGCTTATGAGCGCGGGACATCAACACTCACACATGAGAGATCCCTACTAGGAATCACTCCACCATTTGTACATGTGTTTTTCTTTATTTTATTTACTTATTTTTCATACAATAACTTTTAGCCTAAAATTTAAACGGTTGCTATATTTAATTTTGTTTTTCAGTGTTGCCGCGTGTGTTCAGACTGCGGGGCCCGGTCCCCGGGCGCCGGGCCCTCCTCCCGCTGGCACGCGCACTATACTGTATGCGACTCGTGTTATCAGCAAAGGAATAAGGGCTCCTGCTGCCCTTTATGCAGGAGAGCCTATAGGGCTGCGGCGTATAGGGACATGATCCGCTGTACACTTTGCAAAAGGTTACTAATACACTATTCCATAATTTTATAAGTGAGAATGCCACACTTTTATGGATAAAGTTGATGAAACTCAGCACCGGAATTGATGAAGGCTCAATTTTAAAAGACAATTTTAAAATAATCATCTCCTTGAGACTGAAATCAAGGGTTAAATACCCTTAGTCCCTTAGACTCTAGTCCTTAGCTGATTGACTGATTTGGTTTCACTGACGAGTAATGATATTTAAAAATGTATTAGCTTCGAATTTGCCATTTAATGTACCTTAGGCAGCCCCTAGACGGTAGGTCATATAGTGCAATATGAATGAACAAAAACGATACTATCTAGCCTATTGAAAGAGTTGCCTCTACAGTAAAATTTGACAAGAAAATTTGTCATTGTTTTGATTTTATTTGATCGCTTTACTGTAA
Organism: Plodia interpunctella; assembly: GCF_027563975.2. Classification (NCBI taxonomy): domain Eukaryota; kingdom Metazoa; phylum Arthropoda; class Insecta; order Lepidoptera; family Pyralidae; genus Plodia; species Plodia interpunctella. The sequence continues at coordinate 8,493,435 of NC_071300.1, forward strand.
GCCTAAATAATAATAACTTAATTTGCGTTTATTAGGTACGTGCACGGTATGTGCGACCCTGATGCGGAGCCTCTACAGTACAAGCAGAACAAAGAGAGGAATCCAGGCTACGAGTACAACTGTCCCATTTGCAAGAACCACATGCAGCTGACTGGAACCAAAACTGGCTGTACATATTGTTTTTTAACCAACGGGCTAAAAATATTAGAGAACTTGGAACTAGAAAAAGATTTATTAATTATTTTAAAAAATTGGTTGATGAACTAGCCACCACCAAGCACCAAGGCACCAAGCTTCTAGCACTCACTAAACTTGAATATATACAAATAATTGTCTGCGTAAAAGCGCATGCGCTTTGTTCACTTGGTTGGCAATACGTTTGTCAACCAAATGAAAATGCATAAATAATAACCAAATGCAATGGTGAAATGGTAAATGTGGTTCGTCAAAAATATTTTTGCTGTAGTTTGTTTTTGGTGTAAATTAAAGTACCTATATCTATAATTTACACATAAAAAGTAAGATGAGTAATATGTATATTTTAATTGTAGCTTTTGAAGATGAAAATACGGCGTCAACATCACAAGATTCATCGTTTGGGGACGAGAATTCTCAACACGAGCAAGACCCCCTCGCTATGGAAGTTGTTGCAAAAGTAAGAGGAAAATGCCTTATGTTTCAATCCATTGTAAGACACCAACAGTTTTTATTTGACACCTCAGTAGTCAAAAATAATTTTTAATCATTATTTTTTTCCAATATCCCATTTTATGTACCAGTGGCTATTCACACAGCCAAACTGAAAATATATAGTTATTTTCTTTGGTGGTCATGTTGATGCTTCAATTAATTTTCAGGCGGACGTTGGCCTCGGCAAAGGCAAACCTTACACAGTGTCGTCGAAAATAGCCAAAAAGAAGATGGGCGGCTACAAGCTAAAGGGTGGTTTCCCTCCGGCCGGCAAAATGGGATTCCAGAAGCGACAACGTTCCGTTTTAGACTTTGGCAGAAAGCGGGGTTCCAAGCCGAAGATGCGGGGGGTTTTTGGGGTCCCTGGGCTGGGGCTCCAGAGGCCCCAAGCCCCGGATAATAAAGTGCCGGAGGACGATCCCGGTGAGAAGTGTTCAAATGGTTAGATTTTCATTTATTTTATGTTTTCACTTGGGAGCTGTAATGACTTTTATTTTTCTCATTTTATCATTACAAATCATTTTTTTTTGTTGATCATACTAATTTGTTTAATCATTATGAAATTTTCGTTTCGTTGTTGATAATGCTAATTTACCATTTATTTTTTTATCATTATTAATGTTTTTTTCATCACTTTTTTTTGCCATACCAATTTTCGTATAGATAACAAATTAAATGGGACATATTTACAGGAATGGAGAACAAACTGGTGCTATGTTCGAGCAAAGACAAGTTCGTGTTGACTCAGGATCTGTGCGTGATGTGTGGCGCCGTGGGCACGGACTCCGAGGGCTGTCTGATCTCCTGCGCTCAGTGTGGCCAGACCTACCATCCTTACTGCGTCAATATCAAGGTTAGTGTCTGTCTCATGTTCCTCGTCATGTTTGGGGCTGCGGCGCATCAAGTTCAGCTTAAAAGATAATTTGATCCACTACCAAAGACAACTTTGTACTCATAACTCTATAATAATCATAACTTCTTCTAATGTAAGGAATTATTTTAGAAGTTGATGATTATTTTAGGTATTTCTATATTTATATGCCAAATTTATTTAACACCAAAAACGATTTGTATTTTCAATTAATGATGCAAATTAATACTTTCTTTCCTATTTACTGTTTCTTGTATCTCTGTGTACATAAACTAATAAACACTATTAATACGCATCTGCTAGCGTTCCGTTAGAGAGCTTTATCATTCGAATGATACCTTGAGTTTTCCAATACATTTCATATTTTTGCCCAGGTTTCCCAAGTGATAGTGACACTCGGCTGGCGATGCCTCGACTGCACAGTGTGTGAGGGTTGCGGCAACCGCGGCGATGACAACCTGCTGCTGCTGTGTGACGACTGTGACACCACGTGGCACACCTACTGCGCGCGGCCGCCGCTCAGTGAGGTCCCCCGAGGGGCGTGGAGGTGCGAGCGCTGCAGGCGGTGTTTGGTCTGTGGCACCAGGGACACTACCGCTTGGTGTGATAACTATACAGGTTAGTAGGATAACGGCATTAGTCATAATGCTTTATGTCTGCCTGTTTTGCATTTCATTGCACTCTTACAGACTTGTAAATAATTAAATAAATATATTAGGACAAATCACACAGATTGAGCCAGCCCCAAAGTAAGTTCGAGACTTGTGTTATGGGATACTAACTCAACGATACTATATTTTATAACATACAAAAAAAACATATATAAATAAACATAAAAAAATACATATATAGATAAACATCCAAGACCCAGGCCAATCAGAAAAAGATCATTTTCCATCATGACCCGACCGGGGATCGAACTCTGGACCTCTCGGTTCAGAGGCAAGCACTTTACCACTGCGCCACCGTGGTCGTCATAGTGGTCAGTGGGACTCAGCGAGAAACATACCGCTATCTTCATTCGTCAAAAACTTGAGCAATTATCATTATTAGCTGAAGTCGACCAATCATGACACAAAATTATGACATTAAGACACAATGACGACAACAGAATATGATTGGTTGGCTGTGTCTCACTGCGAAAAGGTTCGACAGTGAATAGCTAACCTACACTCGGACCTCTATTGCATAAAATTTAATGTATAATTCTGGATTTGAGCTGGAATCGAATCCACCTACTTGCCCGGGGCAGTGCTCTTACCACTGGATTTTTTTCAAATCTATTCATCTCTTTCGCTTATGAGCAGTTTTTCGTTAGCAAGTAGTAATTATATGGTAGTGAAGTCCGTAAAGCCAAATAACTATGCCTTTTTACTAAATGTCATTGGCATCAAATGCCATTTGAGGGGTATGACAGTGAGAATAAGTGATGTCATATTTGCTGAAGTCAAAAAGTATTACAATCATTCCACTAATGAAAACCTGAATCACTTACATAGTATAAAACAAAGTCACTTCCGGCTGTCTGTCCCTGTGTATGCTTAGATCTACGCAACGGATTTTAATGCGGATTTATAATAGATAATGTGATTCCTGATGATAATAAAAACAATCAAACAACAATAGGATAGGAATCCGATCGGGCTGCGCGAGAACTGAATGATTACAAGTTTATTTGTTAGACAAATTAAAAAAACTCCGACCTTCAATATTCATTTCGCTACAACTTTTGCACGGTTGAACCGATTTTCATGAAACATGGCTAAGAGCACTCGGAATAAAATTATCTATGACACAAAAAAAAAAAACTAAACGAAAATCGATTCATCCGTTTGGGAGCTACGATTCCACAGACAGATACACAGACCGACACGTTAAACTTATAACACCCCTCTTTTTTCGTCGGGGGTTAAAAATAAAATGAAAGAAAATTGGAGCGGCAGCTGTACGGTTGTTGCAGAGTGTGCGCCGTGCGCGTCGCTGGTGATCTGCTGCGTGTGCTCGGAGCCGTACTCCGACGGGGAGCTCATCATACAGTGCTTCGGCTGCAACCGCTGGCTGCACGGCGCCTGCGACTCCATCCGCGGCGACCACGACGCCGAGGCGTGTTGTCGCCAAGGGTGAATATTGTGGATATTCTGCCGTCGTCACTTCAAGAAGCCTAGCGTAAAAATAAAATATTATAATTAAGGTTTCGGCTCAGATTTTGCGACCTTCCTGACCCTCTGTGGTAATACAATTGTTGCCCGTCAGCCGCCAAGGCTTTATTCACTGATTGATAAATAAAGCCACTTTGTGGCTATTCTTCCCCTCTTCAATGTACGCTAATCCATATTGTTCATAATTATATTAAAAATGCGAAAGTCCGTCGGTCTCGCTCTCACGGATAAACCACTGGGCCGATTTTGATGATGGAATAGATTTAGTTAATGACCTGGGTTCAACATAGTCTACAGCGCATTTAATAAAGAAAACTACCACTTAGATTTGTATGACTATCGTCTCCGTTTTCTCCCAGGTACAAATGCATAATATGCCGCGGTCGCGACGTCCCCCCCCCTCACCTAGCGAGAGCGATAGAAGCAGCCCCAGCTACTACCACTACCACCATAACCACAACATCTAGACCTACCCCCCGCCACACCGCTATATCCCTCGGTCTAGGCGGAGAATATTACGTGGACGACGTCTGTCTGTCACAACGAGGGGCCCATCATATGAAGCAGTTGGAGGCGGACTTGGGAATAACCCACACGAGGCGGAAAAGGAGGTTCAAGAATGAGAACACGGAGAAGGACGCTGGTGAGTTTTTTGTTATTAAAAAATTAAATATTATCTGTGAATATTACAGTGAAAAAAAATTAAGCAATCGAATTTACAAGGTTTTTATGTATGTAGGTATGTATAAAGGTAACAGTTTGTTGGGGTGGAATCTTGCAACAATATTGAAACAGATATTTTTAATCAATTGAGCTGGAATACACATTTACGAGTAGTTGCATGACAGTTTAATGGTGATGGTGCACCCAGGATCGGCTCCCGATGAAGGAGCTCCTCAACGGCTTACTGCACATTGATGACAATAAAAGCTTGTGTCAAAAATTGAATTTTTGTAAAAATATTTTTAATATTATTTAATCTGTCTTATTCTCTATTTCCTTGCTTTTAATTGTTTTTTGTAATTCTTGTTTTTTATTTTCACACTGAGCTTTGAAAGCAGCACAAATTGCTTCACCTATCCACTATTCTAACAAGTCACTCACTGTCTATCTCTTCCCACACTTTGATATAATAAAAACATTGATTAAAATAGGAATCTAATGGTGACTTTTTTGTGTGGGCTGCTGTGTTGGATTAGAAATAATGGCATCTATTGAAACAGTGGTTCAGAACGCTGACGTCGAGATGGGAGACGACTCCAAGCCGGACAGCACGGCTGAGGTCAAGGAGGAACCTGGTTAGTGAAACTTATAACTACAGGAAACTTTAATTACACAAAATAACGTTAAGATTCATAAAAAAGTTACATCATATTAAAATTTGGTTTGTCACTATCGCTTTTTCCGATATTTGACATTGACAGAAAGAAATTGACTTTAGCATACATGAAACTAAGTAGGTACCTCTAAGTCTTATACTTTTTATAAATATGTGGTTGAGTTATTATACTAGTTAAATTTAACGAAAATTTACAATAATTATTTTGGTTATTTAAACATTGATGTTTGCTTTTCTAAAAGACCCGGTAGTGGGATGTTCTAGTAAAAAAAAAGGAATTTTGTAATGGCTATCGGTTATTAAGTCCTAGTTAGACTTTGTGATTTTAGCTATACTATTATTTGAATTCCCCAGGCGTAACCACGAACACGAATCTAAAAGAAGGCACTCTATGGAACGTTGCCAACGACGGCCCACCGCCGGAAGGCTTCACAGTCTACACCATAGAGTCGGGACTCACTGTGTTGAGGCGGAAACGACAGCGGAACCTGAATAAATTGGGGATTGGTGGGTTTGTGGTGCGACAGAGACAAAGCAGCAAGGCGCAGCTTGATGATGATAAGGATGGCGATGGAACGCAGGCTGGAGGTGAGTATTTCTCATTTCCATTAGTTTTACAGAGGAATTGAAAGTCCTATTACCTTGTGAGAATCAGATGGAGTGACTCTCACAAAAATAAGAGAAGAACCAGTATCATTTCCATGTCTGTAGTGAGGACAAACTGTAATGGCATTAGCATCCATTCTCACATCTTAGCGTTTTCTCGGTTCCTTCCACAGCCTTTAGGCGTCGGAGCCCGAAAATACATATGTTCTATAAAATAAGTTTGTTATAGTCAAGCATATCTTATTTGTTTAGAATCTCCAGGCAACAAAAGGAAGCCACGGCGAAAACCAAGATCTAAGCTGATGGAGCAATTCCCATCCTATATGCAAGAAGCGTTCTTCGGTAAAGAGTTGTTGGAGCCCAGCAAACCTTCAGTCAGTTCCACTGGTATGTATTGGAATTAAAATTTGAATTGAATTCAATAGATAGGCTTTAAACAAACAGCTATTGGAAAGATTCGTTCGAGTCAACATTATTTCAAGCACACGGTCATGTGCTGGTCATTGGTCACAAAAGCCCGCGCGCGATGCTTACTTTCCCAGCTGAAAAAATATTACTATCAACTTAATCTTTTGCCTGTAATAAACGTATTGCGAGTAATAATAATATACACTCATTTAAGAGTTTCACGTTATAATTCTTTTTCACACAGGAAATCCATCAGAGAGCCCATTACGATCGACCACTCCGGAAGGTTACCGGGAACTGAGGGACTTCAAGCTAGACTTGGATAACTCGGACACGGACGGAGAAGATGTCATGTCTGCTTTGACTGTCTACAATGACCAGGACACCTCTTATATCATCACACTTAACTCTGTAAGTTATTTTATTATTTTAGGTATAACTTTACAACTCACCATTTCAGAATACATGAATGTATTAAAACGTCTCAGACAATTAGAACCAAAGAACTTGATAGAAGATACTAAATTTCCATTGGAAAATAACTTATACACCAACACACAGCATATCTGCTTATATCCATAAAGCAATCGCATTATTTTACATAGAAAAAAAAGGTGTAACGTTGTTCCCGTGGGAATATCGGAATAAAAAGTACCCTTATGTCATTCAGGAACATTGCAGCTTTCTGGTAAAATAAATAGATAAATATATATATTTGGACAAATCACGCAGATTGAGTTGGCCATAAAGTAAATTCGAGACTTGCGTTATGGGATACTAACTCAATGATACTACATTTTATAAACAATCAAGACCCAAGTCAATCTGAAAAAGATTATTTTCCATCTTGACCTGACCGAAATAATTTTGAAATTTGCTTAAATATAATATAAACGGTGTCTCATAGTGTAATTTCGAATTGTTACTTCTTAATAAATTATTATAATTACTATGTCGTAAGTTACGTTTTTATCTGCAGGAAGAAGTAGATCTATTAAACTCTCTAAAACCGAAAGAAGAGAAAGACGACTCTAACAGCACAGAGGTCAAGGTGAAGACTGAACTAGAGGACGGTAACCTCAAACATACAGAAGACTCGACCGCACTGAAGAATGCTATACTGGGACCACAGCCTGCCGAGCCCGAACAACCGCCTGCAACTGAGACCATACCGACTGTGCATAGCACTAAGACTGAACCTGTGGGCAGTGGTGAGTGTTGCTGTATTTATATTAATATTATTCTGAAGTATTAGAAAATTGTCATAGTTGTTTCTCTAATCCTAATTAGGGTCAACACGATATATATATATTGCAGCAATTTAATTACTATATTATTTGTTTTACTATGGACGTGACTTTTCTCTTGTATTTAATGAGGAACTAATGGATAGACGAATCTATTTAAATCGATTTATTTGATCAAAATACACGTGAGCAATGATGGGTTAAAACCCAAACCGAACCCATTTACATACATATATGAAATGGGTGATAATTGGGTAACCCACCACTACTGTGAGTGAGTGACTATCTGAAATCTGTTTCACAGAAACCGGTGGGTCATCCCAAGCCTCCACCATATCCCCCAAAGACGAGCTGTCCCTGCTGGGAGTGAGCCTGGACGCGATGGTGCGCGACTCGCTGCCCGACATGGACAGCACTGACGTCGACGAGATATTCAAGGGCGTGCTCACTGACGACTCGCAGGTTTCTACAAAACACATTACTATTGTTACCGCGATTCTAAAGCGTTATTTCGGATATTTTTTGACATTTTAGTGTGGTGCAACGAAGCAGTTTTTTTTTCCAATTCGTCGAACCACTAGCTCGTAACACTATATTTTGTATTGTGTAGTGTAATTTCGAATTGTAACTTCTTAATAAATTATTACGATTTCTATGTCATAAGTTACGTTTTTAAGCTAAGTTTAAACATCCACCAATACAATTAATTATTGTTAAATGTTATGAAACAGATTGCAATGTACGGTCGGCAAAATTGATAAATAAACAAAACTATTTACTATGTAATATACGATGCTGTGACGCAATGCTTGATATTGATAAACTGACTAAAACTCTCATCCCAAAAATGTTGAGTATTTTCTTTGTAATTTTTTAAGCACTTCCTAGAAAAAATATTTACAAAATTTGGCAAATACTTCGCATATCAGTGTATGAAAAGAAATTTCAAAAAAGAAAGTGTCTTCAATAGAAATGTCTGTAATTTTTTTATGTGTTCGTACACGAAAATTACTTCCTTAGAATTTTGTTTGGATAAGGACCATGAACTTATGTTCCAGGAGTCTCAAGAATCGTCCGTGTCGTATGTGAATTCAATAGCGGGCACTCCTTATTCGCAACAGAGACAGCAAATGCAGAGTCCTATGGAATACTCGTCGCCTTACCACAATGAGTTTAGTAGCAAGTATGTTATTTTTTTATAGAAACTTTACATTACTTATAAAATATTTTAATGTATTGTGAATAGATTTCATTTTCATTTTACAGTCAAAGGGTATTATTATATTATTTTTATCGGTTTTAATACCATGTCAGCTCGTTTCAAGATACTTGTGTAAGTTGTTTAAAAAAATTCTATTGGTGTTAGTTTACCAACCAACTTCACAAAACAATCTAAATTCATTGCATATTCGCCGCTATTCAAATACACAGATATACAAAGATCAATCAAGGGTGATTTGACATGCGGTCGACTGTACCAAATATTTATACGCAATAACCTTCAACAGTAACAGCAATGCGGCCCTCAGCCCCCTGTTCGGGGGCGCCGGGGGCGCCGCCCCGGGCGCGGCCTGGGAGCCCCCGAGCGCGCCCCCGCCCTCCTACAACCAGCGCAGCGCCGACAAGATGCGGCAAGATGAGAGTGAGTGCATATTCAATTGTTTGTCTTGTTTTTAGGGTTCTTTATATAGAGATGTATACAAACGAGCTTGCGTAATGGCGAGTAAACACCGCAATCTGTAGACACCAGAGACCTGATAAGAGTTATTGATGATTGACGGAGAATAAGAAAGATATTATTTTTCTAGCTTTTGTATCTATTTGCTCGGCGAATGCCTACCTTCTTCCACATCCAACGGTTTTCTTTGTTTCATATGACCATCAATTGAAACCCAGGTGTTTTAAGATTCGTATCCATTTCTTTGATTAAACATTAAGATAACGTTACGTCTCACATCAAGCTTACCGCATTCTTTTATGAATTAGATATTTTAGAAATCTAATTCCACCCAAGTTACAAACTAAGACTCATACACATACAAAAAATAAAATATCAGTAAGTATTTATTGAGTAATTAAATTTTACAGTAACACATCACAACAGTATATATCTGTAATTATGTAATATTCGAAACATTACTCAAACCAGGCCTCGGCTCAGCGGCGACAATATCAGCAGTATTATACGCCAACACCAACCATCCAGAATGGAAGACAGACTTCCCAAACTGGGTGGATCGTTGCAAACAGATCCTGAAGAAATGGCGGGCATTGCCATCGGAACAAAAAGCGCCATATTTACAAAGAGCAAGGGATAACCGCACGGCGATCAGGATGAAGAAAGCGCAACAGGTACGTACGCTTGGTTACAGCGGTGTGTGCTAACCCAACTCACTTCACGTGTTGTGTGTGAACACTTTCACATCCAGTGTTTATTTTTATCCTCTATATTTTTATTTACGTACTGACATATAGGGGACAATGCAGCAGTTTCTCATTTTGAAGCTATAAAATGATGTTATTTTCCTGTAAACGATATTAATGTGCTATATACATGGTGTTTCTCAACTGAGTCTAAGTGAGAAACATTCAGAAAAATGTTTCCATTGACTTATCTAGCGCTTTGAATATACTAATCTTTTATGAGGGATTACTGCATTTTTATATACAACATTTATATAATTGGAATAGTCAAGTAGTCAAGCTAGATGGAAATATTCGGAATCAACAATTCGTCGCTTGACGCCGGCCCACTTGAGCACGCATCCTGAATCTTTGGGCGAGCACAGCTTGGGGTTTCGCTTGTTACATGGTTTTGAAATATCTCTATAGCTGGGCATCATATACGGATTCGTTAGACAAACTGCCTATTTTAAACATATAGCAACTGACTTTAGGCGATTCACAGGCTTCCAATATAGATATTCAGCAGGGTTTTCCATAAAGCGCAATTTCTCGCTCATGGTTACTAGTTGGATTGATTTGATGAAAAACGATTAATAAAAATCACATAAGTACATTTATGTGATATGGAACAAAACCAAAACAGGTCTATTTAACTTTTCAAAAATACTGCGTGCGTTATTTTTCATCAGGTGCATAAAGAAAGTATTGTGTCACTCGATTCCTGACTTTCTATTTAGCAGATGACCGACCTACTTTGTCAAGAAACAGGAATCGGAATACTTTATTAAAGGGCTAAGTATATGACATTGGAATTGATAGATGTGCTATGCTCATTTGGGAATACGGCTTCACGTTGATATTGAAAACAAACTCAGCTTTAAAACTTGCGATGGCCATATACCTACCTGTAAATAGAATTGGCTTTATTGTTTGAAATGTACCATTTCGTTTATAAATACACAATTACAAATAATACACATACTTTTTTTTTGTGATATTGTCTAAAAGTTGAATACAGGAATTATATATCAGGTGATTTTATTTACAATGTTTTGATCTAACACACGTTTTAAACATCACAGAACATTTGTAATAAAAGTCAAATCTATACATTGGGATACTTAAAATTATTATTTATTACGGAATAAACGTACGAAATTTATTTGTCAGTCGTTCCATTCCATTTATAATTTATACAAAATATATAATTAGTTCAAATAATCGTTAATACAAAAAGCGCGGACTAAATATAAAAATTGGGCGCTTTAGAGCACGGGCGGTGCAGCGGAGCGCGAATCCAGCCCCGCGCCGAGCGTTCCGAGCGCTCCGAGCGCAGTGAGCGCAGTGAACGCAGTGAGCGCAGTGAGCGCTACGACGACTGCGACCCCGGCGGTGCGCGCGCCCAACGTGACGGTGACCGCGGGCGGGATCCTGGAGGCCGACGCGCACATTCGCGTGCTAACCCCCTCCGAGATCATGCGCACGCTGCCGCGCCTCGCGAGGCCCACGGTACCGCGACCACCCTCGCATACACACCACATGCCGACATTATTATACTCTACACGCCTATTTGCCTAAGTTACACAAGTACACCACAAATTCTTGACGATTGTACAGGGCTATAACTAGGTTTTAATTCTGAACTAGCAGATGTCCATAGGATGTGGTGACCCTTTATTTCTACCAGTAGTTTAATAAAATGTAAGCGTGGTCGTTCGCAGTTACCTTGAGACCGCAAACTATATACGACAGACGTTCCAATTTCAGATTTCGCTATCAGATCCTTTATTTCGTAGCTCAGATATTTCGTAGTTTTTTTATTGCCTTTTACGCTTGCTGATAGTATTTAAAAAGTTTATTAAAGAAACATCTGTAGTTTGTACGCTCTAGGGTTACGCAAACTGTAGAAGGAGAAATATTACAATAATTTTCTAATTAAGATAACATGATACAAAACTTGACAGTTCTAATTCGGCTCGAGGCGCAAATCTCCGTAGCTTTGTTATACTACTGCTTTACACAAATACATGTACACAAGCGTTTACGTGTCAGTGTGTATGCGAGGCATCGTTCCGAACATTGTTGGGTGATACGCGTTTTGCACCTCGCGGTCCTACGCACCGTCCCATTCGATTCCAAATTCAGAATCACCCAACAAATTTGGCTGTTAACTGGCATTGTAAGCTGTGTGATTATTTTTTTAATTTTTAATTTAGCTTTTTATTTTTTTAATACGAGGACCCAATATGCAAAAACGCCTCCCGGACTCGTGTCCTCAGTTTCCGTAATGTTGTTTTTATTATTTCCGCTTTGCCTTGGTAGAATTGGCTTTAACATGGACGCAGTGGTGGCTGGACGTGGTGTGCTAACAATTCTAACATAGCTGTGTTTACAAACTTCATTTGCGTTTTACGCTCATGTGTATAAAGCTTTGTAATAATAGAGTTTTAAGTTTACAGGTAAAGTATTTTAAGTTAGTATTTAATATTAATATTTATGACTGAAGATATTGTAGGAATGGTTTTTCACTATTTCAGTTCTAGTTGAGAGAATGAATTTGTTTTAGTGATGACTCTTCTACGATGATGTATTTCAATTGTGTAATATGTATTAACATAGTAGTGTAACATAAAAATAAAAATTACCATTCTAGGTGTTATATGTAGATTTACTATAGCAAAAATAACTTCTATAATATAAATAATATTATCTACAAGTTTTAAAATAATTTATAATTTTGATATAAGCATGAGTTTCTTAGTAAAACTAGCAATTCATTTAACTCGTAATATTATGAAGTGCCACTGTATTTGGTGTGTTTAGATGTGCACTGTATAGTTGCTTCAATAACAAAGTAAAAACTGTACATGATTCATCAAAATGTAGACATGATATAATATTTCTCAGAATCAATAAAAAATAATGATTTACCTTACTCTGAAAACGTATATTTTGTAAATTATATTCGTATTCGTAAATTAAACATGCATGCAGGTAGTTACAGCATGCCGAAAGTAAATGAGAATAGGTAGACGGGTAAATGAAGCATTGACTTAACGAGATTCATGCTGGATGTATACTGCTAGGGTTAAGGTCTCTCCCAACTCCTTCCAAACTATTCTATCTATCTGATATCAAAACCAACCATGTTTTCCTATAATAAATAATACATTTTGATTTCTGGGACTTCATGCTTTTCAACGATGGTTAAAATCCTTAACATATTTGTTTAGGAAAAATTTAAGTCAATGTCTCATATATTCGCCTGGCTAATAGTTTTTGCAAGCGATCGATGCAGCAGCGTAAAGTGAACTTCTGCATACTGTTTTTTGAGTTTTTAAATACATAAATCAAGTAACGACATAACGCTTATTTTAAAATAAAATATTTAATAGAAAGACTCATTAATCTTAGCTTCTATCGCTACATAGATATACATTTATGAAAAGGAAGTACGTACATTGTACACATTGTCTTTGACTAAAAACGTTCATACAAAGTGAAATCCAGAAAGACACGTCATCGACATCAGCTATTTTAATGACCCCAGAGCCGGGGCATATTTTTTAATTAATTGAAAAAAAATAAATAGTAATCATTAAATTGAAAGCCCGATGCTCGGTTTATGCATTTAACTACTCAAAGATAGCTTGCAAGGTCTACCGTTCCGCTCCATGACGTAACAATCCACTGACAGGAACAAGAGCGCGCGTGCGGGCAGCAGCGAAGTGCGCGCGAAGCGGAACAGGAGCGGCAGTGGAAGCATCTGCAGCAACAGCGGCAGCAGCAGACGCAGCAGCAACAGCAGATTATACACGACCAGAGAGTGCAAGGTATCTGTTGTTGTGTACCGCGCCGTGACGTCACAACTCACTGATAGCAGCACAACCGACTGATCCACTTGGCTCATATCATGCAGTCGTTTAACGAATACGTTTACGCGGTGGAATCGTGCGTCTGATATGGGAGGGAAGGTCGCTCCCGAGGTTCCGTACAATTACGTAATAGTTTAATTAATTCCGTAACTCATTTTGACGGTGTGAGCTCATAGACAAGACAGTGTCAGTCTAGGCACTGGCAGCTGTTTCGTCTTAAACTGTGATCGCAGCAACTATATGTAACATTTATGTGAGACTTCGCAGTCGTAGAATGTTATTGCAAAACTGTCCTGTAAAAAAACTTCTGTAATCAAAGACCATAAATTTTAAGACAACTTTATTTGACTTGATCTCTCTTTTCATATCAAGATTATTTTTCACATTCCAAAATTGTACCTATATTGGAGCAGGCCATTTAATTTTGCTTTACAAGAACTATTAGTCTTGCTGCGACAACGGCAACTGCAAGGTCTTTGAAACGTCAGCTACATTAAATAAAAAAGTTTCGTGTTAAGTCCTGTTGACATATATACATATGTGATGTGATGAGAAAACGTACTTTATCTCCATAAAGTACGTTAAGGAGAGGGAGAAGTCGCTGAAGTCGTTTCAGTTGCATATTTTTATTATACATAGCTGAGTGAGTTATGATACTTCGTAAGCGTCTGCCCTCCGTAAGGTACAATCGCTCGTGGGACGTCACATATGTAATGTTTAGTTCCAATCCAACCGCAAAGCTACGTGGCAGCACTAGTCTAATTAGCGCACAAAACACGATGAATGAACGTGATTGTGTTCGAAAGCAGCGATGCAGCGTTTACGTGCTCCAGGGAGTCCTACGGCGGCCCAGCCCGCGGCGCCGGCCGAAGCCCCGAGGCAGGCCTTTCCTGCGCAGCGGTTCCCAATACACTACAACAATGAGGACATCAATAGACAGCTGAGGGATTTGCTGCAGAGGCATCCGGAGAAGATGTGGCCGCCACGTGAGTCTGTTTAACTGTTTCACTCCCGAAATTAGGAGAGGGCACCTCTGGGCGTAGGTTGTATGACATTGTGATCTTATTTTTGAAGTGAAGACTGACTGATTCATAAAAAAGTTGAAGATTACTTTAAGCCAATAAGAGGAATAAGGAATCCGAATAAGATTAATTATCCCTAATTAAGACTGGTGAAATTCTTGTTTGGGAAAATTAGCTTTTTTTAGCATCTTAAAACATTTTAGCACTTGAATTCTTTGTTACAGTGCACCATACCTAATGTAATATCATGTATTATTGTACCTGAGTTAAATATTAATTAATTAATTAAATAAATATATTAGGACAAATTACACAGATTGAGCTAGCCCCAAAGTAAGTTCTAGACTTGTGTTATGGGATACTAACTCAACGATACTATATTTTATAATATATACATATATAGATAAACATCCAAGACCCGGGCCAATCAGAAAAAGATCACTTTCCATCATGACCCGACCGGAGATCGAACCCGGGACCTCTCGGCTCAGAGGCAAGCACTTTACCACTGCGCCACCGAGGTCGTCCTCGTTTGAATTGATCATATTTTCCTACGGCAAATATTCATAGCATTTTATCCACAGAAGCAGGTTCGGCAGAGGGTGGTGTTCCCGGGGCAGAAGGGCAGCCGTTCCGGCAGCCTCTGCCCGTAGGCGTGAGGCCCCGGGCTCCGCATCCGGGGCAGCCACCGCCGAGGACCGAACACCCCAGTGAGAAAGTTTTATTTCTTCTGAAAGATGAACAAATTAAAAACAGAGTATCAAATCTCTTGTTATTGATATTTGGAAACATATTTTTGACGTAATCATTGCGGTACCGTGATTTCCGCGTTCGGCCTTTTGGCAACTAAGCAACTTTGGTGTCTGTCAATTACGAGATGAGTGATTGAAACCTAGTTACCAGTTCTCTCGTGCTTTACAAAGCAAATCAAATCATTGGTAGTTGTCACTTATCCGTATTGGACCCGCGTTGTGATCATTACTTATCCCTCTTATCCATGTTGATTCAAAGAGACATCTAAAAAAATTCCATTTGTCAACGTATGTGTCACTTCCAGTGATGATGCAGCAACGCCTAGTATTGTCAGAAGGTGGACAGATACAACAAAACATCAATGCTGCATCACAACAGGCGATGGAACAGAAACAAGCCAACGCTCAATCTAATGGTGCGTACACCTACCACTATTTTTCTTCTCATTTTAGTTTTTATTGTATTTTCTCCACAATCGTTCTGCAAGTTGGCCCGAGACATGATCACCTTGCTTTTAGGGTGGAGTATAGTAACGTCAACGTTTTCTTTGCTGTAATAGTGCAGTGTGAGTGAGTTTCATAAATTTTGCACTATTTTCTATAAACGTTGACTACATTTTAACAAAAACTTGTTGAAATTAGTACTAAATGGCTTTATATTCAGGTTATTCTTAAAAAATATAACTGACTTAATAAAAGGATTGAAAATTGTGTCCCGTGTCCCGAAATAAAAAGTACCCTATGACATTCAGTAATGTGTTTTCTACTGATATAAGAATTTTTGAAATCGATTGAGTAGTGTCGGAGATTACCTCTAAACAGAAACTCAGGTAAAGTTTGTGTTGTCTTTATAATAATAGTACAGATTCTTATGTTATCTATTTGTATTTTAGCACCTGGAAGCGAACCCAAGCAAGAGCCAGGCCATGACAATGGGACTGACGAGATGGATATGGGAGACATGGAGAAACTTGAACAAGATACTGGCAATATTGGAGAGGTACAGTACCGTTCATTGATTCATTCTTATATCGCGTTACACATCATTATATTAGGTACAATTTTAAAGTAAATAAATTGAACTATTTATATCAATTACATTAAAACTTTTGTGAAAGTCCATTTATAAAGATGATGCATCCCAAACGCGCGTAATAAATTGTATATACAATTTATCAAGTTTTTGGCGATTGTCTTGCAAGTTATTAGTTTCTCAATCGTATTACACGAGAAACAGTGAGAAATATAGAATATACAATTATTCCTTGTATTTACTCATTGTATTGTATTATAGAGAGTGGGATTGCAATAACTATATCTATGTAACACTGTTTTGATTCAGGTTGACAATATCCTGACCGGTCTAGGCGGGGAAGACGACGAAGAGCTCCTAGAATCGCTCACAGCAGAGATCGGGGAACAGTTCAATATTCTGGAGTACGCCGACCCGGAGCTGGATTCCCTCAACGGCGCGGAACTCAACTTGAACGATTTGGATTTGGACATAGTGCCTGAGAGGCATGCCAAGCGTGAACCTCAGTAAGTTCTGCTCCCATTGTACTATAGTGTATTGCTGTTCTGGGTGTTTTGTGCCCGTTTCTGTGGTTCATCAGACCCCATATACAAACATAGTGTGGGCCGTTTAGTGTTATCCATTTATTATTATTTTAATATCCAGATTTTATGAGAATTGAGGAGGTGAGTGATCAAGATTGATGTGTCAGGATTACGGCAAGTGGAAATCCCTATTCTCTGCCTACCCTAATGGGAAACAGACGTGACAATGTGTATGTAATATCCAAATTTGAAACAAACAATAAAGGTTGACTTGTAGAGAATACTTGTAGCTTTAATTCCACCCTTCGGGCAATATTTTAAAATATTTGAATAAATGAATAACTAATTAAATCCTAACAGGGACGAAGGCGAGAAACAAGATAACAAAATGGACACGGAACTACAGAAAGCAGTCAAAAACATAGAGGTGAAGACTGAAGTGAAGGCGGAGTTGCAAGAGGTGAAAACGGAAATCCAGGAAATCAAAGATGGGCAACCGACGGGCGTGAGTCAGATGTTCCCCGATGGAGTGCAGAGGGTTATTTCGCAGAACCAACAGATTACTTTGCAGGTAGGATTTGTTTATCGTCTTGTTTCATTCAAGTCTTATTTCTCAAGGATGTAATAATAATGTTATGTATCATCTATACACGTAAATTTTTGCGCATGAGATTTCATTTTGATTGTCATCTTCGTTTCCTCAATACGTTTGTATCCTTTTTTGTAGCACATTACAAACTAATAATGTAATTTATAATTTCCACAATAATTTAGTGTTTTCCGCATGGACCAAGATTGTCAATATTGTTGTTTACCTCTTTAAATATAAAGTATTTATTTATTTCTATTGACTTAAGTGTTTTCTGAAGTGCCGTCAGCGGGAAGCCAATGGGAAATATACCTAGTTTCCTATATACACGAACTAATGCGAAACTTTTATGCGAATAAACGTTTCTAACAATTGCTAATGTCTTCTTTGTGCATTCATAAAGCCACGAATAGGTACAATTAAAACAAATTTGTAGTAATCATATTGGTTATTGTTCCAGTCGACCATCCAAGCTATAAAATCTGAAGTGAAGCTGGAAGGCTGGCGGCCACGGCTGCCTCACCACATGCAGCGCCCGCCGCCGCCGACGCAACATCCGCTGCAGCAGCGTATGCAGCACCAGGTAATAAGCTCTCTCTCCCTCATAATATCCTTGCTTGTTCCCGGTTTCATTCGCGTGCTATGACACACGAAACCCTTGTAGTAAAGAATCATTACATTTTAAAGATTCGGCATTGATTTTATGACAGACCGCTTGCTTCACATCAACCCTCTTTGAAAATGTTATTGTTGCCTGTCAGGTGTAAATGATTTTTATCTCTAAAGGTCAGTATACAAATGTCAAAATACACTTATACCACACCGCTCATCGGTACAAGTGTGCCTCGTGTGACATCCACGGAAGGTTAAGATATATTTTAGGGCGGGAATCACATGTATGTGTGTATTTTTTGTATAGAGTCCTTACAAATCACTGATTTTGTAAGGACTCTATACAAAAAATCCCGGTCAATGTGGCCCAATGTTGTGTTGTTACAGCAACAGCTGGGCCAACGCGTACAATTCGGCGCGGGCGGACAAATCCTATCGCAACAAGTTATACAACGCCCGCAAGTGTTCGCCTCGCATCAACACATGCAGCATTATACACAGCAGGTAACTTTGGGTTTTTTCTTTGAAGTTCTAACGAATTTGCATATTTTTTTTAAAACAAACAATCTTGAGTGTGTATTTAGTTTTCGGGCAACTTATTTTCGTCACACTAGTTTTCTATTTGACGTTTTAGGTTACAGTAGTCTGCTTTGTGTGTTGAAAAATTCGTTCGCGAAATTCACGCGTCATATGTAATTATCAATATTAAGTCTTGTAGCAAGCGAAACAAAGAGGAAACGTCTTATGGCCATTTCTCTAACAAATCTCTGTTTGTGCACTTTTGTAGCAGTGCACAAGTTAATACACGGGGTTTCTCTATATTTAATCCGCACTCGTATCATAATGCCACTTTATGACAGGGTGGAGCGGCGCCCGGTTCAGTCCAAAACGCGGCAGCCGTGAACGCTCAAAGTATAGTGAACGCTATGACGGCGCAAGTGAACGCGGGCATAGCGGCCGGGCGCCAGATACAGCCGGGGAAGAAGATGCTGGGCAGGGACGGCGCCGTCGGCGTCGTCAGGCACGACGGCACCGTCACGCTCACCTCTCTGCCGCACTCAGGTCAGTCAGTCCTCGATGCTGACATGTGATGATGCATATAATTTCGTTTTGTGTTCTAAATGTTGTGTATTCATGTTCGGAATACCTTTCGAATCGGGTTGAGGTGATTTCTAACGCCGCGAAGTCGAGAATCAGTGTAAAATAAACCTTAATATTTTAATGATACGATTGTGATTTTACACCCGCCTGTCTGACGTCAACTCTCCTTGAAAATGTTATTATTATTCTAGCTGCCAAGGCTATGATATTGTGTCTCTTGATCGGCTCGCTCTTCGCGGCTCGCTCGCTGACGTCAACGGGAGGATATGGAGTGATCATATTCCAGTTGCAATCGGTTTCTGAAGAATAGGCAAGAAATGAGTGCGCTTTGTGCTCTTGACTAAAAACAATATGATTATCAACGAATTATGACTATTATATTTGGTATCGCAATGATAAAAAAATGTAGTTAAATACCATCTGCTTGTGTCTTGACTAGTAACACTATGTTTATCAATGAATCATATATATTTCGTATAGCAATGACAATAAAATATAGTTAAAAATCATCTGTTCGTAAGACAGACTGCAATTGTTCATCGATAGCCACAAACGAGCGTAATAATTGTGTATGTATCCGCAGCGGGCGTGAGCGCGCCCCCGCCCCCGTACCCGGGCACGCTGCGCGCGCACGCGCCGCCGCCCCCGCCCCCGCCCCCGCCCCCGCCCTATCCGCAGGTAACTGCACTTCGTACTACTGCGTGACGCTTGCAGGCAACCTACTATGACAAACATAATATTCATTTATTTGAAAAACCATGTTTTTTTTTACAATATGGTGTTAAAGGTAACTTGTGGTTCCGGCTGCGGGTAAAACTGGAAACTGAATTATATGTGATGACTGAGATATCAAGGTAGACAACGCAACGCACATTTGCATTAAGTCATATGTAAAATTGTAAATGTGAAAGTCTATTTGTGCTTCTTTCATGTCAAAACTGTGCATTGAATCCATGTGATTTTTGTGTAAAGCTAGTTGGGATGGAGAGATAAATAGACTAGCAACTATTACTGTATAAATGCGTTTCATATCACAATACATTAACATACAAATTAACTTTATATTAAAAGCATATCTTGTTGAAATGCTAATATGAGCAAAGGACTCCATAGCGATTTAAGATGATATGAATGGTGATCCTATCTGGCTTAAGGTTCCATTCATTTGTTGCCTGAAAGCTGTCACGATTGATACTTTAAATTTAATAAAAAATAATTAATAAAATAATTTCTAAACGAAGCTACTACTTACAAAGATAATGCGAATCATTAAAATACTAATGATAAACAGTAATATATTAATATGTCTTGGAGGATTTTTAAATACATTGTCGTGCATGTAGTAATATTTTTTTATCTTCATGTTTTTGTGCGGATCCGTTTTGGCCATAGACCAAACTGTCAAAGCGAATCCAGCCGCTTTAAGTGTATGCCGTACAAGCTTGGTCATATTTTGCGGTGCCATTTTTTCTCTAGCAACATAGACAAAATGTGTTTCATAATAGAATTAATTTTGTATAAGCTATAAAATTGCGTAACTACAAGAATATTTGCCTTTTGAAACACATTTTCATCAAAGTCGTTGTACAGTCTCCCACAGAGAAATCTGACCCCCTAAGAGATGGTGTTCAAACCGCGGGGGGTCACATTTCTCTGTGGCAGACAGTACATTAAAACACTTCTCTTCATGTTTGATTGTAAACGATTAATTTGTTTACAAATAAAATTCTACAATAAAAAAATGTTACATACTTTTATATAGAAATAGTTTGTGTGAAAAATAAACATACAATTGTTTGGTACCCATCATCACTTATATTTAATCTTTCACACTACATTCATAATACTACGGTCATTCTGAAAGTGTATAAAAAAAGTGTTTTAATGTACATATAATGATTTAAATACCGCCGTAAAATTTGACCGTAAATGATGTTTATGATTCGCTTATTTTGACCGCATCGCAGACAATGTCAAGTTATGCGTTATCGATTGCCATATCCATAGCAATATTACTTTTTAATTCATTGGTGGAGGTCTCATATGATGTACATATTCCGACCAATTAAAGAGAATCTCAAAAGAATAATATTGCATGGGTATCATTTTTATCACCACGTTCATAAGAGTTTTATCACCAATATTTACAATTTATGCTTTTTTTTATATTAAATCCAAAGTCTTTAGTCAAAAATATAAACGAAAATAAAGTAATTATTTTATGTAAGATTAGTATAACTTTTTACTTAATGTCCGTCACTCCCGATTTCTGATTAATTTCATTGATATTTAGTATTCCAAGGCCTTATAAAATGGAGAGAAAGTAACAAAAAGGTGAAATAAAATTCTACGAATATGTAAGTCAAATACAAACTCATATGAACGTCGGCGTGTCGCGTAGGTTGTATCAGTACATGGTTTGCATGTCGGTGATTGGTTGTGCGCAGTTTGAGCCGGACGCGTGGGCCGAGTGGCTGCATCGCCGCCCGCTGCTGCTGCAGGTCAGACCGCCTCTATGACCTTCCGACCCTGTGTACCAACCTTCCGAACCTGTGTACAAACCTTCTGACCCTATATAAATACCTTAAAACCTTCCTAACCCTTACACCTTACAAAACTATTGAAACTTGTACTAAAACTAACTTAAAATTTCATCTCTTAGACATTCGATATTTTGAACCTTTCAGTCTTCTCTGAACCTGTACTATACCTTCCAGATTTACCAAAATCTATTTATCAGCTTTGGACATTTGATGTCACAAAACTTATGTTATAGAGTTTCTGAGCCATACTCATTTTCTAATAATTCCGAACCTTCGTATACAGACTTTCCGAATCATATTTAACAAACTTAGATCTAGACTTGGTTCACCAATCTCACAGATTATTCGATATATATCACTAATCTTACAATATATAAACATTCCTATGCAACTTTATTTTAAATATACTTAGACTCAGAATACTTTCGGGCATATAAAAATAAGTCATCTTTTTTCGAAAATCATATCAACAAGACTTTGATTTCTCTCTACTAGGCCCCGAAAGCCAATGAGACAATGTCACAAATTTTTCAAAGAATTTTATTAACGTAATCAGCTCCGTTGTAAAGTTCATTCTCATTTTTACAATACATACAGAACATTACTAATCCAATCTATCCTTACTATAGATAGAGAAAACTATAGACTTTGTTATATCTTTCGTTTCGGCAGTAAACACGTATTTAGATATACACGAGAAGAAGCGGGACGGAGCGTTATTATCTTTTGTCCCTCGTCTAGTGAGCACTTTTACAACGCCAACTATATGTATTGTTCGAGAAGTTACGTGAAAATATTTCAGTTCGTCTTTAGTTTTCTTTGTCCTTCCTTTATTATCCTTGTACTACTCCTTAAACTACCCTTCCTATTTTCTAGAGAACACTACATTACGCCTGGTCACGCTACCCTGTCGTCTGATCGCTTGTTTCTTTGCTTGTTCGCGGCACGCATGCCTATTAACTAACCATTACCTTTTCAGCATCCTCCCTAACACAAAACTAACTTTAGGAATCTAACAAACACTAAAATGAGTCGTATTGGGAAGAAATAGGATAGAATTTTGCCTGTCTCATCTTGACTTTTGAGGTGGTGGGTCGCTTTTTAATGTAGATAAGAGATAGGACGATAATTATTCGCTGTACATGTGTATTACAATCTTAATTTGCAATTTCATTAACTACATAATTTTGCTGTTGCTTTATTCATCTTTAATCTCACTGATATTAAATTATTGTTTATATAATTTTGTATACGTTTATTAAAAAAATTTTGTAAATCTGGGACATCCCAGAAAAATATAGATAGTTATTTACGGCAAGGCAAAAACAAGGGGATTACGAGAGAACAACTTATTTCATTTCCTTTCTTCATTTTAAACATTGTGTCTTTCTCACCCTTTAGTACAATTAGATCAATCTTGCCTTTAGATAATGACTTCCTATCTTAGTATTTTTAATTCCGCACATTATTAGAAAACACATCTTATTTTCAGTAAATTATTAGAAAGTTGCACCAATCTTTTAGAGTAAAATTTGTAAGCAACGTTGTATTTTGCCACAACATTTCGCGGAATGCACTTATCGCGTATAGTGTCTTGGAGACAACGTAAATAAATTGCTTTATTATTTATTATGTGGTAAATGGTTTATCGTTATGAAAATTTCTCCAAGATAGTAAGCTCAAAGATGAGACGGGTAAAATGGGTTTCAATGTAATTTGAAATCAACATTATGAAAATATAATTATTTAGATCGAGTTTCTTCACTCGATCTTACGAAATAGTACGCCATTAACAAAGGGGAAAAGCGTAGTTAGAAATAAATAAACTCTAATGAAACGCGCCCGGCGACAGAGTCGAGGGTGTCGTGCGTCGCTCAACGGCGACGTCACAAGGCTAAATTTAACCATCAGAACGTAAATCAGGAGCAACCGTTGCTTCTGGAGGAGCTCCTGGAGCAGGAGAAGCGCGAGCAGGAGCGGGACGGCGGGGAGTGGAGCGGGGCGGGTCCGGCGGGTGCGGGTGCGGGTGTGGGTGCGGGGGCGGGGGTGGGTGCGGCATTGGGCGCCCCCGCGCCCGCCGCGCCCTCCGTGCCGCTGTTCAGCGGCGCCCCGCCGCCGCAGCCGCCCGCGCCGCCCGACCGCCTGCTGTCCGAGGCCGACCACCACAAGCGTCTGCTCTACGAACACTGGCTCAAACAGTTCAACAGCTTCGCCACGCAGCAGCAGGCCTATTACGAGGCCGAAGTGCAGAAACTGAGGAAGATCCGCAAGGTGAGCCGTAGTCGCTTTGTGTTCGTGAGCTTTGTAGTCAAGCGCGGCCTCCTCCGCCCGCACGCAGGGATTTTACCTTTCCAGGATCGATCTAACTCGGTACTGAATAAACGTTTACACTCTTCTCTTGATTTTTCAGTCGCTGAATAGCAAGCAACGCCAACTGCGCAAGTCTGGCAATGAGTTGATGCCGAACGACGCGGCTGAGTTGCTCCGCGTGTCGACAGAACAATCCGCTTTGCAAAAACATCTCGACGCAGCGAGGAAGCAAGTTCGACAACATGGAATGCTCATGCAGGTTCGTTGGCAAATATAAATTATATATATATATTTTTACATTTATACAAATAAATGTTTTCATGAGAAATAAGTATTTATATATATTTTTTGTTTTTTTAGGAATATGAAACGAAACAAAGACAACAGAACCCTCAGCTAGCGCAGCAAACTGTTATAAACCAGCAACAGATTACTACAAACCAAACTATCTTCCAATCCAACCAGAACATGCCGCAGTCTCCTCAAATGCAACAGCAGACTATAAACAGACCGATGCAATTAGGCTTGCAAGGCGTGCAGCAACAACAAACTTTGATTCGAACACAACAGACTGTATTAAACGCTGACGGTCAACCTATGACGCAACAGAGAATAGGATTAGTGACGTCGCCATTAAACACTCAAGGAAGAATTCTTCAAGGGGGACGTACGTTAGTGATCGAACAGGCAGGGGCACCGCAACAGCAGCTAGTGAGGCAACTGTCCGGGGTTCAAGAACGTGGGCAGTCTGTAGGAATGGTGCAGTTCAGCCAACAACAGCTGGCGAATGTACGAGGCGCCATGCAGGCCGCGGGCGCTACTCCGCGGCCTCCTGGCTCGAGGCCAGCCATGTCTCCGCTGCACGTGCAATCTCCACATTCCCAATCGCCGCTGCATACCTTAGCGCCGCAGTCGCCTCTCCATCACCTAACTTCTCCAATGCAATCGCCGTTGCATTCTCAACAGTCGCCCCTACACCATACGTCTCAATCTCCTCTGCATCCGTCGACGCAATCCCCTCTACACACGCAGCAGTCTCCATTACATTCGCAGCAGTCTCCAATGCACGTCCAACAGACGAATATGCCGCAACAGTCGCCGATGCATCAACAATCGCCGATGCATCAACAATCCCCGATGCATCCCCAACAATCGCCTATGCATCCGCAACAATCTCCTATGCATCAACAAAGTCCTTTACACCCGCAACAGTCGCCGCTACACACTCAACAGCCTCAAATCCAAACCCAGCACTCCCCAATGCATCAACAAAGTCCGATGCATTCGCAGCAGTCGCCGATGCATCTGCAACAGTCGCCGATGCACACGCAGCAGTCGCCGATGCAGTCGTCGATGTCGCCGCAACACTTCTTGCAACAGTTGCAAGCACAGAGGACTAGTCCGCAGCTGCCCACGCCTAGTCGTAGCCCTCAGGTATGTTTTGATGAAATATACGATCATTTTGAAGTTTTGAATCTTTATAGTAGTAGTCCAGTGGATGAAACGCGCGCCTGTGAATCTACTGGTGCCAGATTCAAATCCTAATTCTGCCACATTCGTTTATATACCAATCTGACTCATGAATCCATTAGGAATATGACTATAATAAGATGACTATGTAGTATAATATTGATAATTCAATCATATTTTGTTGCAGATATACCAACAGTCACAAATCCAAAGCCCTGTGGCGTCACATTCGCCGCAGTTACATAATAATGTAAGTATCTAAACTTTGAAACAAGAAAATTAACTAGTTAATACTGAAGCACTTGTATTGAATAGCACATTTTCATACACACTCACATAAGAAATGATCTTCAACATAAACCGAACATAATATAGAGCGTTATATTTGAAGGCTATTGTCAAATCCATACATTTGACTTCTAAATTGTATTCTCACAAGGCTAGAAAGCTCATAAACAAAAATATTTGTTATATACTAGGTTTTAAAAATTACTTACAAGTGTTTTATATTTTATTTTTTAGATGGACTATACAACGGGTAGATTCTCAAGACCCGCCCCTGGGTGTTCCCCACTGCCCACACGTTTCGCCAGGCAACAACAACACCATCAACAAGGTATTTAGTATTCTTTTTATTTTCACTCTTGACAAATATTTGCCACTATATAGTATCAACTGGTATTTATAGATTTATTTATTCAAGATTTCATTTTATATAACATTGTATTTTCTGTTACACGGGTGGTAATAATGGTGAATTTGCAATGAATTAAGGTAGGTAGATTGATTTAGTTAAGGTTTCTACTGAATGTTGTTAGAATTGAAATGTTGTTCCAGGAATGCGAGTTGGTGTACCGTTTGGCAGTCGTCAACAGACATCACCACTTGGCAGTCCTCAACCATTGCCCTCGCCTGGCAACCCCGCTAATGAAATGGCTGTAAGTATAGAATATTTTGTTATTCATATTTTATATATTGTTAACTTTTTATTAGGATTAATATACGTGTCTCGTCCACAGCGCCAGCAAATGCTTCAGCGCCAACAATACAGCCCCATGGGCGGCGCGCCCGCGTCCCCCTCCCCGCGGCGCTCCCCGCAAGTGCCGCGCACCCCCACCCCCTCCGCCTCCCCCGCCGCCTCCCCCGCGCCCTCGCACGACGGCGGCGGCGGCGGCGGCGGACACATGGGCCACCACACCGCCCCCATTCCCCCTGGATACAGATACTTTAAACCTGGACTTCGAGGCGGCGCCCCAGTGTGGCCTCCACGGGAAGACGAAAGAAGACGACCTCCGCACATTAATAAAGTCTCCATTCTTAAACGTCGCACCCCCCCACGTCCCCGTTTCGCGGGAAAAACCCCCGCCCCGCCTACACCTGAAGAAACTGAACAGACTGATCGAAGATATGTAGTCTATGGCGACACCGAGTACGCTACGACTTCAGACACTCGCGCGTCATCTGACAGAGACGACGATGACGATGGAGATGATATAGACGAACATATGGAAGACGATGACATAGTCCTCGTCGAGCCGGGAGTCATATCTCCAGAAGAAAGAATAGCCACTGAAGAAGACTTTGAGGAGCTAATAGATAGTGGGAAACCAGAAGACGAAGCGGAAGAAGAAACGGCGACTCCGCAGACGTCGACTCGTACGGAGACAGCCACAAAAACTGTAGCAGTTATTAGTTTATCAACAGGAAAACAATCTTCAGGAAACGTCCAGCAGTACAAAATCATGAATCCGTCATCGACCGCGCCGCTTTCGCGGTTACCAGTTTTAAGTGCAACCGTCCTCTCCCCGCATTCCAATACAAAAATATTAAATGACGCCACTCAAG
Source organism: Plodia interpunctella (assembly GCF_027563975.2). Lineage (NCBI taxonomy): Eukaryota > Metazoa > Arthropoda > Insecta > Lepidoptera > Pyralidae > Plodia > Plodia interpunctella. The sequence continues at coordinate 8,520,837 of NC_071300.1, forward strand.
CGACTGTCGCTTCCGTCTCCATAGCAAATCAGACGATATCAGTCCCAGTTCTAAAGAATCTCTCAGTTCCTATAAACAGTAACGTAGCAAAGCCACAAATTAAGAAAATGCCACTGAATTTATCTAACGCCCCTTTAAATATTACTATGTCTTCAGCACCGTCTCTTTCAAAGTCGTTGAGTTCGGTTATAAGTGTGATATCTCCTAACGTACCTAAAGTAGCTAATATGAGTCCAGTGATATCATTAGCGACCTCGAATACTGCCGGCACGTCGAGAGTGCCAGTCTCATTATTGACGCAGCATCAAGTAAAACAGAAGATAGTTAAGACAATAGATAAGTCAATGTCTTTGACTTTAACAAATACGAAACTTTCTAGTCTATCAGTGACTCATGACGCCACTCTCCCTGCGAAAATATTCCAAGACGAAGCCGCTTCGCCAGACAGCACGGTCACTACAGAAAATAACCCAGATCGTGAGTTACAAAACCCAACGACGTCAACTCCTCAACATTTGGTGCAACAAACGGCAATTGACCACAGACCGCCTATTATCAAGGAAGGAAATAAAGATATCGACATTGAGACTGAAATTAGCCAACAAACTGAACTGCCACATTCACTATGTATCACTGATCGAACTCCGCTATTGTTAGGCAAAACTGACATAAAGAGTCCGGATCCCATTCCAGAGAAAATACCAGATAACATCATGGAGGGTGATGACGAGGATAAACCCGAAGATAATATGCAGAGTAATTTATTACTGTCTTATAACAAATCGATATCGGAACAGTCTAGTCAAAATGCGCCAACTACCGACACCAAAGCCGAAGAGAATGTTGTTAAAACTATTAAGGCTATTGCTAACCAGACCAAAGAGATGGTCATAGACTCTAACATGCAAATTACATCGGACATGGCTCAGGAGTCAGTTCAAATATCTATACCATCGCCCACGCCTTCCCAAGAAAGATATTTGAATGACATCACGATGCAGGAACACCCCGAAACCGTTGAGGGAAATCCTAAACGCGTAGAGACATTTGAAGATATGCTTTGTATACTTGAGAATATTGATGAAACTAAGACATATGGACTGAAACAACCGAACCCAAAAGCGGGCAACCCTAACATTCAGAATCCGAATATGAATATTCCTCCTAAACATGACAATAAAGATGCCCAAGAACAAATGACTTATCAGAAAAGAGAACCTGATAGATTGGGTCTGCAGTCAGCCACTGTGCCTCAACTGTCGCCGCTGTCACATCCATCAGAATTGACTTCTAATGTGGCGAACGTTTCGCAACAACTACGTACTATAATGTCTTCGCTAAACACGAACACGTCAAAGGTAGAATCGCCAAATTCTGCAGTGATGAGAAAGAACAGTGACGCTACCACGCCCACTCAGGTTAACTTCGAAAACTTATTGCCTTCTTCCAAAGTTGAAGTGGCCGCTTCCAGGCCTTCTCCTCAACCGAAACCTCCTACACCAATGCCACCCTCTGATAATATACCTATGAGCGTAGCACAAATGGTCGGCTCACGAATCAATACATTATCTACATTAGGACAAATGCGAAAATCTCCCACAGTATCCCCTATTAACTCCCCTGTAGGTATGCCGACCCAATTAATGAAATCTCCAGCGCAATCTCCCTTAATTACCAATCAAAATTTCATGTCTACAGAAGACTCGAATCAAACATCCATGGCATCACAAATCATTCAGATGCCAGCCTTATCTAAGATTCACAGTAGCACGCCAAATACAATGATTCACTCGAACACTGTCACTACTACTGTTAGTGGTTACCAGAAAAGTCAAGTCCTTCCTACGAGTATATTAGGTCACACATTATTACAACCAACAAGACAAATAAGTGCTGGTACTATCTCATTCAATCAACAAGGTATCAGCTCGAGTCAGCCACCAGCTTTAGTGATGACGTCGAGGCCGATAATGGGAAATAAAGAACCAGCCCCCAATGTCACTATTAGAACCCACAGTATCGTGAGCGCAGGAATTGGGCAAATTCAAGGACAAATACAGGGCCAATTACAAGGTCAAATGCAAGCGAAGACACCTACTGGTACTATAAATTATATCCAGTCGTCAAAATTGTTGCATACGCAGCTAACTTCGCCATTGAAAAGGTCAAAGTCGACTGATGAACCAAAGACTGATCTCATCGTTGGACACATACAACCTACGAAGAGACATAGTGTTGAGGCTGTCGTAGTTAAATCAGAACCGATGGAGACTGACGATCCTAACGCTGCAGCTGCAACAACTGATAATGCAGGCAATAAATTGCCACAGAATGCAGCAAATCAGAGGAACGATGAATCTCAGAATGTGTTATTAAAACAGCTGCTTCAGACTACTACGACAGCGGCAAATGTTGTTCCTCAACGCACTATGACCATTCAAAGAACGGCTCCGGCATTGGGCACTATACCATCACTAGAAGCCCAATTAGCCAGACCATCAATTCCTCCGCCCACTTTAGCGTTATCACAAGAAGTCGAAATCCCTAAGAATTCACCGAGACAAATAACTGTAAATTCACCGTTTACTTCCCGCCCGATGCAAACGGCTATGACGTCTATCCCGACGTCTTCTATATCACCTTTGATGCACACGTCGACTCAATCATTGATGGATGTGCGGAAACCGCCCATGAAAATTATGACCAAAGAAGAGACCACGCCGATCCCGGAAAGCTCACCTACAATAAAAACAATGCAGATGTATCCAATTAGCGTTGAGAATCAACAATTACAGCAGGCCATTAAAAAGGAAATTGCGCCGCCGATGCAAAGCCCCGTACATAGACCTTTTACTCCATTAGACGTTAAAAAAGAACTAATAGATGAAAGTTCACAACAGTCTGCCACATCTGGAGTGTCTACGGCCTCAGATCAAGGCAAGATGGATCAACCAATGAAAGAGGAATTCCCTGAAAGCGTAACTATGGACCCGTCGTCCGAAGTCAACGCTCCTGAAACTCCTTCTGAAGCGAAAAAGAGAAAGCGACGTGAATACCAACAAAAGAAACGTAGACAGATGCAAATGAATATAAAAGCTGCCGCAGAAAATAGCATGAATGCGGCTAATGCTAAAAAGAGGCCGCGAAAGGGATCTCGGTATGAGGAAGATTATGACACCTTTATTGATAATTTGATGGCGCAACTTCGATTATTACCTCCAATGCAAATCCAGGAACCATCATTGACAACAAATTTTGCCGTATGTCCCCTCTTTGGTTCCGGAGATTTGACTAAATTAAAGAGCAAAGATTATGACTTTCTGAAAGGCGATTTAGTAGGAGAGTTCGGAAATGCTAAGATACCTAATGTAGGTGATTACTACAACACGAAACCGTTTGGAGAAGAAGAACCTTTGCCTGAGAAACCGGCGACATCCACGCAGAGAGGATTCTATGATCAAGAATTTCAACCTATCATGTTCGATGATGACCTGGAAGACAAGAAGTTGGATTTCATTTGTAAAGAGCGCGATACAGATACTCCCGACAGTATTGTTAGTTGTTCAAGTCCGGAATGTCTCGACTTAGAGCCGGCGAATAGGTTCCCAGGCTTGAAACTTATTGACGACGATGAAGAAGATGAGGATAGCGACTCAGGTCGAATTTCGCCCATCATACCTCTCATTGCACCCGTACCTATTCGAGTGAAACCTGTCTCATTATACCAACTCAAAGATGAAGACGAGAAGTTGAAGGCCATAGACACTGGCTCATCTATGAAATCAAAGATGGTGGATTCCCCGGGCAGTATGGAGAGTAATGAAAATGTGACGGTCACTCTGACACTAACTTCTGGTGCTGCTGAAGATATTCTCGGTGTACTAAAAGAGTTAGCGGGAATTCTACACATACCGCCTCCGACATCCTACCAAATTATAGAAAGAACGGCAACGCCACCTTCACACAAGTTAGGTCTGTATAGATCGAAAGGCAAAGACGGTAAAGAGGGAACACCAATAGATATTCAGAGTATCCTCAATGGGGCAGCTAAATTTTGCCGGCACTGTGACGTCGTGATATTGGATTCTGTTGTCAGAGCAAAAGCTTCAGAGTTCCCGTTGCTTTCGGCCAACAAGGGCAATGCCGAAGAAATACTCTGTGATAGCGATTCTGAACTGTTCTTCTGTAGTACTCAGTGTTATGAGAGGTTCGCTTGGAGACCGACGAATATAATTCTCGATGGAAAATCAAAACCCGCGGTAAAGGAAGACAGTAAATCTGACGTCGAAACTAATTTATCTAAAGACCGAGACGACTTCGATACTGCATCGACCGAAAGTATGGAAACTGATGATTTGGACATTAAACCCGATATCAAAGACGAGAAAATGGACTTGTCTTTCATTGACTCGTTAGACAATGATGAATTAATGAAAGAAGTGGGAGACGACGTCACGGCTCTAGATGAAGACCTGAAGAGCGTGGAACAAGACGAAAAAAGTAACCAAAGCACAGAGAAAGAGAAATATCGAGGGATTAGATACAAAGCTTGGTCGCCCGGCTGTATTGGCCCGCCAGCGAAATATAAACGTCCTACGGATAGAGAGTTGACCGAATTGGTGTTTAGAACAGGCGTAGCGATTATGCCAGTGACAAATGAAGATTCAAGACGTTGTGAATTGTGTGGAATTCAAGGGGATGGTGTGGCGGATGGGGTGTCGAGACTATTGAACTGTGACGTGGACCGTTGGGTGCATTTGAACTGCGCGCTGTGGTCGGAAGGAGTGTACGAAACTGTTAGTGGGGCTCTGATGAACGTTGAGACGGCTTTAGCGAATGGTTCTAGTGCGGTGTGCGCAGTTTGCAAGAGATTGGGCGCCACTGTACGCTGCTTCAAGGTGCGGTGCGGTAGTGTGTACCACCTGGGCTGTGCCGTCAAGGACAGCTGCGTGTTTTACAAGAACAAGTCGTGTTTCTGCGCTTCTCATGCGCCCAAAGTGAGTATCCTACTTCCTAATAATATCATGAATGCGAAATTGTGAATGTGAAAGTTTGTGTATGTTATGTATACTCTTATTTGTAACTGAAACACCCAACGTCCTACTGGAAGGAGTTCGATTTAATTTGGTATATGGTTAGAATATAACTTCAAATAGCATAATAAGTATCTATGTGCCAGTTATTAGTTTCATAACAACATGAATCAAATGCAGGTTCAAGTTTCTTTAGATTGTATCAGTTTACTTCAAATAGGTTTAGACATTTAGCATATGATCACCATCATGATTGATCATAATATTTATATAGGATTTATTTCTACATATCATTCCCTTAAAGATTTAAGACAATGGCATATGTATGAATGGGTATAATATTTTGACATATTTATTTGAACTTTCCCTCACAGAATGAAAAGGATAACGAGCTGACAACCCTAAGCGTCCAACGTCGCGTGTTCATCTCCCGAGACGAGCAGAGACAAGTGGCGTCAGTGATGCTGCACTCGGACACCAACCACCTGATCCGTGTGGGGGGCCTGATCTTCCTGAGTCCGGGACATCTGCTGCCGCACCAGCTGGCCGCCTTCCACACCCCCCACTACATCTACCCCATCGGATACAAGATTGTAAGTTCATTAATAATCATATAAAAAGATCTATGTTTATTCATATCGTATTGTAATACCTATATTATAAATGTGAATAGGCTATTCCGAGTGGTACTTAGTATGTTCTAATAAAGTACCATTCATTTTCTATAAGCCTCGAACTTACTTTGGGACTGATTTATTTATAAAAAAACCAACAACTTAATTTAAATCGGAAATAAGGGTTAATGGTTCTTATTTCTTGATATTGTTGACGTACACCATTGGAGGTCCCGGGTTCGATCACCGGCAGGTCATGATCCAGGCAGGCAGAAAATGATCGTTTTCAGATTCCCGGATCAATCTGAAACGATCTTAGATGTTTATGTAGGGTATATACATATGTAAATATAATAATATATAGTACGCTTGACTTATTATCCCGAATATTATCAGAATTCTCTATCTTTGGGGGCGAACTATATCACCTATTTGATTTATTACCATATTTATTTATGTTTGACCCAGGTGAGGTTCTACTGGTCGATGTCGCGCGCCAACAGCCGCTGCCGGTACTTGTGCTGGATAACAGAAGAGGAAGGCAAGCCTCGCTTCCACGTGCGGGCTCAGGACGAACACCGCGACGAACTGAGTGCGGCCACACCGCGCGCTGCCTGGGCCACGGTAACTGACTTATGTCGTGATAACTGACTGTACGTCTGTCTGTCATGTTGCCAATAAGAAGAAGGCTAGCATGCGAGTTCTGGACTGTATTCATGATCTTGGCATTTAATTTTTTCGATTAATTTGTCAGAAAAGTTATAAAAATAAAATGAAGTATCGGAAATACTTGTGAAAATAAATATTATTAATGTATATTTTTAGTTTACTATTAACTTTAGTTACATACCTAAGTGATTGTTAAATTATTGTATGTTCGTGTATCTTGTTTTATTTCTTTTCGGTGACAAATCAAAAATAAATCTTTAAATCTAAAATGTTACTCGAAACCAAAAAAATATATTTTATAACAGTTTTCGGAAAAAATTCAAAGTGTGTAACAAATTCAAGTTGCCCCGTACACACTTCTTAAAACTGCTAGTTCTGTTCTATCTCCTAATGAAAATGTTGTGTATCAGGTGCTGGACGCAGTGGCGGCGTTACGCGACGGCCGGACAGAGGACGGGGTGCTCAAGCTGTGGCCCAACTACGTCACCGGAGAAGACCTGTTTGGACTCACTGAACCCGCGGTTGTCAGGGTTTTGGAGAGTTTGCCTGGTAAATTGTTTAATTTATGTACACTGAAAATATTAAATTTGCAAAAAGAAACTAGGTTGAATTTTGCAATATTTTTTTGTAAGTTTTAATTTGAACATATTCAATTACAAACATTGTGATTTCACATAAACAAAACTACAGATAAAAAAAATAAAATAATACATACATTTTGCGGTCTTATCGTTAAAAGTGATTTGTGAAACCAAAATATTTGGAAATGTTATAATTTAATTGTATCGTTCAGGTATCGAGACGCTAACAGACTACCGCTTCAAGTTCGGTCGGTCCGCGCTTCTCGAGGGCGGGCTGGCGGTGAACCCTTCCGGCTGCGCGCGCAGCGAGGCGCGCTGCGGCCGCGGCTGGCGTCGCCCAGCTAGGTCGCTGGTGCCCGCGTCCCCCGCCGCCGCCGCCGACCACGGCGTACCCCCCGCCTCTTCATCATCCTCGACTGCCGCCTGCCCTTATTCCAAACAGTTCGTTCATACGAAGAGCAGCCAGTATAAGAAGATGAAATCGGAGTGGAGAAACAATGTGTACTTGGCTAGGTAAGCCATAGTTCTCTGCATGTCATTTACCAGGACTTAAATAGTGGCTTGTTATCTTCTTCTTCGATTTAACAGCGGTATATGAGGAGCAGAAGATGAAATCTGAATGGAAAATAACGTTAATTTGGCTAGGAAAACTGTCATTAATTTATTGTTAATTACTAAAAAATTATAAATTAGGTCTACTACGTATTTATAATATTATAGTCAAATAATTATAAAGAGTTGAAAGTATATTCTTAAACATCGAATTTTACTAAAATTTTATGTCACAGTTTATATGAACATTTTGATTTCAACCTAAGGAAAAAATGTTTGTGACAGTTTAAATAAGTTTTATGAAGAATTTATATTATAACTTAAAATACTTTCAATTTACAAATTTCTTGGTAAATAGTACAATTTTCACATGTGTTATTTTTGCATTTCAGATCTAAAATCCAAGGACTAGGTTTGTACGCGGCGCGCGACATTGAGAAACACACGATGGTGATAGAGTACATCGGAGAGATCATTCGCTCCGAATTGTCTGAGATTCGCGAGAAACAGTATGAAGCTAAGGTAAAGTCGTTTGTAATATGTAGGATATTTAGAATCATACCGAGAGATGACAAATGGTGAGAAACTGAAGTGGCTAATGGATAGTAAAACAGAAATAAGATATAGAAAATTACTTTGATATTCTGGTTCAAAGATGTATGTGAAGAATATTCAAAAATAAATGTGCACAAATAACACAGTTTAAGGCCAGCAGAAGTTTTACTGTTAAATTAAAACATCATTAGTCAATATTCTTTTTGAGAGCTATATCTATACTAACATTTTAAAGTGAAATATACAATATTTACTCAGTGCAAACGATTGCAGAACCGCGGCATCTACATGTTCCGGCTGGACGAGCGGCGGGTGGTGGACGCGACGCTGAGCGGCGGCCTGGCGCGGTACATCAACCACTCGTGCCAGCCCAACTGCGTGGCCGAGACTGTGGAGGTCGACCGCCAGCTGCGCATCATCATCTTCGCCAAGCGCCGCATCGCTCGCGGCGAGGAGGTCTGCTGGTGTTGCTTCATGTGGCCCGCGCCCTCGCCCTCGCCCTCGCCCTCGCTCTCGGGACATTAACTATATTTCAAATTTCATCAAAATCGGTTTAACAGTTTAGCCGTGAAAGTTGACAGACAGTCTTTCGCATTTATAATATTAGTATGGACATTGTACGGCAAACCGTATTTCATAAAAATCTTTACACATTGTATATACGTCGGATATAGTCAAATCAGGTCGCAAAATATGTATCGAATTATTCTGATCTGTCACTCTGATTGAGGACAGAAAACGTCCTCGTAATTGGAAAAACGTCTGTCCCTCAGAATTAGCTATCGATTAATTAGCGAAATGTAACTAACCATTTGTTTTGAAAATCACTTTATGTTCTCCTACATACTAAACTATTGTTTGCAGCTGGCTTACGACTACAAATTTGACATAGAAGACGACGCCCACAAGATAATGTGTATGTGCGGCGCCCCCAACTGCCGCAAGTGGATGAACTGAATGAGAACTACCGCTGCTGTGTACATCGTGATCTACTAAGGAAGGCTATGAAGTTTAGTTTTATGTACCAAAGTGATTTCAACCTTAACATAAGCAAAACGATACTTTAAGATACACCAATGGATTTCGACGACCCAGAGTCGCGTATTTATTCTAAGACAATATGAAAAGTTTTACAGATAACTGATAAACTGTAATTTTTCTATTCTATTTGTGATCATGCAAAAGAGATGAACACATTTTTGTATATAATATTAAAATATATAAATCATTGTTGTTACTAAATTTTAATGATTTAGATGTGGAGTTTTCCAAGTTTACTGCTAAGTTTAATTTTTATTATATTTTTATGCACTACGAATGTTTTCGCTGACTGTTCACAATTATTTATTTTCGGTTTCGTGCGTTATCATGATTTCTAAATTATTATCGATCCGAATTCTATCAAATCGATATTATGACTTAGTATACTATAGAAAATCTCAACAGTGATGAAATATTAGGTTAAGTTACCAAATAAATGAGTTTGCATTTAGTACTTGTAGCATTGTAGACCGTAACATACATGACGCCACGCTGTGCCTGACCGTTTGTATGTTGTGAGAGGCGAGTTACCGGCGCCCGATAGTTGTAACGGCCATACGCTTCCATACTCGATCACGAGCTTTTTTATACAAACAGATAAATATTTTTCCTTCCATGAAATGTTAGAAATTTATTTTATATATTTTCTTAAATTTATGACGACCGACCGCTATGTTCGAGTATGGAATAAGTATGCATTTTGTAGGTAGTATAATTTATTAAAGTAACTGATAGTCCCAAATGTGATATTACCTCACATGAAGTCGCGTGAACTTACTCGGTGGCCATTGTAGGGCTACGGATAGTCGGAGTTATTTTTAATGGAACGTAGTATGATCGAAGGCATCGGTGTGATTTAGGAAGCTAAATTAGAGAAAATATTATTTGGACGAGCACGACGTAAGTCTAGGCGATTGGTGTGACATGGTTGTAGACAAATAGTAAGTGAAATGAAATAAGTAATATTGATAGCACAAGGATGTTAGTTGTTTGATCGCAAGTTGCCATCTACCAATGTTATGAACTCATGCAATATAATTTTAAGTGTTAAAGTGCAATATCATATGCGGATATAGTGTAAATAATTACCTACAACTTTGCAGAGTACGTTTTTTAATTTGTAATAGAGCCGTAGATTTATATAAAGTTTTAATGCATTGTTTATAATTGAAGTTATGTCATTTCCTTCAATCAATTTATTTATTAAAGCATTCCCATTGCACTGAAAAAAGTCTACTCAATTATTTTTCACAAAATAAATTTTGACATGGTGTTGTTTGTAAAAAAAATATTACTTTAGAAATATTCTATACATTAGTATTTTTATTGCATTATTTTCCTATCATTAAAATTTTAATTAGTAATAACAAATTGTTTCATTTATGTTCTGTTCCGAAGTAACAAGTTAACGAAACTGTTTGAATAACGCTCAAATACTAAATGGATTAACTTCAAATAAAAGAGTATCATTATTTCATATAAATTTTATTACAAACTTTATTTTTGGACTTAAAACTGCAAATAATATACCAAATAACAATGTCTACAAAGGCTGGAGACCAGCAGCAGTTGATCGCAACTTATTCTGGAGACGGCTGTCGACCCACCATCGCATCGTACTTCACAAGTACGACATAATACACACAATGTAGTAACTTTGATAACGTGAACGCTTGAGCATTATGTTATTAATGTACCTGAAGCACACGCTCGTTAAATAAATACATGAGAAATTTGCAAAAGTGATTCACAGGTTTGCAAAGGTGTGTTAGTGCGTGTTTTGTACGCAGAATTGAAAAACCTGCCTGTTGCCGACAGGAGCGTTATTTCGGTCGCATAGAAACTTGTATGTTTACTAACAAAAACTCGCGCTATGCCCAATGCTCAGTCGCGCTCCGTTGCGACTCACCACGTAGGTCCGTCGTGCTCCGATGTTTTTTCTATAGGTTTTGATACTGATATGCGTTGACGTACGTCAAACTTCATACAAGTTATTTTGCGTTGATCTGATAACGGATGTCACGTGACGGTGGACGACGCAGCGCGACTGAACAATGGGACATAGCTTGAAGGCCTCGGAACAAACTTTGTGATGACAAACATCCTTATAAAGGATATATTTTGTGCTTCTTACGACGATTGAACTGCGATTTTGTCACATTCTCGGAGACTATTTTCACAATACATAGACTTATCATTAAAATATTTATCAAGAGTTCATTTAATATCGATCTACCTAACGTAGACTAGCCGTTCCAAAGTTCACATTGCTTAAATAAACATTCCGTTAAATAAATTCAAATGATTGAAATAATTTACAAAAATATACCACTAGTCGTTTTAGAAATGTACAACACAGTGAGCAGCAAAATAAAATACATATCGCGTCAAAAGTACCTTCAAGTTGGAATGAGAACAAGATAAATATAAATAATGAATAAAACTGCAATTATTTGAACGCTTCGCCTCGAGCACGGAAGCTGTGGCATGAACCACTGACACAGAACAAGACAACACTGACTGCCATTACCTGACCATGAAAATAAAATACCAAATTACATGCTTTGCACCATTAGCTTATTCATATAAACACAAATTTATAGTTCCATAAACATAAAGAACCAGAGTAACTACTCCAATTTTTAGGCGTATGTAGTAACTTAAATGTTATAATAGTTCAACAGCCGAACGAAAATCACTTGAACAGTTTACAGCTAGGAGATAGTGTTTAGCTGAGAGGTTGAAAAATCGCGGCTTTTTAGCGTCTCGCAAACTAGTAATGTTTGGCTAAAGTCATCAGGGATATATATCTTTGTACTTCCATACATTTATTTAAGTACTTTAGACGTTTCAGTTTTAAGTAATATGACAGTGCATATAACAGTATGTTCATGCGTTTCTAGAATACAATATAATCTTTAAACTGATATTAAAATTAAATGCTTTGCACTATATTATCTAAAACCAGACATCAAAAACTAACAAAATTTTATATATTTTTGATTTATCTAAAAGTAATTGATAAAATTTTGCTGTACAATCATTAACAGTTCAAAGGTTATAATGATCTCATTACTCGCATGCACACGTAATAACTATAATAGTGGTTGCACCATGTATATCTAATCAATTTCATTCGTTGATATAGGCTGATTCGCTAATTTTAGAATGTATAATTAATATATAGTTGAGATTCACCGCTTCAGATGGGCGAAAGTTTTAGACTAAAATTACTAGTGAGCGAGGCAACAAAACGGCGCGATTTTATTTTACACATCAATCTATACGTCACCACTTCCGAATGATTATGACAAAATAAAGATTTAAGATAAACAGAAAAAAAAGAAGAGGCTTCGTAAACTGAGTCTTATTTAAAAATATATAGCTACGTATTAAATAATAGTCCCAATTTTTATACATATCAATGTAAAAATATGACAGTTTGATTATGGAAATCTGTCTAAATGCAGCCTTATTCTTTAAAAAATACAATTTACTAAATCTATTCTAGTTAAAACATTAGCATTTTAGAACTCTTTTGCTATTTGACAATGTTAGAAAATGAATGTTTTAATTAAAACACGTATATAGTTTGTAATTTTTTATGAATAAGACTGATGTCCTATGACAAAGCCTCAGACAAAATGGTCTGTGGACAAAACTCAATAAATAATAGTCGATTCGAGATAGATATTTTAACAGAAAAAAAAGTTACAAAAAATGGTTTTGACAAAGTGGTTTTTAGGGTTCTGTTTTTAGAGGAACGAAACCCCAAAAAGGGGGGAAGCCTCGCAATAGTTTCATCGGTAGGTAGAAACGTGCAGAGTTGAGTGTGGTGTGAGGTGGTGTTGGGGAAGGTGGTGTTCAGTCGATGTACTGCGCGAGCCAGCGGAAGCCCTCGCCGTAGCCCTGGCGCTTCAGCACTGAGCACATGAACAGCTCCAGCGGCCGCCCCGGCAGCTCCGACCGGGACACTTTGCCCTGGATACAATATCAACATTTTATACCACGCACATACAAAATATAAAACAGCAATGGCCTTTGTTAAATTAACGTAGCGACACCTACAATATAAGATAGAATAGTCTTTTTCTTTGTTATTATGAGCACACACAAACACACACACGTGTATAAAGATAATGTAATAAGAAGAATGGATAATTTCGGTTCTTGATTGAAGTAATTCATCTAAAAACGAAGCACCAAAAAATAATGTCATTCTTATTCTCAAAATAAATGAATTGATTTATTAAACAATTACGTGACAAATATAGATATCATTATCATGTTTATTTGGATGCTAGCATGAGCATGACAAAGCAAATAACATAACTTATAAGAAAAATTCAAATCACCATACAATCACAAGCTTTTCAGATATGACGTAGGTTTACGCTTGTCATCTTGTTGCCGCGGACCAGCACGGGACAACTGTAACTGTACACAGAGAGGACGGTGTCTCACCTTGCCGGTGGTCTGCTGGTAGAGGTTGAAGAACTGCCGCAGCTCGTCCTCGCTGGCGGCGCCGGGCTTGTCGATCTTGTTGCCGAGGATCAGCACGGGACAGTTGCTCAGCGTCTCGTCTGTCAGCAGCGAGTCCAGCTCCGCCTGACAACACAACCTTTGTTCACGAATCCGTCTCTCGCTCACTAGTATGTATACTTTGCCACTAGATGGCGGTAGGTAGTCGTAATGTTTGGCGTGTGGTTCCGCCCTAGAATAAAACCACTCCATATCCTCCGGTGGGTGTTGTGTCTGTGATTTTACAACCAGCTGTCTGAATTCATCCATCATTGGGAACAAATTCTGAGTTACCACATTAAGTGTCATGTGAAATTTCTACTCTATACAAGTGCCAATAGCCATAATTCAGCGATAATTTGAATTAACCAAGGCATAATAAAGAAACAACTTACAGTTAAAATAAAATAATTTGACTAGACAATTTTGTCATGTTTACTTATATGATAGTATCGAACTTTCTTTGTCAATCATCATATTTATAAATAATAAAAACAACGTGAATGTTGACGCACATTCATTCAACATATGTACTTACATTTATTATAGCACAAAGCTAGCTAATATTTTCACCTGTCTTGAATTATATAAAACAAAAGACATAGATTTTCTAGGCAATGTTAATAAGGTGGTTTTCCTATTTGTCTTTTCAGAAATACAAACATTTACAGATACATTTTGCCATATTCCTACATTTAGGTGACATTTGGTCCATACTTCCATATTACAAACGCCAAATTCTGTCTGTCATGCTTTCACGGCTACACCGATGGGCCAATTTTGATGAAATTTGCAATAGATTATTAATTTTTAATTACGACCTGGGGTCCAACATAGGCTTTCGTGGGGGGAAACTATTAAATGCGTTGTAAGCTTAGATTATAAGATATCTCTGCCCATGGAACAGCACAAATGAATGTGCTAGTGATAATAGATAGTAATATTAATATAATAAATAAATGAGTGTGATCAGACCTTGGACTCGGGCAGGCGGGCGCGGTCGCAGGCGTCGACGAGGAAGACGATGGCGTCGACCGCCGGGAAGTAGTCGCGCCACACGCGCCGCGCCTGCTGGTGCCCGCCCAGGTCGAACGTCGTGAACCGCATGCTGCCTATCGACAGCTCCTCCGACGCTGCAACGAAACACATTACTTTATTTTCGATGGCTCGACGCTATGAAGTCTGCAGACTGACAAGACCATGAAAAAGAGAGATAGTGAAGATAAAAATTATTCTTTGTTAAGAGACAAAATAGTATAACAGACTACACCCCTTTTTCAGATCAATCTGAGCCTTTGATGTTTATCTAAGGTATATGTTACAAAATACATAACATATAGTTGAATTAGTATAATGCAAGTCTCAAACTTACTTTGGGGCTAACACAATCTCTGTCCATCTTATATATTATATGAGACAAAAATATATTCATTAAAGTCATTTTGCAGTCACTCAGTCATAACATATTTATTATACAACAAAGTAACAAAGCTATTTCTCTACACAATTTGTCATGAACAAAATTAGATAAACATATTTGAGAAAAAATATGGAAAGATAGTAATTATTAGTGTACTCACTGGGATGCAGAGTGGGTACATGCTGTGCCAGTCTGTCATCCTTCAGCATGTGCAGCAGTGTGGTCTTGCCAGCATTGTCCAACCCCAGAAACAATAGTTTGCCTGACTTCTTCCACAATCCTGTAATTACATACATAATATATAAGTGGCTCTGTTTTTACCATTATAGATACCAAAACCTAAAAAAATATAAAATTTGTTCCGAAACTTCAGCTAACATTTATAGTTTACAGATATGTGTAACTGTAGTGAGATTAGATTGAAAAGACAAAAAAAAATATGTGAAGAAAGAGTTCCATGTACAGCCACCAGCTGGCGTTAACTTATTAAATAAAAATGTGGCAGTTAACAATATTTAGGTTATCATCCTAATAATACAATAGCCTTATTAGTTTATTATCCTCAATCCTTCACACACATTATTGACAAAAAGCATGATGCAAATACAGTTGGGTCATCAGTAGGATAATTTTATTCAATTCTTTAAAATGTTCCTAAACAATTAAGTGAACTAACAAGTTTATAAGAACTTGGAAATTTAGTGGTAATATTACTTGGTTATGTTTGAATATGGAAGACACAGGCACCACTGTATTAAAGAAATCTAAATTCACAATTCTTTTATAGACCTACTAACAGAAGGTCTATCTAGATCTCTAGATTATAGTAAAATTAAACTATTTTATAACAATATTGTATTACTACTACATATAAACACTTGTAGAATGCTGTAATCAATATATATCACAATGCATTGAAACTGACTTCCTTGGTGTAAGTATATACAATTTAAATATAAATTATTATCACAACCTTCATAAAATACAAGTAGAGATCAAGATAAAGTATTATGAGCACCATTTACTTTGGTTTGATAAACATAATTTAAGAACACTATGAAATTTAATATTTATACTTTGTTACTTTCAAATTGTGTGGATTTTGAAAAGCTTTTCATGCTATGTTTAACTTTTCATACACTTCACAATATTTAATTTCCCCTAAGTATTGTGGGAAGTTTGTGGTAAACCAACCAAGTATATCCAGCTATTTATTGGTGGTCACAATATTCATACAGACAAGGCCAGAATACTTTTGTGGTAATAAGCTGACTTGTGGAAAACTAGTGCGCGTCAAATTTTTTACTGTAATTCATAGTTTTTGTTCCGACTTAATTATGAACTTTGACCAATATGACGAATTTTATGAAATACATATAAGAAACAAAGACTCACCCAGGAAACCGAGAACTCCCGTAAACCAGTCCAAGATAAACATATTGAATCTGGAACGTATGAAATTATATTACTCTCACATTTGATTCACCTTTAGACAAAGCGTCTTCTATTAGTGACTTGCAAATCGTATAGTTTATCAGTTGCGTTTTATTCAATTGCGACAGCGTATTGAGTGTGCTATATAAATACATGAACATGTGTTTTATAAAAGATAAAGACAAATCAAAAACGTAGTAAGAATGTAAAACAGAATTGAGTAACATGAATGACGGGACGTCATAATCGTACTCGGAATTTTGAGCACATATTACACTAAATTAAAACTGACATACTCACTTATTTTAATTGAACTAGATTAATTAATACTAGGGGAAGTATATCACAATATTTCGCACTTATTTGCAATATGTTACGTCGCTAAAACCGACGATTTTATTTCAGTGATGTGAATTCGTGAATGCAATCGGATTTTACATGAATCTGTTGGCAATGACGTATCCCCCATTTCCGGAAATTCCATTGTCCATGGTCAGGTCATAGGGCTGAGTGTAACAATGTGCTCTCGAAAGTTTCGGGAACGTACGGAACGGCCAAATATCGCTCTCGATAAATTTATCAAGAGCGAAAATTGTCGACAAAATAGTGAAAATATTTAACTTCTATATTTTTTTACAATAGGTTCTAAAAATTATAATCATAACGCTTTTCATGAAATCTGGACTTTTGGCCTAAAAGAAATCTTGTCTTATCTGGAATACGAAACATGGACTTTTATCTTGATTTTGTTGGGACTTTATTTCCAAGCGAGAATATCCAGCTGGCACGGCACATCATTAGTTTGGCTGTATGAACAATGGTTTTAAAAAACCTAATTTTATCAATGGTTTTAAAAAATATTAAATGTCACCCACCATTTTTCTTTCTGATTTTGACAGCTTTCAAAAGCAAAGGTATCCTCAAGATTTTTGAGAATTTTACTCTAAAGTGCTGAAAATACAACGAGTGTATCTGAAATATCTCATTTTTTAGTTAAATCCTAATAAATCCGATATATATCTTAATTGTGATAAGTAATGAATTGTTGATTGTGTTGATTTTTTAAGGTTACAAAAGTGTTGTCATTTCAGGCTGAACCATGGCTCCTAGAAAAAACAAAGTTGCTAAAGAAGAGGTTCAGGTGACCCTGGGTCCACAGCATTTGGTGGGCGAAACAGTATTTGGGGTCGCTCACATATTTGCCTCATTTAATGACACATTCGTGCATGTTACCGACTTATCCGGTCGAGAAACTATTGCCCGTGTTACCGGAGGAATGAAGGTGAAGGCTGACCGTGATGAAGCTTCTCCCTATGCTGCTATGTTGGCTGCCCAGGTTAGTTTTACTGATGTTTGATGCACTATAGTAGTTGAAAACATTACTTTTTTAGGTTATGTTTGGACTAGTCGCTAGTCTGTTCTGCTCATAAAATAGCAACAAGTAAGGTGACTAGACTCCTTATTTAATTACGAAAATCTTTACTACTGTAAACTGTGTTTACAAAATGTATGTTCTGTAAAGTTTACTTATTATTTACCTACTATTGTACAAAAGGTTACTATTGTACAAAAGGTTACTATTGTACAAAATGTTACTAGCTGATAAATTTATATACCTAATACCTGCATACAAAAATATTTCTTTTGAGTTGGGGAGACTAGTATTTAGATGAATTATTTCTGTGATATAATCTCTAAGTTTAAATCAAAATTGAGAACTTTCACCTGTCATGACATTCTTAATGCAAAATTAAAATTTAACTTCAGGATGTAGCTGAAAAATGCAAAACCCTCGGCATCACAGCATTACACATCAAGCTCCGTGCCACTGGTGGCAACAAAACAAAGACACCAGGACCAGGCGCACAGTCTGCTCTTCGAGCCCTCGCTCGTTCAAGTATGAAGATCGGCCGTATTGAGGATGTTACTCCAGTACCCTCAGACTCAACTCGCAGGAAGGGTGGTCGTCGTGGTCGCAGATTGTAAACATTTAGTGTAAGCTTACTTTTACTGTGGACTTGCAATAAAAGGTTTGCAGTATTTTTGTGTTTCAACTTTATTCCTTGTCAAAATTACTGTGGAAGTGGAGCTTTCCATGCAGATAATGCACTGAATGTAGCTTTCTCTTTGGCATTTGCATATATAATGTGGCAAATCAAAGTAATAGGTTTTGGCAATTATGGTTAGGGCAGTTGGTTTATTCAAGTTTGGGCAGTTGGTGACTACTACTTTCATATTAGTAAACTGGCAACCATGCTCAATAGAAAATTTAGTCTCACCACTTCAACCATCAATACGACAGGGGTGCCAACTGTTGATTTATTGGAGGTCCTTGTCTTACTTATAATGTTCTGTTTCATTCTTGCATTGCTGCGTTCATAGACAAATAATTAGAAATATAGAACGGGAAGACGGGATATTGTGAATGCATTTGATGGTAAGAAGTGGTCACCACAGCCTACGCCTGCAACACCAGGGGTGTCACGCGCGCTTTGTCCATTTAGTGGCCTAGGATCTTTTATCACTCAGTAGATATACTTTGTAATTACTCTCTCACATCGCACCTTTCAAACTAGAACACAGTGAAGCACTGCTGTTTGGCGGCAGTAATACCTACTTTACCTCTGGTAAACCTTGATACAAGATTAAAAAAAAAATTAATGTTAGCACTAGTGCGCAGGTTTGTGCCCAGTCAATTAGCTGAGGGTTTAGTGCAGGTTTGCATTTTACTTCTCACAATCGATCTATCCGTAGTGAGTGCGACGAACCAATAACATTGCGGTGTGGTTGTCGTTGCGTCATAATGGCGCACTGTGATTGGTTCGCTGCGTCTCACTTCGAATCGATTCGATGGTGAAAAGTGAAACGCAAACTCGCACTAAGCCCCCACAGCTAATTGAGTGACAGGGCACAAACCTACACACTAATGCTAACATTACATTTCTCAAAAACCTTGTATCAAGGTTTACCAGAGGTAAGGTAGGTATGCACGTGTGTGCGATGACTCCGCAGGACCTTTGCCATCATAGGTGTGGGCTACAAAATCCGTAAGGATATAAAGTTAATTTTATACTTGACATGATTTGACTGGTCAAAACAGTATTGCTTATATGGAATAGTATGGAGGTATTCAAAATTTGCTGACGCTCTATGAAGCATGCGAAATTTGTATACCCCCATACAAGTGATACCGTGTTGACAAGTCATGTCACAATCACAAGTATAAAACGAGGTACCTAGGTATGTTTAGTAAAACAATGAATGGTTGTGAGAACATAAGTTTGTTTTTATTTTCATCAATATATTATCATTTCTGATAAATAAATAGTTACTATTTTACGAACAACATACAGTTTTTTTCACTACAATAAACACTTTCTTATGTTACAAATAACTTCAAATTTTTTTGAATTATGTAAGTATTATAAAGTTGCATATTACATAAATTTTTTATAAAAATTCAGTTAAAACACGTACACGATATGATATTATTACTACAAAATTATTGCACTATTTTGGGTGTTTAGTGTTCGAGTTACTAGTTCTTATGCTATTTTTGTGAAGAAATTTATACCTAAGAGAACATCAATATAAAAGCTATTTTTATAACATTGACAAGGTTTCTTTTATAATTCTATTCCATTTTCCCCGAAAACTGTCGAAATTTACTAGAGAAAATGATTACAGATGATAATGTCAGCGTTATTAAACGGCTCTGTTAAATTTCATTAATGAGATCATACATTTTTAAAACTTCGCTCCTGGAGCACTTACGCTAATTGAATACACTTTACAATTTATAATTTTTATATTTTCAATGTTTGTCTTTTTTACCAATTTTGTTTATTTTTATACGAAAACGTTTCTCTAATTTAAAATAAAAAATATATAATGTAAAAAATGGGTGTCATCTCTTTGTAAATAAAATTATGCTTTCGAACACAATAATTTTTGTCAGTCTGGAAAACCACACGAATGCAAACGACATAAACAAACCAATACGTAATTACTCTATATGTATAACTATGCCCAGTGCCACTATGTGTATAATAAATGTAACCTACGAAAAATAATTATCACGAATGGCAAGCACATTCGCAGTGCTGCAACTGGCAACACCCGAAACTGAAACACAATAACAAAACAAATCCTACGTTAAAATATATTAGCACTCATAATTTAATTTGTAACAAATTGTTCAATGAACAGAATTTGCAACTGTAACATAATATAAAAATTTCGAGGATTGACGGTCATTATCATTACAGATTACCGCTACCACCTGACAAAATAATAATCATTGAAAAGTGATCTTTAAATCGGTTTTCTGTAGACATACTTTACATTGGCAAGAAATATTCAGGTGTAAAGGTTATATATTGACAACAAATTACTGGACAGCTCGTTTGTTGTTAATGTGAAATATGTCTACAAGTGACGGTGTAAAACTCACTTTTCAATAAACGTTATTTTTTGGTGTGAGCGATGTCTATGACGTAAACAATACTTAACAAATTTGACAATAATATAGACGATGGGGCAAAGACATGAATAATTATAATAAACGTTACAACTCAATATAGGACTGGACACAGAAGTCATATAACAGATAAATATCTTTGCCTCACCTACATTTTATGATTTACGAAGAACACATTGAACTATCAAAAATCATCTAGTTTCAACATCAGGGCATTAGCAGACCGCCATCCGAAGCGCCCCTAATGTAATTTAATCCATTAAATGGAATTTGATTATAAAATTCCCGATCGCATTTTTGAAAAGCAAATTCGCGTTTTCAGACAGACCTTTTCCCTGTTCTAAAATCGAGACTTTCAATCTGTCACATGAGTGATTTGTTCGCCCAAGCCTTCGACCGTGTTTGAGTCTTGCTGCTCGATTAATTTACGGTTCGTTCGAGTTAGGGAGGAAATACAGATGCCAGTTGCTTGCACAAATGCAAACAAGCTACGGGCACTTCTCACGGGATACACATGCAAGTGGTTGGCATGTTAAAATTATAGCACGTCTGCAGCTGCTTACCCGTTTTATTTGTGTATCTCCGCCCTAAACGAAAAACTATAAACGAATCGATAGTTACAGATCAAAATGTGTCATTAGTGTGTGCGGGGCTACAAGCCCGTCTTGAGGCGGATCTTCTTCAGCTGCGAGGGCGAGGGGTTGGGGAAGGGGCGCCGCTTGCCGCCCAGCGACTCCGGATGCGGCGCCCCGCCCTGCGACCCCAGCACTGTGCCGCCCTGCACGTCCTCCCAGTTGCCGCCGATCATGTCGTCGGAGGAGGAGGAGGCCATGGCCCGGCAGCGGTTGCTGGACCTGTGGGCTCCGCGCACGGAGCGCGAGAAGCTGCGCTTGCTGATTTTGGCGGACACTATCGAGGCGCGGGGGCTCTCCGTGTCGTCGGCGGAGCGGCGGGTCATGACTTTAGCTTTGACGACTCCTATTTGAGTCTTGCTGTTGGGCTTCCTGATGGCGAGGATGCTGCGCCGCTTGGAGGTCAGCGTTTTGGGTTTGGGCTCGTTCTCGGCGAGGTACCTCGTGCGGGAGCTGGAGTTGACCGGCTCTGCCTTCCTGCCGTACTTGTTGCTGAGGAGGTCCTGGGACGCGCGCTGGGCTAAGGCGCCCGGGGATCGCTTCCGTTCGTCAGTTTTGGCGCCAGCGTACGTGTTTTCTTTGCGCTCGTCCGTCACCTGAAGATAATGTTAAAATAAAACATAATAATGTATTTTTTGTTGTGTGTAATGTGGTTTAACCAACTCTTTTTATATCATAGTATGAAAACTAAGGATGAAAACACAAAAAATTAATAAATCATTATTTTAGTTCAGTTAAGAGGGCGCCACAATCACATTTTTATCAATTTACTTCAATTTACAGCGAGAACGGAAAAAATATAGAGTAGCATAATTAGTAGTACCACTATTTTTAGTTTTTTTGCGATGACGAAAGGTACAGCTGAAACGTAATGTTAGTATTTTTACCTTAGCTTTGGAGCGAGCGTACAGCGGCACCCTCGTAGGCGACGCAGTCTTCGGCCGCAGACGAGATATCGTCAGCTGTAACAGATACTTTACATCAATACGGTTATAATCGAATATAATCGATGAGTTACAGCTCGAGTGATTCCTTGATTTCTACCTCACACCTATTAGTAACTGCATGGTACTAAGCCGCTGCGCAAAAGTATAAAATTTCGTGGGTTGCGTCGGACAAACCGCAAATATATACAGTACAAAGTACATACAAATATATGGAGAGCGTATGCATAAGCGTGTATGTACCAGTGACGCATTGAATAAACGTATGAAGTACGAATGAAGAAACGTATGAAGACGTAACGCAGCAGTGTGACATGTCTCGTATAGTTCCGTACGTCACTCATACGCTAACGCTTACGCATACGTATATTCAGTCTTTAATGACAAACATAAATAATGTCACTAATGAGCATTTTCGTACAACCATTTGATGCTAAAAGTATATTGGCATAGCTATTTAGTTGTTCTTTGAGGTAGTTCAAAGATAAGCATTAATGTTATCGCGTACTTACTTAGGGGTTAGCCACAAACATTACTGTGTAATATGATTACATACGTATAAATAAATCCTTCTTCATCTAACAGCTTCATATCATGCAAAAAGAATAATTATAGTCTATGAATAAATGGACTATTTTGTATGTATACATCAAGTACTTTTGTCCGTCACAAAATTCACGATTGCGCAGAGCCGAAGATGTTATTAATTTGTCGATTTTTAAACACGAATCACTTGTTCTTACCACTGTAATAAGGACTATTAGAGCTGTTGTTTTATTTAGTAGTTTAGCACTGAAAATTAAAGATTGCTGTTACTACAAAAATGCTAAAAGAAAATCTAATACATATCATGCAATATAGTATATATATAGACAACCATAAAAATAAGTGGCACTGTGCCAAATATAGATACAATTTTTTTTAGATTTTTTCATGTTAGTTTTTAGAGCTTTCTGGAAAAATACATTGGTTTTTCTGCAAGATGTTTATTTTCAATACGAAACATTGAAAAATGTCTGCAATAGCTGATAGTTATAATCTGGTGTAATATGTCTGCCAAAGCCCACTTCTTATATAGTCATGCCACGGACACAGACATACAGTGTACACCATGGCACCATTCGAGGTGATATTTTTTGTAATAACTTTATTGCACAAGGCAATGTCGAACTTATTCCATGAAGGGATCTCTTTCAGTCAACTGGCAATTGAAAGAAGACAAAACATAAAATAGTGGGTAGCAGCTGCGCAAACAGTAAAAAAGAACAAAAATATATTACAAATATTTATACATTAAAGGTACATTTTTATAAGTTAAGAAGAAATTAAATATAAGCCCAAGAGAACAGACTAAAAGGAAAGGAAGAAATAAATTGAAAATCAGGATACGGAATAGGATTTCGTAATACGATTTGTAAGCGTCAATAGGAGGAGCCATTTTAGTATCTATCGTTTTTGTATTGTCTTTTTTTCCTGAATATGTTTTTTATCTTTATGGTAAAAAAAATGACACGCCATACAACATACGGCACGATACTACTATAGAAATACCTGGGCGTGCAGGGTCCGCGTGTGCGACCGCAGCCACTCGCGGACGGAGGACAGGTTGCGGTGCTCCGAGCACGGGATGCGGGAGTTGGGGTGCTGCCCGGTCAGGTCCAGGATGGACGCGCCCAGCGAGCGCCCCACCTGCCCGGCACACACTGTTATACCACTGTTTGAGGTTGCTAAGGTGAAAGCCGCCAGAGTTGACAAATTGAATTATTACTAATATATTATAGTCTATCCTAAATTTTGATAAAAGGAATAATGACAGTACAGAGGCGGCCAAATTCCTATTGAAAATAACTACTCAATTGTATTATTAATAATAGTTGATATAGTTAATATTGCCCACAGTCTTATTCATTTTCGCCAATGATATCTTCGTCTAATGAGGGCGCCACTGGCCTAACACTTAATCTACGAAGAAGTTTTCAAGAAAGTTCCGCACTTGGCAAAACTTTCACCGCTATAACACCCAATAAACGAGTTAAAAGGACAAACATAGGAGTTTAAGAAATAGGGAATATTAATACGAATTTATGACGCCAGAATGCAGCACCAGGAGCATCATCTAGATATGAAAATGACGAGTCATAGCATGACAAATGACATTGACTTGTGCACCATGTGGTTTGATGCCGCCTTCTGCGCTCAGCAAACTGCAGACAGTAGACAAAGAAAACTGCAGACTTCGTCATATTTTTAGTTTTGCTCAAACAAGAAAGCGAAATGTGTATTAGAAATACATGGAGTGAATGCAAATATCTTTTGTCCCTCACCCTGTGCCCAGTTTTTCAAGCCAAATCTGCCACTTTGTAGAGTTGGGCCTGTAGAGTAAGTTGTATAGAAATCTTTCATCTCATTTATGTACGTTGGCTCATCGTCTTTAGTTTTTTTTTGTCTTTGGTGTCTAGCTTTGCGTGATATCACTTATATCTATCTGTATGGTCAACAGTACTATGTTCTATGTGCCTACTGAATTAACTAAAATACTTAATCGCCTATATAAACTAGTAAATAAGGGCTGTATTATGATCTATTGTGCTAAAAGCTGCAGTGATAACAATTTGGAGATTTCTGAAGTTAATAGCCCAATACTGACAAAACGTAAGCATAGATACTAAAAGCATACTTCGGTGTGTAAAAACCACTCAAGCGCTCAGCCCATACAAGTTTGCCGATAATTTTGACCAAATTTAAGCAATTTCTTTCAGTTTTATCAATAATTCTTAGTATAATTATTTTATTCATATATTATCTCATAACTAGATTATCAATGAATATATTTTTATTTTTTAGCTATTTAATATAATGATAACAAATAGAAAAGAAAATATTTTCCTTTAAAATGTTTAATTCACGTGTGAACAAACTTCAGTGGTTTCATTTCTCAGTGGTAAAACTCTCGACTGTGTCTAAAGTGATACAACAATATTTACATATTACTTCAATGTGCAATAGGTTCAAGACAAACCTCCATAGGGCTTATCTCTTCATAAATCTCCGAATTCCTAGAGCGACTGTGTTTTACCTGAAATATTTAGATTTTTTTTCTAAAAATCCGCTCTCTCCGCGTGACAATAGAAAATAATAATAGCCCGCTTGAGTCTAACTATATATTATTTATTACCTACGGTTGGAAAGCTAGAAGATTGTGTAGTGGGTCAAGCGCAATTAAATTTTAAAGATCTATTAGTCTATAGTTATTCTCGCATCAGAAAGAAAAAATAAAGGAATAATGCGACATAAAAGAGTAGGACAACAAATGAAGTTGTATTCACTCAGTTGGTAACTCTGGATGATTATCAACAAATCACATACATCGTTCATATATCTATGGTCAATCACGATTTGATGTGATATTGCAAAATGTCTCCTCAAAATATGTTTTGTACACTTTTATGTCTCACTGCAAGGCTCTTTTGATCGTAAAGTGTGGTTATAAGCTTTGGTTTTATTTTTATACAAACAATTTTGTCAAACAGTGAATAACTTTTGCGCTTGATTTGCCTGTCACTGTACGGTAAGAAAAAAGAACAAAAATGGCCACTACATGAGATCCCACAACTATTATACATACAATTGATGCATCGAGTGAGTTTATTTTTCGCCTAACTATGGATCCAGTCTTAATGATTTTCACTGAGCATCTAAGCTCAGCCAAAAATTTTGTCCTCTTTACAACATTAACAAAATATTATAGTAAAACTGCCGTCGAAACGAAATAACACAGAAAAACTTTATGACAAGAAAAGAAACGTTATATTTTCAAATAAATAAAATCTTTTTTTTTTTCCCCAATTGGAAATCATCAAGGCTGTACCGCCTACGCTATGCCTAGTACCCATGCGGCCACAAACCTGGAACGGGTTTACCTCTTCGAAGATGTGCGGGGTGTATTTAGGGGGCACCTGGCCCTGGGCGCACGCGGGCGCGGGCAGGTCGCGCACGCAGGGCGGCAGCACGTTGACGAGGCGGCCCGTGTTGTAGTTGCACTCCAGCGTGTACGAGCGCACCAGCCCCGTGGCCTTCAGCACGGCCACGCGGCCGGAGCCCTCGCGCGACATGCCGTCGCGTCGGTCTCTGCGATCATACGACTGCTCACAATATGTCTCCTACAATATTTTACATCTCTCATATTCGGTAAGTAAGTCCTTATTACCCCCAAATGGCTTGTAGGTGACCAATTAGCGCACTAGGGTAATAATGTAGCTAGAAAAGCCCTAGGGCGGTAAGTAATTAAAAAAAAAACTTCACTCTTTCAAAAAGTGCGCGTACAAACCATCATACTGGCAATATACATCATGCATTCAGTCAATGACCAAAGAGGTCGCTTCGCTATTCAGCCTTGTCTTAGTATGAGTATTTAGTCATCAATTTTAAATATCGAACGGCGAAGTTCAATTTCGTTCTTGAAAAAAAAAATTATTCTTGTTTTTTTCTAATGACAAAAGGCGGGAACCGCCCGGCTCTGACGGTGTCATGTCGGAGGTTGTATTTAAGCTGCCAATCGAAAACGCACTGTCTGCGCGGTCTAGACTTGTTAGCTTCTAGTGGCGAGTTGACCGTAGTGCCACCTGTCCGTAGAGTCGTGGATCACTTGTGTGGCTTGTTATTCGTTGCGTTTGGTCAGCTTTTTACATCTGCGCCGTTGTGTATGTGGCGTGGTAGATATCGTCGCCACAGTGTCAATATTTGAATACAATGGTATTAATCCTTGAAAGATCAGGAACCTTTCTTTTTCTTTCGGTTTCTGATACGAATTCTGAAAGTTTCGATCGTCTTTTCAATCAATTTAAAAAACACAATTTCTTTACAATCAATTTAAAAAACACACTTGCTTTTTTGAAATATATGCCAGCCTTGTGCCACCCAAGACAATGTAATTCTACGACACCTCTCACGTATTATCGGTAGAAAAATTTAGAATTTCTGGTGAAAAATATTAATGTTTGGACGCCCAGTGTAAAAGCTATAAATCATAGAAAAAAAAATTGTCCTTAGAATAGGAAGGATTAGTTTCTCTGCATTTGACAAACATTTGGTTCACTAACCTGTGCAATTTTATCGATACTCGCACCTGTTTTATCGACACTTGATGAAGTGTCGATAAAACTATAAAAAATAGGTATAAAACTTCCGTATCGATGGCAGCGAATAAAATTGTCAATTAGGTGCGGCTTTATCGATACAACTTTATTCGCTGCCATTGATACGGAAGATTTATTTACACTCGAGTTACATGTAAAATTGCACGAAGAGAAGTGGCAGTGGTTGTTGAACAGCAGCGTGAATTTAACAAAACCTTCCAGATGTGGTTGGAATACAGTTTTATCGACACTGATGCTGTTTTATCGACACTGTACTCACTTGAGGTACATATTCCGCTCGGTGAAATTGCAGGAAGAGAAGTGGAAGTGAAGGTTGTTGAGAGACATGATACGCGGCAGCAGCATGCATTCTACAGAGCTTTCCAGGTCATCGAAGTGGTTGCCGTACATGAAGATGCCTGCAATCAATTGAGCGGTTACAAAACTGATTTTTTACAAGTCTTATTATAAAAAACCACAATCTCACCGTGTCATTTTATGATTTTACAACAACATATATTAAAATAGACTTCTAGGAATTTAGTAGTTAATATTTTTAAAATGAACTAATATTTGCTTTATTTCTTACTTAACTTATATTCAACAATAAGCACTATGAACATTGTTTATATGATAGGAATCGTAAGAAAAATTTCACTATTTTAACACAAGGTTAAATAGTTCAAATATAAGGTATATTTGAACTATCTAAACTTGTGTTTAAAATATGAATATAACAATACAGCTGACTGACCTTTCTTAGACGCGTGTCCATGCAGGTCTATGTACAGATAGAGTCCGGATTCTGGCTCCTTGTATTCCTTGAGGTTGGTCTCGCGGCGGATGGGTGGGGGCGACGACTGCTTCTTCTTGTTGCGAGGCACCGGGTGAGGTTTCTCTTCTTTGGCGGGTTGCTACAGGCATAATCATTCCATTTTTAAAAATTATAATACATTTATTTCAGACCATGTTAGTAACAATATAACCTTTTGTGGTCTGACAACTAGGGATGCCGACGACCGTACGAAGTGGAGACGAAAATGTAGGAAAGTGGATACTGGGCTCCGACGCTCAATGAAGAAACCGGGAAAACGCTCAAATGAGAGAGGAAGACTGAACTTGTTGCTGCCAATGTATCCCATATGGTATCTTCGGTCAGGTCAAGTTGGAAAATGATCTTTTTCAGATGGATCTAGGATGTATCACTATATGTTATAGAATAAAGTATCGTTGAGTTCCCATCCCACAACACAAGTTTCGAACTTACTTTGAGACTAGCACAATCTGTGCGATTTTCCCTTATAAATTTATTTTATACGCGACTTCGGCCGCGTGAATGTCACTAGTGGCACCTGTATATTGCGGGAGCTGACGCTGATCTGCGCCTGCGCATCCCCGGTGCAGTCCGGGTCGGCGGGCGGCGGCTCCGGCGCGGCCGATATCGCCACGCTCGTCGTCGATATTATCGTCTCTGCTACTTTCTGAAAAAAGTGTGCATTTTCACGAACATGCAAACCTGTTTTAGCTATGTTCACAAAACAAATGAATCTGAAATTGAAGAAAAAAAAATATGAGAGTGAGATGAGGTGGGAGAACTGGCCGATGAACTACAATCTATAACATTTTTTATCAGTAAGCATCAACTGTCTAATCAGTGAGGAATAAAACGCCTAAAGCATACAGGAAATGAGGGCCATGAAGTATAGGTATTTGAATCTATATTATAATACCTTTACCTATTTAAACGACGCAATAAAATCACAAATTCAATATCAATATGAGAGAAAACTTACAATTTCTTCATCCTGTTCACTCAGATAGTATTTCTTGAAGCAGTTCGTGCAGAAATATACGATGTCGCCTTTCTCCATTGCCGCATGTTCTTGCATCTGTATGGAATCAACAATATTTTCAAATGTATTTTGTATCAGAATATATGGATGTCTTTGTTTCGGGTTTTTAGATAATTCCAACCAATATTATAAATGTCTTTGTTTGTTACCTCTTTACGCATTATCTACTGGACCGATTGTTATGAAATTTGGTACACGGGTAGAAAATAACCTGGAAAAACACATAGGGTACTTTCAAGTCTAACGGGAGCGACCCCGGGGCGCAGCTAGTTAAGTATATGTTAAACGAAATAATTTTAGGGATGATATATGTTTTTTAACATATTCCTAAAAGTAACGTAAGACCGGAGAAGACAAAATCATTTCGTGTTCCTATAGTAAATGCAATTGATGTTATTTTTGAAGTTTGTATTATTATTATTATCAGTAGAACCGCGGCTTTAAAGTATTTGTACTAATAAAAGAGCACATTTTAATCATAAATTCATTTAAATAATCACGTGACTGCAACTCGTGGTACCGAAGGGCTCGTCGTGTCCCTGTGCCTCACTAATTCCATTATATTATTACTATATCTGCATGTTGCTCCATTTTATCTTATCATCTACAATCTACTGTCATTTGTTTTTTTTTTATATCCCGTGCCAGACTCACAGAAGGCCAGAATTATCTTTTGTTTTTAAAATTCAGTACCTATTATTTTTATGTCATTTTTGTTTACAAGCTTGCGTCCTAGTGGGATTGTGTAATTCAAATAAAGAAATGACTATCATAACAATGTCTGTTTATTCTCATTGACAACATTAGAATTGTAAGCTTATTTTATATACAGTCTAGAGTTCGGGAATTCATAAATAAACGACAAAAGAAAATGTTTAACATTATATTTATACTATAACCAGCTGCTACCCACGTCTTCGTCCGCGTATGTGACACACCAAAATCTATGTACACGTTCAAAAGTTAGAATATACTGTCAACAGAGAGGTAGAAACGACGGAAAACGTAATTTTATGTTGTGATTTAATATCGATAAAACTCTATACGAAACGTAAGAGACCTAAAATCACTAATATCTGGACCACCTGTCGGAATTGAAAAAAAATGCACACATTATATACAGTGTATGTACACTATATGCTATTTACGTATACGATAAACATATTCATGAAGGAAGGTCTAGGCAAAAAGTAAGATTTCAGATAATAAATCGAACACAAAAATAAATAAAATGAAATCTTGTTAAAGTAATAACCTCGATGATAACGTTTGATTTTATGAGGGAATGTTGTTAGTACGACGCGCCGTGCGTGTCACAACTACACGTGAGGCGTATTTCTATAACACGCTAGGCGTGGTAAAATACTAACAAAGCGGTCTTGTTCATCCAGCTGTTGCTTCTGATGCTCTCGGTATTCGTCTATGGTCGCATGGTAGGGGGATTCGACACGATTCTGGGTCTGCAGAGGAAGGTATGGCGTATGGAAGGGATGTTAAGGATTAAATTATATAGGAAAAGCAGAGCAATTTGGTGTGCACTTATATTAGCCAACAACTATATATTTGTGGCCTTGTGCCTTTTCGACTAGCGAAGAAGCTCTAATGAGAGAAAAAGAGAAACTCACCACAGCCTGGCTGTAGCCGGGCACTAAACTTGTGATGCCGGGCATCGTGTGTTCCAGCTTGGTGACCGCTTTCTGACACGAGCGACACCAGCCCATGCGCACGTTTGAAAGGCGGGACTCCTTCTCTTGGATCGAGTCTCTGTTGAAAAAAGGATAGCTTTAATAATATTTGGACAATAAATCCGGTCAAGTGCGAGTTGAACTCCTTTCAAGAAAGTAATAATGTAATAACAAAAAATTTCCACACATAGTGACATAATACATTGAAAACGAAATCATACCCCGCAATAGAAGAGCTGGTCTCCATCAAAAGACTGATGCTATTCTTCAGCGTGTCCCTTAGCGGCCTCAACGGGTTGCTGCCTTGCAAGTTGAGCTCCTCACTCGTGCTGATGTGGACGTTGGAGCCGAGACAGGTGCGGAGCACTGAGTCGTTCAAGAGCGAAGAGTCCGCATTGCAGTTGGATTTGGTTGAGTTGCTCGTTTGCGATTGCATCTCTTGGAGCTTCATTTCGCAAACCTAGAAAAGTATAGTATAGTCTAACAATTCATTTTTTTAAATTGTCAATTAATAAGTTAACAGCAAAATTCTGCCCCTAGTAATATCAATTTGAGTAATATTCAAAATTTAATTTACTCGAATCAACAATATAGATAGATAACGAAAGAGTTATAATAATGAAGGATTTCCAGCGAAGTCCCATCAATTTCGATACTGCAATGACGTTAGCACGAAATTTTAATTAAAACTGGATTATGCACGTGTTATCTATGCAGTTATCGTCTGTAATCCAATCTAATTACATGATTACACTTATTAAGTTCGCTTGAGCGGAAAAGCTCATGCAAATTGTTGATTATCGGAAAGCGATCTGCCTCCTACATATTGTAGATTTTACGCTAAGGCACGATTCAAACCTTACAAGTTAAGTTAGAAAATGTTATTTTAGAAACCTTACTATTAATTGGTTGGACTAATAAATGGCTGTCTAAAGGATAATAGAAATAGCAGCCTTACAGGTAAGGCCAAGTTTTGCGCAAACCAGCAAAATACGTAGGAAACAAATGCATGGCTATGCCATTACCATTGATTGATATTAGTCTTAATTTTAATTTTCTGAAAGAAAAGGGACGGAGACGTGTAACACAAAGTTTGGGAAGAGTAACGTGCGTCATTCAATTTTGAGGAGTACGTGGATAACTTACATATAATAGTATGGTAAGACACAAAAAAGTGATGGCTTGGTGGCGTAGTCGTAAGGGATGGCGCGGCAATGGTCTGATTAGTTATGCCGAAGATCGTGCGAAGTCGGGAAAAAGTAGGAAAACAGACTCTGGGCAAACAAAAAAAAAAGGATAGATATTATACATTAGTAAGCAGGATAGGAGTTACCTGTTCAGCTAAATTCGATGTCTCTGCGCCGATAGATTTGGCATCCTTCTTAGTGTTCTCAGTGGACGGCTGCTTGATGGTGGTGGTGGACTTGGTGCCCAGCGCCTTCTTGTCGCGCTGGTTCTTCAGGTTTTTCTTCTTCTTCTCTACAATCTGGGACGGAATTTGTTCAGGTGTTTCATTCGCAAATAAATTATTTTATATTGTCTACTTGTTTCACGCATTTACCCCCGAATGTGCAAAAATCCATCCCCAACCCAATGACAAATATTTTTATACAAAATGTCAATTTCAACCGGTTTTTTTCCAATTCAACCAGAAATTCTAACTCTGAAGGTTGTGTTAGCAAAGAAGTTTTAAGGCATTTGTGAATAGTGATGAATAGTAATTTAGACTATTGCATATTACATAATAGTACTCTTTATTGACAGATGTGAAGAACATACCTCTGAGCTCTCACTGATGTTCTGAATACTCCGCGATATAAAACTTTTGCTGTCATCACAGTTATCCTCTAGTTCACAGCCGTAGTGATAGTACCTGAAACATTATTAATACTCTCATCTGAGCGTCTTTCCGGTATCTTCCTCAACCGTCCATTTCTTTAATGTAATTTACACTGATACTGAACGGAAACATCTTTGTTATTGACACAAAGACTTAAATAATTGGTAAATTTTGAGACGATAAAAAAAATTAAATTTTTGACACACAGTTGCTTGCAATGAACTGTTGGAGAGTTCTCATGAGCGAAATCTTGATTAAAGACAGACGGGTCAAGTAAAAAAGAATAAAAACTCGCAAAATTTCATATTCATTTTCATCCCTATTTCATACGAAAATGTACAAAATTATATACCTTATCAACGCTCTCGACGCATACACCGTAGGATGATGAATCAACGAGGGATTCAGATACACCCGGTTCAAGTTAACCCCCCTGGTGTCGGTGCGGTAATGGCCCCGGGCCACGCCGTCCGGGTTCAGAAAGGGGATCATTTTGAACACGTAATGCTTTCGCAGTTGGATCGCGATTGGATCGTGTCTCGTGAGGAGAAGGTTCAGGAAGCCGTTGAAGACGAAACTCGATGGCGTCTCTCCGGGATGCACCCGAGCTGATATGAAAATCACCTAGAAATATAATTTATTTTATTTATTTAAAACATGTTAAAATACATTTTTTATGTGCAATATTTTCCATATGTGAAAAAATACGTATGTGCCAGCTGTTCATAATCTGGAGATTTTTCTCACATGTCTATGGTGCCTCCATCATGCAGTTAAAGTAAGTAAGCTTTAGTGTCTTTAACCCTGTAAGGGTTAAAGACACTAAAGACCTGATCATGTGCCATATCTAATATGTTCCGGCTTTCTTATTATGGGAGTGATTCCTTGAAATGGGACCTGCTTAAAAACGAGAGGACTATACATATGTATAAGTATTTACATTTGATGACCTCGGTGGCGCAGTGGTAAAGTGCTTGCCTCTGAACCGAGAGAAAAAGATCATTTTCCGTCCCGGGTTCGATGCCCGGTCGGGTCATGATGGAAAATGATCTTTTTCTGATTGGCCCGGGTCTTGGATGTTTATCTATATTATAGTTTTTATATGTTATAAAATATAATATCGTTCAGTTAGGATCCTATAACACAAGTCTCGAACTTACTTTGGGGCTAGCTCAATCTGTGTGATTTGTCCTAATATTTTTATTTATTATCATTTTTTGAGTACATAATTAAGATTGTCCGTTATTATTAGACTTGAAATGCCTCAAAAAATAAAAACTAAATAAGAAGTTTTTTATTTCTTGTATATAAAATTTATTGACTCTAAAACGCTAACTGGTTTCTAGAAATTTCACGTTTAGAATCTTACCTTTTTGTTCTGGAATTTAAACGGTCTATCTTGGTTATCGGGAAACAAGTTCTTCAGCCTTTCTTCTCGCTCGGTTGTGAGTCCATGATGCGAACTTATCGTGAGGAGATCCACACGCCTACCTATAAATCGGCATGGATAATGTTTGATTAAAATTAAAGAGAGAAATATTAATATATGTACACATATTTTATATTACGGAGACAAAACTGAGGACGCTTTGTAAACGGAGAAAGTGACACATTAGGTATTATAGTGACCAACTAAAATTTGGTCATCATCATTAGGAGGTCTAGTTAGAACCGGCTTCGTCCGGAGTCGAAACTTTGTCGGCTAGACCACTATAGTAAGCAAAAAAGCAACAATTTCCGTTAACAGTTGTCCCCATAGCAATACAAATCACCATTACCTTGATATATGTGAGTAGCTGCCGAATTAATATTTATTACCTCATTTGCTCACTCACTTTTTTCACACTGTAAACTTCTATGGGATCGATGCGTGTTGTTTCGGTACCATTCGGTAATTAGCAAGAACTCACACTACTGCCTTACATTGTCTAAGATCATACCTACCTTCAAGAGAATAAACGAGGCACTCCCTGCAGTAGTAGATGTCATCAGGAGTGGCCGGCGCAGGTAGAGGCAGCATTTTCAAGTCGATGGAGTTAAGGGCTATTTGGAGCTCCGCAAACGAGAATGGATACGTGAAAGCGAAGAATGTGGTGGCTTTCATGTTCTCCGATGTGCGGTATTTGAAGCTCAGTGTGAAGGTGTTATCGTCAGTCTGTCAGAAATTATAGCATTACTTTTTTAGTAGAGTATATACGGCAAAAAAAGATGTTCACATTTTGTTTATAATATTTAAATGTCTTCTGAGCAAAGGCCTCTCATTGTGCATGCATCATAAAAAACATGTTCATTGAAGATTTTGTTTTAGATTATCAAACAGTTATTGATGATTTCAAAGCTTTTTTCGAATGTTTTCAGCTATTTTAGAACTTCAATTCACCTGTTTGTCTTTCTATTATGTGCTGTGTATGTAACTTTAAAACTTACCGAATGAATAGGTCGATCCCGAATACGCTCCCATTGTGGTTTACCAGGTAACGTCCGAGTTACCGGCGCCATGCCCTGGTTGTACATCTTGCCTTGTTTGTTCAGATTTATCAGATTAAGTCGTACCTGTGTACGTAATTAAAACCATTATTATATATTCTACTTTTTTATCCAGCATCATTTGCTATTGGTGATGGAAACTGAAAAGATGATACCTTCCTGGTATGTTGGAAATTGATTTATAACTATGTATATGCATAAAAGCAATCAAACATTTTCAGACTCTTGAACTGTAGAGTTTATAACTTGTTAAAAACAATTTAGTTAGTTGTTTGCAACAGAATTTCATACAAAAACTGCCTTTGGTTGGGAAACTAATTTACAACAGTCTGGTGAATGGTTTAAAAATTTGGTCCATGTATATTTTTCTGAGACTCAGAAAAACCCACGAGAATATGATTATAGACAGCTTAGAATATGTGTTTGCGGTGGACGGAAAGGGTAGAACACATGGCTTGTATGCACATATATGTAATTATAAGTACTTCTATATTTATATGTCCTTACCAAAACATTTGCCTCGCATGCTTGCACTCCAAAATAGAACCAAGTGCGGTTGCCATTCTCAAACTCTGTGCCTGCACAGTCCGGTCGCGTCCACATGTTGAATTCATAGTCTGGTGTTTCTGATGCATTGTTCTTGGAGTTTATACTTGGGGCTGTGCAAAAATATATTCCTTATATTTATCTATGCAAATATCAAACATTATTTTAGTAGGACAATTTACACAAAAACAAAAAAATATACAGAAAATGTAATTGTGAATTCACTCACATGCAAGTGATTTATCAAAAAAAATCTTTAAAATTATAATCTTTTAAAACTAATCTGATACTAACTACTTTAACAGAAATTCAAATATAAGTATGAATTCAGTTTCATGACACTTTTGTTACAATAAAAAAATACAATTGCCTAAAACTATAAGTTACAGTTTTGGCGAGATTTATTGATTTTGTTTACTTTGCCAGGGAAGAAAACATGATAATGGTATAACTATTGAGGGTAATAACTTGGAGGAAACATTTTTAAGGACTAAGAAGATTTCAGGACCCTGTTTTTTTTTTGAGGGTAGCATTAAAACTATCAGTTGTGATTTTTTGTCTCTCCAGTTTTATTTAAAATATAATTATTTCTATTGTGTTCTGTGTGTAAAAGTATATGTTTATCAGTTGCATATAAAGCATTCTACCTGCCAGCAGTTTAGTTTCCTTCATACATTTCACCACTTCACTATGGAATCTATTCAAAAATCGATCACTGATCTAATGACATTGTTCAATAACAAGATGGCGGATTTTGAAGAAAACCTAAGACAGGCCAATCCTTCCCCAACACTCACATCACTGTCCACTGACTTCTCCACATTTCAGCAGTTCATATCTACAGCCATGGGCACTCTACAAAGTCAAGTAGAACTACTTATGAAACACCAGGATCACCTCGAGATGTCCACTCGGCGTAATATGCTACTACTTCACGGGTTGCCTGAGAGTCCTAATGAGGAGCTGGTGCAAAGAATTGCTGTGATGGCTACAGACAGTCTGAATTTAGATAGTTTCTCCATTGCAGATGTTGCTCGCTGCTATTCCATAGGACAAAACAGGGGTGGTAAGAAGCCAAGGCCGATTCTTATTGAACTTGTAAACATATGTTATAAGGACAAATTCTGGCATGCTAAGACCGGTCTTAAAGGGACGGGTTTGACACTGTCGGAGTATCTGACCAAAACAAGACATCTAGTGTTTATGGCCGCTCGTCAACACTTTGGTATTACTAAATGCTGGACGCGAGATGGCTGCATCTTCGTCATCGGGCACAACGGGCAGAAACATCGGGTCTACGCCTTGGAGGATATAGACAGATTGCGTGAGGTCCCAACCGTTGGCGAAAGTTCGCAGGCGGCGAAACCAGGCGTGGCATCGGCGTCGACGCCGGCTCCCCAGCCTGCAGCGGCGCCCGCGAAAGCTGCGGTTGCGACAGCGACGTCTCGAGTCCGAAGAGTCAACAAAAAATAGTATCCGATTGTGCTCCACATCCTAATCATATTGTAACCACTCGTCCTTGTTGGCCATTTTGTTCACAAGTCGTCCGTGACTCAAATTTCAATAGGTTGGTTCCTCTACCTCCATTTAGTGTTTGTAAATTTGTTTTTTATGTTTGCGAAACTTATCGTAAAACTTTTCACCACACCACACTTCACATTTTCCTTTGACATTGTCACTGTCACTTCCTGACTTTGACAGCTGAATGTTGTTATGTCAATGCCATTTGTTTAAAATCTTTTTTTTTTTTTTTCTTAATTTGGCATACACATTATCAGCTTTGTGTTTTTTTTTTTTTTGCTCTTTTTTGATCATTTTATTTTAATCGTATCCTACCATAGACTTAAAATATATGTATCCTTCCAATGGCATAGTTTCTGTCGGTTTTGCTGGCGGGTGGTAAGGTGTATTATATTTGTAGTCTTTAGTATAGTATTATTTTTGTAGTCTTTAGTATTATTTGTTATTTATTATCTTTTATATTTGAGTATATTTTTTTATTTTTTATATATTATGTGTAGTGTACAAGATAACTTTTTCTCTGCATCTTCCACTAGTAGTGATGACAGTTTTTATTCTATTACTCCTCCTTTGAACGTGATTCTTGATGATGTTTTTTCAAACGTGCACAAAAACTTTAATGCTGTTCACATCAACGCACAAAGTATTCCGGCACATTATCCAGATTTGCTTGCGACTTTTGATAGCAAAAACATACATGCTATATTTGTGTCAGAGTCCTGGTTCAATTCCTGCCACCCCTCTACTTCTTACTCTTTACCTGGCTTCCAGCTAATTCGCAATGACCGCACTGACAAAGGTGGAGGTGGCGTTGCGATTTATCTTAGATCCCACATCCCTTTTAAAATCATTCACACTTCTCAGGTGGCCGATTCTTCCAAGGAGGCTGAATATCTCTTTATTGAAGTCACCTTTTCTCATGATCCCGTTCTTCTTGGTGTCTTCTATAGTTCTTCGTCTAATATTAGTTATTTCTCATCTTTAGATACTCTCTTGGAAGACATTGTGCCTGCCTATAAACATACTATTATTATGGGTGACTTTAATACATGCTTAGCAAAAGATGACAGTCGTGCTAAAACTTTAAAATCAATTGTCGATGCTTGTAATTTGGCCATTTTACCTCTAGATACCACCCATCACTTTCCTAATTGTATTCCCTCCCTCCTTGATCTTATTCTAGTGTCCTCTTCCGATCTTGTTTCTATTCATGGCCAATTCAATGCTGACATATTTTCTTACCATGACCTGTTATATCTTTCCTATAAAATTCGCCCTCCAAAATTTAAGTCCAAAATTCTTCTGCAGCGTAATTTTGGTGCCATAAACCTTGAGTCCTTGCGCGAGGATGCCGCTGAATGTAACTGGGCATCTGTTTTCGACTCTGCTTCAATTGACGATCAAATTGCGACTTTTAACGCTCTGTTGTTAGCATTGTACGACAAACATGCCCCAATTCGTCCAGTTAAAGTCAAGCATTTACCTGCACCCTGGCTGACTGATGAAATAAAAGCTTGCATTGCTAAAAAGCATAGTGCAAAGTCAAAATTTAAAGCTGATCCTGATAGATATCGTTCTAAATACGTCGAGGCTCGCAATGTCTGCAACAGGATGTGCAGGGAAGCCCAACGCCGTCACATTCATAAATCCGTAGAAAACGGTGACCCAGGCAAAGTCTGGAAATTTCTAAAGTCTCTGGGAGTAGGAAAGAAAAACCACAACATCTCAAATAACCTTGACATAAACGGCCTTAACAGGCACTTTTCCTCTTCCAGTAATTTCGGTGGCAATGATAAAGTTTCCATATTAAACCACCTCGAGTCACTTTCACCTCCCGACTTTTCTTCCTTTTCTTTTACTCCAGTGGCTGAATGTGATGTTCAAGAGTGTGTTTCTGCAGTGACTTCTAATGCAGTAGGTTCCGACGATATTAGTCGCAAAATGATACTTCCGATTCTTGATATTATCCTGCCTGTTATTACACAAATCTTTAACAACTCCCTCTCCTCTGGTTGCTTTCC
This sequence comes from Plodia interpunctella, assembly GCF_027563975.2. Classification (NCBI taxonomy): domain Eukaryota; kingdom Metazoa; phylum Arthropoda; class Insecta; order Lepidoptera; family Pyralidae; genus Plodia; species Plodia interpunctella. Next base: position 8,560,401 of record NC_071300.1, read on the forward strand.
TTCAACGTGGAAAACTGCCTTCATTACTCCACTTCCTAAAAAACCTAATCCTTCCTCATTTTCCGACTTCCGTCCTATTTCTATTCTTCCTTTCCTATCTAAAATTCTGGAACGTTTAGTTCAGTTACAATTAAACTCTTTCCTTCATAAAAATAGCCTACTTAATGTGTATCAGTCGGGGTTTCGTGCTGGACACAGCACAACCTCGGCCCTTCTAACAATAACTGACGACCTTCGTCTCGCCATGGACAATTCGCAGTTGACTATCCTTACTTTATTAGATTTCACGAATGCATTTAATACTGTCGATCATGACGTTCTGCTAAGTCTGATGCGCACTCTGAACATATCTCCATCAGCTATTAACTGGTTCGGTTCATACCTGGGCGGCCGTCAACAATGCGTACGCATTGAGGACAAAAAGTCTTCGTGGTGCCGGATTTCGGCCGGGGTACCTCAAGGTGGCGTGCTTTCTCCGTTGTTATTTGCGCTTTTTATTAATAATATCACTGATAATCTTCAGTCTTCCTACCACCTGTATGCTGACGACTTGCAAATTTATTATCACTCGTCGTTAGCTGACTTACCTTCTTCAATTGCCATTGTGAACGACGATTTGGAGCGATTATCTAGCTGGAGTAAATCTTTTGGTGTTTTGGTAAATCCTTCAAAAACTAAAGCTATAATTATCGGTAGTCCTTATTTTACTTCACGCGTAGACTGGAATTCTTTGCCATCCCTAAGTTTTAACAATGAAACCATTTCCTTTTGCGAGTCCGTTAGAAATTTGGGTTTGGTGTTTGATACAACTTTATCTTGGTCAGTCCACATGAAAGAAATTAGTCGGAGGACATTTGTTACACTTGGTTCGCTCAGACGGCTTCGTAATTTCTTGCCCATTAACACCAAAATTGCGCTTGCACAATCTCTTCTTCTCCCTATCCTTGATTACGCTGATTGCTGCTTTCTTGACCTTACAGAAGAACAGCTGAACAAACTCGAACGCCTGCAGAATCTCGCTATTCGTTTCATTTATGGACTTCGTAAATATGACCACGTTTCCACGTTCCGTTCCCAGTTAAACTGGCTTCCCATTAGACTTCGTCGTAATTTGCATATTGTATCCATGCTTTTTTCAATTTTATTCAATCCCTATTTCCCACCTTATCTCAAGGACCGTTTCAAATTTGTCGGTGATGATCGCAGCTCCTCTCGTAGTTTGCGCAGCACGGTATCCTTGAGACTCAGATTTCCCGTAGCTAATTCTAAATTTTTCTCCAAATCTTTCTCTGTTCAGGCTGTTCGTCTTTGGAATGCTCTTCCTTTAGATATTCGGAATGCCCAGACTCTGACCAAATTTAAGCAACTCGTTAAGTCTCACTATCTATCTAACGTATCCTAATTTTATTGTACATGTATTTCCTTCTATATAATGATATTTATGTATGTATATATATGTATTTATATGTATATGTATATGTGTATTTGGTATGCTTATATATGTATGTATATTGTATGTAATGTATTTATTTATATATAGTGTATGTAATTATATATTTGGTAGTTTGTTTTACTGCGCCTAAATGTTTTTATATATATATGTCTCCTTCCACCTAAAGGTTGACTGGAAGAGATCGCTTTAGTGATAAGTCCGCCTTTGTACCTTCTTATATTTATTACAAATTGTTTTCTGTGTATTTTTTCTTTTTGGTGCAATAAAGAGTATTTGTATTGTATTGTATTGTATTGACCCTGAGGATACTAGTTAAAGTGTCCAATAATGTGTCAGTAGAGGTTAATTAAATTAATGTAACATCTAAATATAGGTACCCTTCAAATTGAGGACAAATGCTGGGAAGAACATTTCCAACAGCAAATAAGTATAAATAAAGACAGCGACAAAGGCCATACATTGCTATTGGGGGAATAAATTAGTATTGGACTTTGTATTTGTAACTTAAAATATCAAAATTTGACTTACCAATTAGCTCCGTAGGCACTCTTTCGACGTGCCCGAGATTTCCAGAATCAAAGTTGTGTATGAAATAAAATCCACCACACTCTATTATAGTGTTTTTATCCATGACTAACAATTAATTTGTTGGACTACATCATACAAAAAATTACAAAGTCGCAAATGTTTGCAAGTCGTAGGGCGCACATATACTACACGAATTTGTCCACTAAAACTTTTGGTTGTTTGCACATATTGCCAATTTCAAAATGACACTAAAAAAACGGAGACTGCACTGTTTTTCTAAACAAAATTATGTAATTTTGTTGACATCGATTGACGGATAACAGCTGATTTGTTTTATTGGTGATCTTTTAAAATTTCAAAGTGCTTTCCAATTAAAAATAAACTAAAAATGTATATTCATAAATATGGAATTTTAATAATTCGTTTTAATTGTAACTCGTTTATTTTAATTTCATTCACTTTTTATTTAGAAAATAGAAAGACACTTCATGCCATCATGAAATTTCATTCAAGATGGCTGCCGATTTGCTCGTCGACCGCCGTCATCGCATTACAATGGAGGTAAAAAACTGCCAGTGTGAAAAATTATGCCAATAAAAACCTGTCAATATAAAGTCTCTACACACGGTGCAACTTGTTGCTAAACTAGAGTAAAAGCATGCAATGTTGCATGCATGTTTTATCCGACAGGGATGCATGTATGCATCGTATGGATACCTACAGAACGAATTTCAAAAGGGCAAAAATTAACAAAAAAATCTTTTCTATGTTTTCGATGGATCGAAATTTATGAAAAGTCTAATTTCGAATGATAATTTTACCTATTTCTAAATGTTTTGTTTTGTAACTCAATGTAGAGTGCTGAGCTGCATGGGGTGGAGCTGGAGAATTTATTTACCACAATGAAAAAGCAGCAATGTATGCCGAATCCATCAAAGTTACTAGTATATTAACTACTACTTACTAGTATCTATGCTTGTCACTAGATGGCAGTGTATGTAATCCTAAAATTTATGTCAGATGCTTTTTAGGCGACTTGAATAAGCGATACCTGTTAGTAACTAGCGGCCCGTCCCGGTTTCGCTTGGGCAGAACCATAACAAATTATACAATCAAATCCTTCCTCGGGAATCACACTATCTGTTAGAGAAAATCGTACGAAAATCCGTGTTGACAATTTTTTTTAGTTTATCGCTTTTTTACAGACAGACGCGACAGGGGACTTATTTTTTATAATATTTAAGGATAACACCGATAATATTTTTTTATTGTTATCGTCCTCGCGGTAGATATTGAGGTTTTCAATAGCTATAAACGTAGGTAGTCCGTTTAATTTGCCAAACACGCCATTGTGTGTCTTTCTTATGTCTGAACGTAGGTACCTACCTATTCCCGGTTGCTTCCCAGCTGTTGAGCGTCCAGGCGAGCCCAGGGTCCGCTTTCCTACTGTTTCGTCTCCTTGACTTCCCAGCGGACCATTGTATCATATATATTATAAGATAACAAACAGTAAAAGCCAGTTCATTTCAAATTTGTATTTCCATTTCTTTCTTATATTTATAACAATATTAAATAAGCTTAATTTAGGTAGACGTATTTAATATAATATATAAGATTTAGGCGTGGCACTTAACTACTGATTATAAAAAATTACGTTTCTTACGATTCCAAATAACTTGGGCCAATAAATGCCTTCATCACAAAACTTAAATCGATAAATTACGACTTAACTTTACCGATTAAATTCTAATATATTAACACGTGGACTATAGCTTTATCTACATTCTCGCCTCTAATTGTCTTTTCTGAGCACGAATTTTTTTTTCTCAACCCATTTAAAAGTGCTGAGCGTAAGCGTGTATTATGTACAAGGTTTATTTTCTCTTCTTATGATGGGCACACTATCTTATGAAGAGAAATGCCTAAAGTATTAGTTTAGGCAGGTACTTTTTCTAATAAGATGAAATCCAAAGAATAAAACGCGTCACTGAAAATACCTTTAAATGAGTCATTTATTAGATTATGGATTGATTATATAAAAGCTATTTACGATAGGTGCCTCATACTTCGAAATTGTACCTAAGCACCTACTTACACAGAGAGAGAGAATGAGAGAGGTGAAATCATTGCACATATTTAGATGTAGAGCATGTTTGTCAGTATTTCTTAGACAGTCATACATGTTAAGTCACTAATTTTCAATGAAATTTACGACCGACTATCGGCACTTTCATTCAAAAGTTCAAAACATAATGCGTTCAGCACGAAAATGAGTTGTTTTTTTTTTTATAAGAATTTAAACGAATGAAACGACACTACAACTTTTCATGGACGCGACGATTTATGTGTTTTGGCATCTCCTTTTTGGCTTAATCACCAAAGTATGACATGAGTGTATTACACTTTTACATCTGTAGTTAGTGCATGTATATTGTATAGTCAATTGCTAAAACAAAAATATCACATTTCGGGACTAACCTAGGGTATGTGTTTGCATGAATTCTTAAAAATACTTAACCTATTACGTTAGAGTGCGGCTTCACTGCTCCGTTACGCTTTGTTCTGTTAAACTGCAACATAAGTCAATATCTAACCTATAAGTTTAAATACGAACGCAACACAGCCGGACCAGTAAGGCGGAACCCTTACGCGTAAATATATGTTATACAATGGACGATCTCCTATGAACATCGTGCTTAGGGTACGACACCTAACCTACTGAGCCAAATTAATACAATTTGTTCACATAACTACACGACAATTTGAATAAATTTACGTTAATGTTTCCGTCAAAAAATATTGGTAACACATACCAAATAGACTAGAATGCGTATGAGAATAGCGTAGAATACAAATAATTAGTAATAAAAACTTTTAAAATAAATTGAAAGGATTCAGTTGGAAAGGTTATGTTTAGTGTCACATTGTTAGTGTATCCCAATAAACAATTTTATTCATAGAATCGAAATCTTACATACATGCCTGTATAACAAAAATACCAATTTAAATAGAATGAGTTTGTGGTCAGTAATATGATCTAATAGAATAGGTATAATGGATACAAGATAGGTGTATAAATATTAAGAATAACTAACGTAAATATATTCTAAACCTAGGAAAAACTAATTAGAGACTTAAATATGAAAAATCTCAGTTGTCCTTCGCTCAATACAGTCGTCCATCTAGGTATTACTAGTAAGAAAATATGTACCTATTAATAAATATTTTCTCACTAGATTCCTATATATGAATAATATAACAATAATTTATCTTTAGACCCAATTCTCATTTCTCCAATCACACATACTCTATTTGGCGCAATATATTGCTATGAAGAAAGAATTGATAATTTTACGCTTTTGCTGTATTGCTGAATATGCTTGCGCCTTTTCATTTACGCAGAGCAAAATATGCATTGTATCTGTTAAATGCAGATCTAATTAATTCGACAGTTCATTAACTGTTCAAACGGTGAGCTAGCGGGAAGACGAATGTGATTGAGCAGATATTTTCAAACAAATTATGTACAAGATTATTCCGTTGTAGTCCAATGATCACATTGTCACGCCAAATATCCAAATGAACGTATCACACCCGTCTTTGAACAAATTTGTTACTAATTTATCTAGGTAAACATTTCACATTTTTATAAATTGTTAACCTTTTTCGTCAGGAATGGTAATGGAAACGGTGTTAGGTCTGACAGGTTTGTAGTCCTTTTGTCTATGGACGCTAGGGAGAGGCGCGCTTCGGGAGATTTCGTCGGAAGTGGTGAGTTTACATTCGACGACTCGATAGTTGCACGTGGGCGAGCCGCAGTCGAAGTCGGGGCGCGTTATTGAGTTCGGGATGTGGTCATCATATGTCTTCGAGTCGTCCTTGAATGGAGGACAGCTGGAATAGAACAGAAGATTTTGATAAAAATCTCCATAAACTAGGCAAATATGTTTGATAAAATATGTAATTGAGAAATGGCGCCCAACGTGAGACTATTTTACTAACGATAAGTTTCGTTATACTAATTCCTGTTGCATGTTAATAAAAAATACTATAAGACACTACTACTAACACTGAAAAACACTCTCGGTTTAACATTGACAGAAAAAACACGAAGATGGCGCCCAACGTGTTACTTATTAATGCGGAACATTGATATTAAAATTTTTAAAAGTGTTGCATATTACAATGCCGAGAAGAATCTAAATATATAGCAAGCCATTATTCAAATAAAAGTTATGAATAAATCTAGCTAATTTGGTCATGTAACGTATGTTGGTCATGTAATGTACATACGACATAGAAAAGATAATACCTTAGAGGTGGCGGTGTAGGTGACCGTGAGAGAGGGAAGCTGGCCACCTCGCGTGATATTGCCAGGGATTTGATGGACCCGAAGGTTTGTTCTGGACTAAGAGGAGCGCCTAGTACCGACGCCATGCACCTGTAATTAAAAAAAAATGTCTTAAACCAGAATTTAGGACCAAAATACACATATTATGTCTTTTTTGTTCTTTATGAAACAGCACATGCATTTTTGCTCGTAGCTTCGACCACGGTAACCTATGTTTGACTTAAGTATATTCTAAATAGGCTCCATTAGCAGTGAAAGCGTGGAAAGGAACAGACAGATTGACCTGGGTATTCGATGTTTATCTATAGTATATGTATCGTTGAGTATCCCATAACACAAGTCTCGAATACTCCGGGGCTAACTCAATCTCACAATCAATGTGAATTGTTTATAAATATATTTATTTACTCACACGACAGAGTCCGATGGCACAACGAACGGTAATGGTGGGGGACACGGGGCGTCGGCCCTGGCTGGCGAGGCGGGCTCGGCGCTGCGCGGACACCGCGGCGCTTCCCCGTCCTCTACCAGGCCCAGCCAGCTGCGGAGCCTCAGCCAGAGGCCTGACGGACTGCCTGGAATGGAACATTTTTCATAATACAAACATTGATAAAGTTGTTGTTTACTAACGAATTTAAAATAAACAAATAGAAAAAGTCACAGCCACGAGTTTTCGTGGCAGTCAAATAAATTCAGCTTGATGGATGTAGTACTTAGTAGGTATTCTACGTAAGTAAATTCAAATTATTAGACATATCTTCACTTAAAGTAACACATAAATACATTATACGGAATTCCCACTACGCCCCTATGTAGGTACTACTAAATTTCAAAAGCTAAAGTTTGTCGATAATGAAACTGTTGAGCTGGTACCAAATTCTCCAAGTTTCCATAGGGAACGATATGAGAAAACTTCCTGCAAGTTTTTTTATATGTGCGTCCACTACCCCATGTGATTTTAGCCCCTCGACACAGAAAAACTAGGCCACGCTGTGATGTCGATCGCGTGCAATGTAGGTACTACGTATGTTCCCATATTTGTTACTATCCCGTAATAATTAGTTTAATTTTTATCTTAGTTTTTTTGTTTATTTCAAACTAGTAAAGTAATAGTTAAAGTAGGTAATAATTTAAAAATGACACTTACGAGAATATTTCCTAGTGTTCTGTGGACTGAGAGGGTAGAAGTCTCCATGGATGGGACAGTTGTATGCCAGCCGGCGTTGCTTACGCTGGGCTGCGCGCATCAGTATACATAGCACGATACCTGAAAAAAAAACAATTATATAAAGTATTATACATACATGTGGACATACGCTCATATGATAGCCAATAAACAAGAAGTAAAAACGCGAAAGTTTTAATTCAAGGTGTGCCCTATGTAAACAAAACTATTTTTGTTTAGAAAGTTGTTTCGGTGAAATTTGCTTTAAGGGCAGGCTAAGATCAGCATATCTATCTATTCTATTCCGAAGTTGCTCTACGGGGTGGGAGTCCATATACACAGCCGGATGAGCCTGCTCAGGAAGAATATAGCTCCAAATGGTGAAAGAATTGCTAAAATTCTCTTAAGATTCTTTTAGATAAAGAGTTCTTTAATTAGTACCACCGTACATAATTATCGATCCCTTGTGTATAGTTTCTGTGTTTCTACACAGTGTAGTGTGGATAGTACAAACGATAAAGGGATCAATAATAAATGTGTGACACGTTTAAGAATATTTTTAGAATACCAAAAACATGCTTGGATCCGAAGTACGTATAATTTGATTTAATTTGATTTCTGTCAACCAATATCAACATAGGTACTTTGTTAGTGTACTAAATGCCAGTGTTAAATATAGGTAATGAATGTTATTATCTTATTTATTTTATGAAGGAAAACGCCTTGACATGATGTCCACATTATAACATGATGGCAGGAAAGCCAGCGAAAGACATGAGTAAATATTTTTCCACGCATTCGAGAATTTCGAGAAGCAACAATATTTGCTACACATTATATTATAAATGATATAATTCTTTTATTGCTATTGTGTCAGTATTTTTTACTATTAGCTTCGTAGAGATAGTGTGACTAGCTAGTTACACTACTTATATCTAGTCTAGTCTAGCTAGACTAGCTAATGGTGATTTCTGCTGAAAATTCTATACAATTTTCTGCATATAAATTCTCTATGTGGGTAATTAGATTTGCATTTGGAACCTCTATTTTGACCATATTAATTATTAAGTTTACCTAAGTTTATTGTAATTAGATACCTATTGAGACACCTAACTCTACTTAAACTTTTCCTTTATTTATGAATTTCGTGTGTATATATTTTTTATGGGATTTTTCATTACCTACAGTATATCTGAGTTGACTAGTATATGGAACACTTACCAGCAATGGTCATCAAGGCCCCGGCGACGATGCATACGGGCCCCAACACTCGGGAATTACCGGTGAAGGCAATCCTGGCCGCATAGTGGTCAGGCTCCTCATTCTCGCCGCAACCGCGATACGATGCCGCTGTTGATCAAATTACAACAGTAATTACTATCTATACAGGCTGTAAGAAAATACCTATACTCGATGTTTCTAAAAAGTGTAGGTTGGAGTGATTGGAAGATATTAACCCCGCCCCCGGGGCTTCGTTCCAGTGGGAAATGCGAGATAAAAAGTACAGTTATTCCAGGTTATTTTCTACTCGTGTTCCAAATGTCATAACAATCTCGGTTTGACAACCTCGGTGGCGCAGTGGTAAGGTTCTTGCCACTGAATCGAGAGGTCCCGGGTTCGATCCCCGGTCGGGTCATGATGGAAAATGATCTTTTTCTGATTGGCCCGGGTCTTGGATGTTTATTTATATATGTATTTATTATAAAATATAGTATCGTTGAGTTAGTATCCCATAACACAAGTCTCGAACTTACTTTGGGACTAGCTCAATCTGTGTGATTTGTCCCAATATATTAAAAATCGGTCCAGTGGATTGTGCGTGAAGAGGTGACAAACAAACGTACTTTTGCATGTATAGTATTAGTTGGGATTGGGATGTGGCACGAGTAGAATTTTTAATGTCTTAACTATTGGAACATCGCGTTAATACAGAATGAAATTATCTTAAAAATAGACTTACCAGTTAGCACGCAGCCAACGAGCATAAACAAAATCCCGAAGATCGGTAGAACTATCTGACAGTTGGCGGCAACGACAACACCAGCGACCGCCAGCCCGCCTTCCACCTTCTCCACGCGAAGCCGGGAGATGGCCGGGGGGCAACGCGGCTTGCCCACTGGTGCCCGGACCAGAGGCTCCCCTGGTGGTGACGTCGTCCTGTGAGCAAAGGAGAGGGAAAATTAGCCCTAGACGAAATAAATATGAATCTACATCTACTGTAGTGTAGGACTACCTTAAGTTGATGTAAGGTTATATGTCAGTTTGTAATAAAGTTGATTGAAGTCTAATATGAACCGTCGTATCAATTAGTATACTGATATAGCGCATGCAGGGTCGCCATGTAAAGGACGTCCTTTACATGGCGGCCCTGCCTGCGTAGCGATGCGCCGGTTGCTACTTTTAAAATATGAATCAACTGATTAAGGATAACGAATACCGTGTGAAGTGGAGGATAAAAAGTAGGAAAGTGGATTGAGGGTTCTACTGGGAAGCAACCGCTCAGATGAGAGAGAGTAATTAATAATTGTTTTTGCCAACTGCTGATGAATATATGCCTCTCTTCATCCGACACTTCACTTCACTTGTTCTAGCGCACCGTTCAGCGAGTAATTTGCTCCAAAGAATATGAACACTTTTATCTTTACCAGGTGTAAACATGTATGGGAAACTATGCAATGGTTTTGGTCCTGTGAACGAATTCTTCTATGACTTACACAAAGTGGATTCTAAAGAGTTGACTCACGAATTACTTAATAGTTGAGAGGAGTTTTTATTCTGGGATAGCGGAAGTGTCCCAGCCAGTCATTGTCCAATGCCTCGATAAAAAAAGATCGCGACGAAACTCATTTAGCTATGAAGATTAAGCTCGAAGGTAATTTTTAAAATATAACTATTATTAGGTAGTTATATCTATCTAATTGTACATTTAAATAATTTCGGGGATATTTTCTTAAATATGTTTTTAGATTTCTGTGTACTGATATGAGGTTTTTTGTTGGACCTCTCCAAGAGTATTTCTGGGATCCGGATCAAGATAAATTATTATCTTAAGATTGTTGATTACTGTATATTACTGTGTTTTATGGAATTTGTATACTTGGCATAAATTTTTGGTACTTGTTATGGCATTTTAAACTAAAACTACCTAAGGAAGTACCTACCTATTGAGCTGGGTGAAATGCCAAGAAAGATTATTAATATATTCAAATTTATTTGTTAATTAATTAGAGAGAGAAGGACAATTATTTATAGCTAGTCTATTTACACAAACGTTTGCGACAATTGGCGCACAGGAACATAATTAGCGTAATTTTAGCTCAGACTTGTTTCGCCAACTACTCTATGGGCCTAGCCGAGCTAGACAGCTATTTCTAAACCATCAAAATAAAGTCATCATGACTGTGATTATATTGTCAACTATATTGTCAAACAACAAAATCTAAATAACTAAGATAGTTCTTATTTATGTACATTACAGTAAGGGATTTGTAGAAAGTCTAGCAGAATCCAAGTCTTTGCAAACCCAACCCACTAATAGCACCGCACATGTACAATTACGGAGAGCTATAAATTAAGACTTTCAAACCAGTTAGGTTGCTTTTCTCCCAGCTGCAATTACTAAGTCAGATACTAGAGGTCGCTGACCCTTTGTATTCCTATAAGGCGCCTGACAAATGATACTAGTGTTGATCTGTTCACTAATAACTTTAATGTATGGATCATACAACGTGCCTAAGATTTGTACTATCCTACATTCACTGGGTGTTTTGTAGTCTCCACTCCACTGAGTATCCTGATGATATTGCTATGAGTGACTACTACTGGAGAATGTATGTATGTCTTCTTGTGGGTTCATCACTCATATTGTCACCATCATTGAAAACACAGAATTTTGTTGCCAGGTGGCTCTTTCTTTTTAAATATTGCAATAAGCTTTTTTTCTTCCTTTTATAAATACTGTAATAGCATACACATGTACCGTTGTATTTAAATAACAAATAAATAAATAAAATTATTAAAATTGATGACATCGTTATTGTAACCACGTACTGCAGTAGAAATTTACGACGCAAGGTAAATCTCTGCCAAGATGCCACATGAAATGAAGACATAAATAAGAAAAAAAAAACATCATTAAAGTCAAAATTACACAACGCAGCCATTGCATCGTAAACGGTTTTGTAAACATTTTGATTTGGAGGTTAGGTCATAGAAATGTAGCCCTCCCTCTGTATAGAAACTACACGTGGTCGGTGTCCGACCTCACACTTTTCAGAGAAAGTGTCCAATCGAGGCAAACTTTAAAAATTAATACTTATTACGTGAATATGCGCTAAATTGTGACGCTATGCACAAAATGTGCAAAGGTGTATAAACGCCTATTTATAAAAATAATGTACCGTGATTTTTCTTAATAGCAATGATGATATATTTGTGATTAGTTTTTATTTCTGTGCAAGACATTAGTTAAGAAAATGTACGTTGTAAAAAGCAGCGACAAGTGAATTGCAATCAGCGACTGGTGTTAACACAGGCCAATGACATCACACTTTTACACACAGACTTACAGCAATATTATCACCCGGATATTTGCCTATTTTATTGATCTAAATCCGAATATACTGAGCACTGATATGTAGTCAAAAATTCATGGTTATTGTGTAAAACGATAGTCATCAAGGCATAGAACCTCATGAAGACTACCTATTTTGTTTAATGCTAAGATAAAATTTGCATTCTTCCTACTTCTGAAAAATAATATATTTTTTCAATGATGTCAATGATACATACAAGTATTTGTATTCGGCTTGGTTGTAGACTATACTCGTATAAGATCGGAAAAGCTCTACGTGCCAGGGTTGTGCTTTGTTTTGAAGATTCGACTATGATTTTAATACCGGTCGCCTACCTGATGTCAACCCTCTTTGAGATTCCTGTCAAGGCTGTCAAGGCTTTTAATCCCTCGTATGACTTCCACGAATGGATAAAGTAGAGATGCAGGATGACAGTACCTAAGGATGTCACAGTTAAAACTTCTTTAAAAAATGCAAACGTCATTAGAAATTATGGTTCATGGGACAAGGACATGACTGGTAAACGTGTACGATCCGGCTTTGTGACGTGCAAAAACATTTACAAGAGCACGTGGCATAACGTGGCTATTATCTTGTGCACCGAGTAACTGCATGCACTTAGACAACCATTTACAACATTGGAAAAGTTAAAATTAAACTTTTGTAAGAAATGGCCTATACAAAACAAACTCATCTAAATCGGATCTTAGAGATTTGAATGCATGTATATATCCATCCATAATACATAGGTACCTACAGATGCACATTTTCATAAGTAACGAACGAAACGAGTAAAATATATGATCTATTTATTGTACTTCATACGAAGATATTAATATGGAGAAATAAGTTTTCTATTGTTTCATGTGGTTAGATTATAGACCAGTCATGGAAGTCAATAAAATCTAATAAAATACTGTATAAAACCATGGTAACCGCGAAAGACTAAAATATACAGTAAAATGGTGGTGTTAAAGTGTATTAATGCGTTTTTAAGCGCTCTTTTTATGATCTTATTTTTAAGAACGTCTTTTCTTAAATTGATTTATTTCACATTTTATAGAGTAAATGTTTTAAAGTAGTAATTAAACTAGCTAATGTTCAGATACAATATTAAACTAGACTCTTGAATCATATATTCAAAGAAGCAAAACATTTGATTTGGTTATGTAAATTAATTATTCTGTTCGAATGTACCGCTACAGTTCGATTACATTTTTTACTTTAGAACTAGCACAATCTGTGTGATTTGTCCTAAAACTATAAAATAGGTAGCTATTGTTTTTAAAATTGTTTAAAGAGTCGAAATGTTTTAAATTATATAATTTATAAGTGAACTATTCCAAATATTTTCACGCCTGATTGGCACAATGTATGAATGTCATGACCACCTGATTGTAATACTGTATTCTGACGAATAAATGATTTTAATTCGAATGACTTTTGGTGTAGAAATTGTAAGACCGTGTGGATTACTGTATTGTCGTATTTTGTTACGTATTCTATCAAAATCAATTTCGTGTTTTTCCACAAAGATGTAACATCAAATGCGTAAATTGGAACTAATCGTACAATCATGAGTTGACGCTGAAAATGTGAGATTTATCAAATTAGATTTTATCGAACACGTGAAACGAAACGTGCCCTGTTGGCACTGGCGACTGTGGAGCATTCTGTAGAGAAATAAATTCATTACACCGCATATTTTGATACACAAAATCTAGCTATATCTTGTGTAGTGAATTTGTTCCCATGTTTTAACCCCTCGCGTCATTATTATATTTTATTGTAACTTAGATCTAAGCATAGGTATATAAATATTTTAGTGATAGTATTTAGTAATACCTTTATTTCGGTTTGTTTATGAAGTCGGGACGGGCCGCTAGTGAAAGATAAATTTTAAACATTGATTCGATAAATCAATCTCATAAGTACCTACCTAATTAATCCTAAATGAAAAAAAGAAGTTGCAAGATAGCAAACGGGTAGACCAACCAATTAGAGAAAGAAGCGTGTTGTTATTTAGAACAAAAGCAGGTCGCATGATCACGTCACAATTGTTGATGACAATGACTTATTCATTCTCATCAACAATTGTGTCGTTATAATGTCGTAAACAATTATTCATTGACTTTCATAAACATTGATGAGGCGGTTTGATTGTGTTAGGTGCGTTTCAGAATTGACACCCTTGTATATTCTGCGTATCCTGGGCTAAGAAGGAAATCGGGAAAACGCAGCGATTCACAATCAAGCTAGCCATGCTTAACTTGATTGTCAGTACCTATCTAGATTACCTACTAAGTTTGAATGATTTTGATTTTAAAATAATTAATCTGTACTGTGATAATGTAAATTTTATGAATGATTGATTTTGGACTCCTCCATTAAGAAAATTGACGGATCGTAATGACAGCACGGCCCCGCAGCGGTCGAATAATCGAAACGCTCTGAGAACCATATTGAACACACCCCAAAAACTCTGAATTTCAGATCCCACTTTCACATCAAGTGGAAATTCAAATCAGCTGATTTTCATACAGAACCAACAGGCCAACAATGATTCCGGTTGTCCGCGGTCACTCGGCCGGAACGTACGGTAAACGCCGCACTGGTCCGGAACTGCCGTTTTTGTTAGCTACCCATTCTTCTAGCTGACCCGTGCATTCATCACGGTTGTCTGTTACCGCGTGTTTCTCACGGGGCCTTGCTAATTGTCAGCTATTTGGTCGTATTCAGAAATCGGTATACCAATGTAAACGAATTTTTGTTTGCTATCAGGTCATACAGCGAAACTGGAGCATTTGTTTGTAAAATAAGAAAAAAAAAGAACTAATGTAAAGTAAAAAACAAATCATAATTCCATTTTCAGATGCTACTCACTTATTTTTGAAAAAAAAAATGCTGGAATCATCTGAAATATCTCAAGCTGCCTAGATTTCTATTTACTTAGGTTATACTGGATCACAAAGATTTGAGATACAATGCTTTAACAATTGTTTTCGGTAGCCGGCTATCGGTCACTATTAAACGTCGACGAAATATAAGTAAATTATATCATTAAAACTGTCTCAAACTATCTACGTCCAAACGTACGAAAACACATGAAATATTAAAACCATCGGTGAAATGACGTACGTAAATTAAAACTCGGGAATAAATTATGAATAATTTATTAAAACTTGTGTCTGTTGAGTCTACTACGCACTCACGCCGCGTTTATTTCTGGAAGTTTATTCTTGTATTCTTAGGGGGGCAATTTACTGTTATTAGCCCCTCGGCTCCAAAATAGACACCCACATGCAGTGGTTAAATTGTTGTATCCTCTGAGTGAAGGCCACGGTTTGTTGCAAAATAAGTTTTTTGCGAAAATGACATTTTTGACACTTTTATTTTTGTCAGAGACATCTTATTGCGTTCAATGCGTGACAAAAAACCATTGCCGTGCAGTAAACCGTTTAGTTCCTTCGTCGAGACTCGTTCCTGGTCGCACCATCAGGTAATGCTTATCATAATGATACATTGTAATACAAACTAAACGTGTGTGCCAAATTTCAGCTCAAACGGTTGAAGATATCTACTTCAAAGTTGAGTTACAACGATTACACCCGAACATACATATAATTACAATAAAAGTTTGTAAAAATGGACATGTGTGAGCGAGCACTTTTATCTTCGTAAAGATTTGTTACTTGGAATATAGTATATATATATACTTATAGGTTGAGCTAAGTATGTTACTCGAAAATCAACGTATATTTTATTAACGGAGATCATTGTTAGACATTGAAAGGTTAATAATGTTATTTAAACAAAAGACAATGCTTTTGAGGTAAACAAAGGTTATAAGTACAACAAAATTACATTAATTTACACAGTGAAAAGTAGGCTGGTCCAACTCATCGGACGACGAAAACTTTTTCGAAGAACTGAATCGAAGAAAGAAGAATATATATATATATATATATATATATATATCGAGAATTCGTTATTATACATAGAGCAAAGTACCTCCTTCTTGCTATTTATACATTTATCCAACAAATTATTTAACAATCCACAATAGCTTTCAATAAAATATGCAAAAAAAAATTGTGCGCTTTTAAATACCCATTCATACAAATAGGAACCTTTTTTCAATGTATACTTATTCAAATTAGTATTAAGATTTGCATTCTAGATTTATTCGAGCTTTCCCTTCGCAAAGCTTTGTAGTCTAGTGTTTTTATCAGAAATTTACATTTTCCCGGAATATGTTATCCTTGTTAGTCTTTAGAAAAAGACAAATAAAGGTGTTGAAATGTTACTGAAACGCTGAGGTTAAAGGCGGATCCAGTATTTATTTCTGGGAGGGGCTATACCTAGTAGTTATGTCAATCGCTTGAATGACGCCCTCCTAAAGTGAATTATTATTGTGGCACCACACTTCCTGATTACCTCCTTGGTACTTTGTGCAATGGAGCACTAAATTTAGTCAAACGAGAGGACAGAATGCGTGTGTCATGTCGACGGCATTCATTTGACACGAATACAGTGCAAATGTCTTTTTCCGGCATTAACTGGGTAAAATGAGGCCCGTTCCGTTCTCGGTCTTAACAAGAACTGACTTGTTTCTCGAAATATCAGTGTTAAATATTATATTCAGTATCAATTAATAATTGCAAAATCAAAGAAAAATAAATCGTCCATGTACAAAATCTTGTGTTACAGTGGAACACTGTTTGTGTAAACAACCAAACTTGATTTACATACTGATTCTCAAACTAAAAACGGTTTTGATTTTTTAATTTTTGTTTTGGAATTCTATTAGAAATGCGGCTGATTAAAAATACTTGTTTTATAGAACTATAACTTAATTACATACACGCAAAGAGAACAATGAGGAATGTAATGTATACTGTCCACATAATCAGAATGTAGATACAACACGCTTTGTTTGTTAGTCATACTGATTGTGTTATAATTAAGGATAGATAGCAAGAAATAAACGCATCAGAGAATGCAATGATGACTTTTGTTTAATTCTACACAATGACAGGCAAGATATGTCAAATATTAAGAAAATCTGACTACGATTCACAATACAAATAAGTCTATTAATGATAACTAGGTAGGTACATGTGTCTATTCCGTAAATAGATCAAGAGCTCGCGGGAAAAATAATACAACAGTAATTACACCTATTCGCGTTTGTTGAAAAAAATAAGTATAAATAAAATTTTAAAATAAGCATCTCCGGCACCATTTTGCTATTTTTCTTAGAAGAGACAGAAAATCTATTTGTTCTTTCCTTGTCTCTCAGTGTATGTTACATAAGATGTTCGATAAATGAATACCTCCTAGCAAACGTGCAATGCCATGACCCAGACTTCAAAATCGCAGATCATACGCCTTCGAGACATTCAACTGTGAAACTTTCGACTTTTACACTATAACGGTGGTCTGGCCATCGCAGGCTCTTGATCTAAAATATAGTTGAGGAAAACTGATAATAAAATTCGACTTCGGTGACCTCAGTCGAGGAAATTGCAATTTTCGAACCATTAGGATAATAGCGGTCATAAATTCGTAATTGCTCGCTAACTTTGTGATGTGTTTGTTAGCATAAGGGCGCACAGAGGTGAAGGTGAAATGTCAGAGAGGAAATACTAAAAGGGAAGAAGTTATATAGACTACATAGTTATTTAAGTAGGAAAATATTTAAAATATTTTCATGAGAGATCCTATTAAATAAATATATAAATATATTGGGGCTAGCTCAATCTGCTTGATTTATACATTATCAAGCAGATTGAGCTAGCCCCAAAGTAAATTCAAGACTTGTGTTAAGGGATACTAATGACTACTCCACCATACCATAAGGCTACAGAGGTTATATATATTTGAATATTTTATCTACACGTATAAAATAAAATGAGATTATGTATAAACAAGATCGATTATGTTGTCATTGTGCTATCATAAAGGTTGATGTTGGAATGAATGGCGATACATCTTGGCATGAACAATAGGGAGAAAGCAATGTGGGGCATTGTTAGTATTTCCGTGTGGCCCAGAAAATAAGTGTAGGGTCCACGTCACGAAAAAATATATCGTGTCAATCTGAAACTAACAATGACCGCGTTGTTAAAAAAAAGCAATTATTATTATAGCATTTTTTTTATACTGAGCAAAAGGGATTCAACAATTTCTTGGGAAGTGGTAAATACAGACTACAGACGATGCCTGCAACACGTGTGAAACACGCGCGTTGCCAGCCCTGAACCAAACTATTCATGTTCATTTTTGAAGAACTCCATCTTGTAGTCCCTAGAGAACACCACGGCATCTCATTCCACAACCGCTGAGTTAGTGGGAGGAAGTTAACTAAACTGTTTGGGCGTCATCACCAAGGAGTCATGGTCATATGCGATTTAGACTCGGGTTCAGAGGCCGGCCTTGCGACTTCGCCATTCGATCGTCGAAAGTTTTCGAAGTGAAACGCAGCGAACCAATCACATTGTGGTGTGGTTGTCGTTGCGTAACAATGGCGCGCTGTGATTGGTTCATTGCATCTCACTGCGAATCGACTCGATAGTGAGATGTTAATAGCAAAGGTGCACTACGCACACAGGTTATATGATGTAAATATTTACGCTTTCGCGCTATCAACAAGCAAACTTACTCAAAGAAGTAATGAAGCTACATTTGCGCTACTTTCATGATATTCAAACAACTTTGAACCACAGCCGTCGTAAACACAAGCTGAGAGGTTTTTGTTGCAGAAAGTAGGCCATGACGCGTCTGTCATGAATATTATCATGTCACAAACCAGATATTATGTCAGAGCTCGACGGCATTTGAATTTGATATGCCTCGGGAAAAGTGCCTTCGTGACAATAATGAATGAATGTAAATCCGGACAACGTTTCTAGTGTGCGACAGACACATTTTGGAATATTTAACTATTGCACGGTGAGCAATGGCCATCCAACTTATTTTTATTGACTCAAATAAGTTTTAATAACGTTTCGAAAATATCGTGTGCATTTCCATGAGTTCTTGTGCGAATGATCTGTTTGGTACACATTCTTGTCTACAAGCGAAAGTTATTATATAGGATGTTGCCAAGACCTTATAACTCTACGAATTGATAATACCTATTTATCAGGCAAAAACTTATAATATGATAGTTACACACGATTCTAATTCTATGATATCTAGTCATATACAAACAAATATCCTTACAAAAAAATATAAATACAAATAAATACAATCCGGCAATGTGGTGTCCTGATAAATTTCTCATTTATGTAAGGAAAACAAAGGTTAAGTTTTAAACATATAAGTAGCAAAAAACACTTAAATGCTCTTTTTATCAAGTGCATCGATTCAAGGCAGGTTATAACTGGATGCATAAAACACAATGCAATTGCGTGCATCGGATGTCTGCATTGTGTGTGCGTGCGTTAGTTTCAAAGTATATACAAAGTAAGGAGTATGTCTCTTTACGAAATTAAAGCACGTTTGCGTTCAGAAAGTCATCAACGATAATTGATGTCAATTCACAATTCACTTCAATGGAAGACAATTCAGCTGGAGATTTCTCTTTCCGAGCGGAACCCACGCTGGCGAAAGGAATACCAAATGAGCTGTGGATTATGGTAATTAACATATATATATATATATATATACGTATATACAAAGCCTTGTTATAAGATTTACATTATGAATACACGTGATGGTTGAGTTGAACTTACAAGTTTTTATTAGTTACCAAATTTAGCTACAAGTTGTAACTAAGTATGTAATTTTTTTTCGTTAGTTTTTCAACAATTTGTAATGTGTGAATAAAGTGTGTACCTACTTATGTTTCTTGAATAAATAAAACTAAGAATGCCGTCTGCCTGACGTTAACACTCTTTTGGAATATTGTTGCCTATTAAGGCTATGTGTCCCTTAGTCGCCTCGTACGACATCCACGGGAGGATACGTCCGTGAGTATCTCATTCTAGTGAGTATCTCATCCTGTAAATTGAGTGTGTGGTCCCGACCACACACTGAATTGTGTCTAGTGTCTCATTTTTTATATTTTTTGAAATTTATAACAAATGTTTAACAAATGTATCCTGAGGCAGGCAGAAAATCGAAATAAATTAATATAATATTTTATTTCTTCTCTTTTAGTAACAACCCTTATATAAATACAATATTTTTATGGAAAATATTGTGATTTTCATCTGTCGACGTATTGTAATAACAAGCACTTGACTCAGAGCGGAACGGAAGCGCCGAGGTGGAAACGGGACTGGGTTCAGTGTCCTCTCATGTCCCGTTCCACCTCCAAGTACCTTCGAGCTTGGTCACTGGCAGCTTATTTATATCATGTACTTATTTACCAACAAGTAAAAACGTCGCTGTCTTTGTTTGTTTTATAATTTGCGAATTATGTCATCAATCATTTGGTACGTTTACTTTAAAAATGTTTCTTGAAGTTATTTTAAACATAGAGCCCGATTCACATGTGACTGGAGTTAACTTCAACAATTTTTTTTGAAGCTTGTGCACAATACTCATCGAAAATCAGAATTAAACAAAAAAACTAAAAAGTTCAATCAATCGTATCAATAGTTTTGATTGTAATTTTTCTTTAAACTTTGCATAAAATGTGACGGTCAGAACACTCCCTGATATGTGGTAAGTATTAAGAAAAATTATCACCGTCATCGGTCATTCAAAATTACAATTCTATCACAATATGACCTCCATGCGGGCATATATTTAATCTAGTAAGGACACAATGTATTGCCTATTTGGAATAAGAATAGGCTATTGTGTCTGTCTGTGTTCCCATTTTTAGCTCTAAACTTGTAGTCTAATAAGAAAAAGGAATTTATATAAAATATCACTTCAAAGCGGTTGTTGTTTAAGTTGTAATTAAATGTATGAAACAGTACGTTTCCCCTTTTAGCATCAATTCGTCGTTTATTATACTTAGTATCCTTGATTGTTAATTTGGTACCGGGCTTTTTGTGATTCACTTGCACGCAAACAAAAGCTTTATCGGTGTACTGTTCATAAATCTACATCTAGACTACCTAATATTATTGTAGAATAGATAATGTTGTAGTAATCGAATAAAATATTAATTTAAAAAAAGTTACACAAATCCCGTATATAATGTTCATGATTTGGAGTAGAGGAAGGGAATGAGATGTTTATTATGTCTAAGTGAATACAGTTATCCATTACATTTCATAGTTATACAATACTATCTACAACAGCGGTGTTTACCTTACATTTTATTAGCGCCTCTTAAAACTTATATGACTCTTAAACTTAGTTATTGCTTTTAATGTAGAAAGGTGTCCCTTTCTACATTAAAAGCAATAACTGCTCTTTACTGTAAATAAACGACATCTTTATTTGTTAATATGTAAAAGCACCTAATATAATTTCTTGTTGCAAAAGATAATTGCTTACAAAATTATTTCATTACTTTTGAAAACTAATAACGAAAATTACGATTAATTATCATTCAGAGTTAAAAGAAAAGAACTCTTTGAAGGCAAAGAGTTTAAATTAATTTATCGTCTGTTTCCGCAGAAATACGAAACTTTGACGAAAACAGCTCTGAAAGCCAAGACGTCTGCGACATACCCTCTGTCACATCCATCATGGCTGCTGTGGACGTTATTAATTAATCATTGTAGTTATTAACCGAAATGAGAGAACAGGAAATTATTCGCTCTTGTTTTGTATTATTTTGATTATATTTAGTTTAAGGTAACTTTTTGTAAATTCATAATTAAAAAAAAATGGATTCCAGAATTTTTCACCCGAATAACGTTCATTAAAATATTAATTTTATTTATTAACTCTTTCTACAATACTATTGTCTGAAGAACTGAAGAAATACAATTGATATTAGAATAAAAAAAATATCGCTTATACTTATATATCCCAAGAAAAACAATCAGTTAGAAATGTGCAGTCGAAGAAAGTGGATACTGAAAATAAATTATATGAACGAGAATATGATAATGATATTTCTAGGGTCAGTGTCCTCTAAAGCGTTTCATAGGTCCGGAACTATATCATTGGAGAAATCTCCGATATTGCAAATGTTTTTGGAGCATTCACCCTTCGGAGTTTGTGGCTTGTTTAATGCCTTGTTCAAAACTATCAAATCCCCGTGGGAAATACTGTGATTTAGCATAAGTATGTTACCTTATTTTATAAACAAGTGAATGATAAGCACAGATTTATATATTAATTACTTAAAAAGATAACGAATTGGTAATACTGAATTAGGACTATGATGCATAATTACTCGTCTTGAGGAAGAAGCCGGGAAAATATTATAAATAATTATAAAGAAAAAAGGGGCAACTTGCGTTTGCTTAAGAGTATGTAAATATTAGACAAATAAAATACAATGTATTCTCAAGAATTTCACAAAATTAGGGTTACACAAATTATACAGAAACCATAATAGTAGTTGTGGGCAACTACCCTTGACAGTGAGTCAAGTTGCCGACATTGGTCTTGGAGACTTTGTTTAAAAAAGACTGTTATAAAAATATTTTCTTCTACGTCTTTGAGTTTGTAATTTTGGCAAAGAGTGATACGTCGACAGTGCCAAGTCATTATGTGTTATCCCATCTGTCTCTATTCACTAGTAACCGTAATTAAAACAGCAAAGAAAACCGTACCGCGTTTCGTAAATCACAAGTCACGAATTGTCTTGTCTATTTCTTTTATTCGTGATAAATATATATGAAATTAAGCATTAGCACTTCTCGAAATTGGATGTCACGAGATTTCGAGCTCTATATGTTATATTTTTTTTCAACAAATAGGTACTGGGGCGGGAAGTTTTATTTAGAAGCATACAGGTAATGTTATATTTTACGTAATGTATCGTAAAGGCCTTTGAAAGTTCGAAGGCTTCAAGCCCTTATAGAGACTTTAAAGTGCTTCAACAACTAGGTATATATAATATAGAAGTAAACAAAATAATTCCATAGACTTTAATTAGGTACACACCGTCTACCTACGCCTAAGTGCAACGCCCTTTCGAATAGTTAAACAAAGAAACTTATCGATAATCAAATTAACGTCAAATAAAGTCAAAATCTGTAGCTATATTACAAATGAAAAAATGTGTTTTTTGTTCTGCTTTCACATCAAAACGGAGCACTGGATTTAGGCGATTTTTGGTGTGAATATAGAGCATTTTTCACGGATGAAGCCGCGGGGGACATCTAGTGTATAATATACATTTTAATATTCTATTACTCAAAACAACGAATACCTGGAATTTGCAATTTCTACATAAAAAAAAAATATTTGTTTTTTCATCCTTTTGAATGCAGATACGTAAATTATATTTTTAATGTTTCGCACGGATATATTCGAGTAAATCCGCGCCAAAAGTAAAAACAATAATGCCAAAAAAATAAAACACTAACAAAGAATTCTTCTGTTCTGTTGAAATAAATCTGGTTGATTTACATGTTGTGTAATAAAAAAGGTAATGTTACGTCGGTATGCGCGATGGCGTTAGCCCTTCTCTGTCCACCATTAGGTGAATGCACGTGATGTGTTTTATAATAGGTTCAAATACCACAAGTGATTATTATAATGTATTGAATTTATCAATGACTCCGTAATTAATTGGTCTATATTAGTTAGATGTAAGTATAATCCGCTCAGTAGGTCGTTCATTTGGAGAATAGATTACAAAAAATTGAATAGGTATATTATTTCATACTTTATCTCTTATATTCTTGAACTCCGTGCCCTAATGGTCACCACGCCGGACTGCTATAATGGAGGTCCCGGTTTTGATCCCTGGCCAGGTCAAGAAGGGAAATGATATTTTTCAGACTGAATGTGTTTCGGATGTTTATCTATATATGTATATGTTGTAGAATATAGTATCGTTGTGTTAGTATCCCGTAACACAAGTTTCGTGCTTACTTTGGGGCTAAGTCAATCTGTGTTATTTGGTCCCTACATGTTTATTTATTTACAAATTTCTCGTGAGCTACATGAGTTTGTATACCAATCAGACTCATGTAGTTTTCATAGATCACCGCTTGCTTACGGTGAAGGAAAAAAAAATGTGAGGAAACCTGCACTCAAGTTGATTATGAACTTGTGGCTATTGGCAAACCACTCCATTAATAGGGCCAAGAAAGTCATTGTGTGTGTTTCATTCCGCGTAATTACCGCGACCCTCAGCCATGTGGAATACGACTATAAAGAATTCACAATTTATGGTTTAACACGAGCTCGTACTTTTCACAATAGATTTATTTTTCCGACACCAGCCTCATGGCAGTGCAGTGTATCACGTTTCATTCCGCTCCGGTGAATAAAGACAATAGGATGGGTTCAATCAATACCTCCATAAAGTGCAGTAAACTGCGAACTCTCTTTTGTTTTAACTATGTCTCCGTTGCACCGTTCAGTTATAATGTTTTTTTTTTACTTGGTTTAGATAAAACTGTCCCGGCTTTGCTAAACTCCTATACTTGCCTACTACCCGGTAAAACTATAATAAATATACACCCTAAACCTTCCTCAGAAATCACACTATTTTAAAATATCCTCGTGAAAATCCGTTGCGTAGTTTTAAAGATAGCATACATATGGACAGACAGCGGGAACGACTTTGTTTTGTACTATGTAGTGATGGCGTACTTTGTGTTGTTCTGCGCAGGTTAAAGTTAACGTCAAAGCAAAGTTGACTAGTGCAACCCGCGTCTGTAGAGGTCTGTCTACAAGCTCTACACGTGAGGCTTGTGACGTAGATCCTCGTTAATGGCGTCATTGAGGTAGATCACCTTTGTTATGGCACAGTCAGACTCATAGGGCGTGAAACGCATTGTTATTAATTTTAATAACATATTTCTTCACGTTTATTGTAGTAGTCACTTGTGCCCTGAGGCTTCGCTCGTGTTTAATATCATTAAAAATGGCTCAGCGTTGAGTTTATTCAATGTAAAATTGACTAAAAATAAGTATTTTTTTAGGGAGTAAATAATAATATGGACTATTGATTTGGCTATAAGTTGTTAAGGATCAAGTCAACCGAAATTCGACGTATGAATTGACAATCGCTTTAATATTGTATCATATTATATACATCTTTAAATAATAAATTTAACATTTAGATTCTTGCCTACCAATTTATCGATTATTTAGCAACCGTACAAGTACAGTCAAATCCACGTCAAGATAATACCGAATGAAGTCTGTCTAATCTGAGCTTATTCCCGGTTGCATCTTTATACATCCGAATAGACTATACTGCAGTAAAATATGGCGAAAATGCAACAAATTAAGGTGGGTTCATATGTTGTTGACTGTACACCACAACGATCAAAGTAAACGGTACTCGCGTTCCATAATGGCCACTTCCGTTTCATTAAAATGGGCGCAATGTCAGACGGTTCACGCGTGTAATGATCATTGCAATTTACGTTGCTACTGCGCAGTTTTCCGTTCCCAGAAATATACTTAAACTAGTGGCCCCGGCTTCCCTCTGGTAAAACATTATAAATTATAAACTTAAAGAAGAATCAAATCTATTGGTGTAACTGTACAAAAATCCGTTCGGTACTTTATGAGTTTATCTCTTTCATAGGTACAATAGACTTCTTTTTATAATATGTATGGATTATACAGGGTTTGGTTATTATCCGATTTGGCTTGAATTAGCTTCTTTTACTATCTTGGTTCCAATTATTTGCTGCACGGGATCCTCACTTTCATTATTTCAAAAGCGAGAGAGACAGAAAGTTTCAGAGATGTAAGAGACGCTTTATTACAGTGCGATTAGGGGAGCAGAGATAATATTCCAAATGTAAAAAATAATACTTATGTAATTTGTATGTGACGTTTATGACAGTGAATGTCACATGAGAGTCAAAAGCATACGAAAGACATGACGATGCTTTATCGACACTTTTTCAGGTTATAAACTGACGTCTGTATATTTACATAATCATTTAGCATTATATTACGCGAATATGTAAATTTAAAATAAAAATAACTTCAGATATATCCGCGGAATACAGATTTTAGTGTAACAAAGATATGTTACGGCTAAACCTATATATTATATGGATATGTTAGGTTTCGCCGGCTAGACCTAGGTATAGCCAGTCTTAGATGGTTAAACTAAAAGCTGCACCTCTTTATTTAGCCGTAACATATATAAAATGTTAGATATATTTGTGAGCAAATGTAATATCTTATATGTATGTAAAACAACAAAACAACGAAGTCGAAAAATAAATAAATGGACATTGTGCAAATACAGACATTTGTAGGCTTTGCTTTTCCTTATTTTTACAGAAAATATTATCCCACAAACATGACCTCTTTGTTTGTTTGTTTAGTACACAATGTTTTCTTAAGGGCTCTTATTGTTTTTACCCTTTTATTAAATTGTTAATATTCAGGGTTATCTTATCGAATATTAAGGTAATGTCTAAGATTATCTTGACTATAGTTCATTGCTCTTTGAGAGAAAGGAAAATTGAAAACTGGGGGATATTTTACTGTACACGCATTGAAAAAAAATCTAATTGGCTTTCAATTTAAATTTATAATTCGTTACTAGTACTGTGCAATGGCTAAATAAATTGGCGGAAATCGGGATGCATTTTACAAATATCATGCCCCTACTGGCTGGAAATAAAGTGATTTTATTCAAATTAACAGTACAATTGGGCTACTTGACTTGAAAATAAAATGCATATAGATAATTTAATTATAATATAACATTGGCTAGGCATATACATACGTATTTATTGACATAGGTATTTAATTACTTTTATTAATTACGAGATTTACTATATTTTCGGTCTCGTTAAATTACTTATATTAGAAATGATTTTTCACTCCAAAATTCGTGACGTCACATATTTTTTTTGTTTTTTGTTGGAAAAAGTATCTTTGACTTTGTAGTATAGTATTTTTTCTCACGCATGACAATCCAATAAAACTTCAGCTTGTTAATCACTAATGCAGGTATAACAATGACTCATTACGGTCTCGGCAGCACTACAAGTGCAGGGTCTGGGCCAGCTTCAAGGCTGTTCGTGGTGCGGCTTAACGACCTCTTTTTATATTTGCTGGACAGAATTTGTGTACACCGAAAGTCTATATTTTGAACGGTAACGTAGTAATTTTTTTCGCGAGAAGTTTATTTGAAGGTACATAATATTTATGGCTAAATGACGACCTCGGTGGCGCAGTGGTAAGATTCTTACCACTGAACCGAGAGGTCCCGGGTTCGAACCCCGGTCGGGTCATGATGGAAAATGATCTTTTTCTGATTGGCCCGGGTCTTGGATGTTTATCTATATATGTATTTATTATAAAATATAGTATCGTTAAGTTAGTATCCCATAACACAAGTCTCGAACTTACTTTGGGGCTAACTCAATCTGTGTGATTTGTCCTAATATATTTATTTATTTATTTATTAATGTACAGTCAACAGCACACAAGATATTACAAAGCAAACTCACCGATATTACCGGGGCATAAAGATCCATGTAGGATAACTTGAGCTGCTATCACACATATATCAAGGATGATGGTATCTCTTGGGCCAATTCTTAATTTGTTTGTGATTTTAGGACAAAATTTGTGTCATCATCAAACCTGTTAATTTCCCCACTGCTGAGAATAATATAGAATAGGTTTCATCGCTGAGAATAATATAGAATGAAGGAGATGCCGCGGGTAAAAGCTAATTTTTGAATAAATAAATAATTTTTGAATTTATAATTCTCAATAGATAAAGCGATTTTTCAGTGACAGATCTATACAAAGTACACACGTGGCGGAATAGTAACAATTTTAGGAAAATAAACGGGAAATATTTCACCGGGTTTATGGTGTTGCGTTGAAAGAGTCCATTACGGCACGTTCCGAACGCTACTGACAATCATTAATATCACAAAAAGCTTACTCATTTGGCATCAGGGCTCAGGGTCACGGAATATCGCCCTTATTAACGCCCTTGTAATAAATTACAGAACCTTACACTTATTTCAACTCATCTTTGCGAAGCGCTCTATGTGTGCGTAGGCTTGTAACTATATTAGATGTTGAAGTGTGTGACGTGGACCAATCGAATCAAAGTACACACGTGCACGCACACATCGTCTCGCGCGCAAGATTGGTAGAAACATATGTGAGTAGATTGGCAAGAACTGGTAAATTTAATGTTAGCACAAACGATTTTTTTTCAGACTACATTACTAAATACTAGACTACTAAATTCATAATTCTTTTATTCAAAATTCACTTAGATGCCTAGTGTTCAAATTATTTTATTAAAACAAATGAAATGCGTAATTGTAATATAAATAACTATATAATATCACAGAAAGCTTTCTCATTTGGCAATCGGTATCGCTCAGGGTCACGGAAGCCGATGATAAATTACTAAGCTTTACACGATAAGCTTATCCGAGAACTGACAAAGTGGGAGCTAGGCTTTGTATCTTTCGATTTAAGGATGCTATATAACAAACTGTGTTTATCTTACTGTTAGTTTGATTAAAAAATAATTTATTTCTGTATTAAACATTTTTGAAGAGAAACATTTTTAAAATCATTTGGTTAAAATAAAAAAAGGAAGTTATTATGTGAATTTTCCTATTTCTTTATTTTGTTGATTTATTATGATTTCGGGATAAAAATGTTCATGTTATATTCAACCTGTGTACCAAATTTCATAACAATCCGGTAGATTTCGCGTGAAAGAGTAACAAACATATATACATTCTCACAAACTTTCGCATTTATAATATTAGTTAGGATAGTAGGATTTTGCGCTTTTTGTGATAAAACATACAATTCGATGAGCTAGGTATCTCGTGTGAATGCGAAGATATTTGCTTAAACGTGAAATATGCAGTGAAATTGTACATTGAAATCGATTTACTTGAAATCGAAATTCGAATTTTGTATTGAATCTTTGATGTTTCATTTTTGCAGACACATTTATAAGATTTGCTGACACCTTATGTAAGAATGTATGTGTGACTGTTATATAACTATTTTGATGTTCCAACGGTACGAGGTTTATTTTTATATCTTCTAATTTGGGATTAGTTCTGCTTAAAAATAAATCGACCTCTGTGGTTCCGCGTAATTCGACTCTAAACAATAGGTAAGAGAAAATATTTACATTTTTTGATCAACCCTTTTCCAAAATTAATCAATAGGAAGCTACTCGTACATTATTCCTGAGTAATTTTTAGCTCATCATTTATATTTGGATACTTCCACGGAATCGTAGCCCAAAGAACTTAAACAAAGACAAAAACAAAGATTATTTATTTGCAAAAACAGTAGATGACATTTTTTTACAATGTGTTGTTAAAAGAAAAACTCAATCCTACATGTTTCACAGTCCACGGGTATGCAAATTTAAATGGTATTATGGTATTCCATATATATATTTCAATTTCAAAAATCATATAGGTATAATAATGGCTATATGATTTTTCAATAGTTATAACTAACTAAACTAATAAATTAATATTACCCCTATCTAGTCAATAAACGTGAAGTTTTATAATGAGCTCCTAAGGATCTAAAACTAAAACAGTAATAAAATGCACGTTTTAGAAAGTAGCCAAGCTTCTATAATAATATTGGTTTCTCTAGAGAACTGGTTTGAATTTGCGCGTTTTTAGCATTTCATAAAATCCATATTAACATTATAAATGAGAAAGTCTGTCTGTCGCAGTGACCCTCTGGACCAATTTTGATGAAATAGTATGCAGGTAGTTAAATACCCCCTTCATACATAAGCTATTTTTGTTTTTAAATCAACCCACAAATGAATTTACGAGAGAAATTCAGGCGAACCCGTAGCCCAAAGCTAGTTTTATTATAAAAGTGTTAAAAATTAATGTATATGTAATTTTTTTTTTCAGCTTAGAAGTGGCATAAACTTCAAAATTCGAAAATTTTCAACCAAAGGCTTTAACAATCTTGAGGGCGTAATATTTTTGATTAAAATGTAAATTACAAAGGTATCTACACTATAATAATATTTACATAATTATTACCTTGGCGTGTTAAAGGCGTTTAAAATCAGTGGCGTAGCTATTTAAGCGCTAGTCGACGACGCCGCCGTGCACGTCGTGTTACTAAACTCAGGGGGAATTATGTTTTTGTCGCACACTCATCATATCATAAATTAAATTTGTGACAATCCAGGTCTTTTCTGCTTATAATTTAATGTAGTAAAATCCACTCCATGTTATCCGTGGTGTGTGTATGTCTCTCTGAGCAGCAAATAGGTAATAATAACATTCTGAAAGAGGATTACGTCAGACACAGGAGGCAGTATTATTTTTTACACTTGAAAACAACCGAGAACACGCCAGGTTAAGAGAGAACTTTATATAGTAAAATCTAGAAGGGCAAAACCCAAATAAATTGGTTTGGATACAAGCAAAGGACAATTAAAAGAAGAAAATCCAAAATTAAAACTAAAACAACTTAGTAGGAGTGGGGCCTTAAATCTTTATTGCACGAGGGCCAATGGTTACTAGCTAGGGCACAGTCTTCAGAATTAGCTGTTCAGCGTGGAGCCGTGACCCTGGACGAAGGCAGCCAAGGTCAGAAAAGCGACCTTTGAGGATGGAGCACGAACATTTCTATGGTTGCAATTATGATATTACGTCAAATCTGCCATCTGAACCTTTTTCCGGTACTAAATAAAATTATTTAGAACAAAGATTATTGAATTCAGCTTTGAAGTCATCAGTTGAGGCGAATTGTAGTCTTTCTTGCATTCTTCTTCTTCTTTCCGAGTCGAAATAGCAAACAGTTGAAATGGCGACAGTCGAGCCTAAGCTCCAAAAGTCGCAACTATGCTGTAATGTCGTAACTATTGCTGAAAAGTCGCAACATCTTCATAACATCTTATGACGTTTATTTCATTTCGAGTGTGTAACTTTTTGGTGGTGGTGAACACTGGTGTCAAATTTTATTCAAGTCGCCTAAAGGAAAAATTACTTTAACTAATTAATTAAATGACTACCTACCGCATCTAGTGATCTACCTTACTTTAACTGTCAACCAGTGTGCAGGTTTCCTCACGATGTTTTCCTTCGCAAGGAAGCAAATGACACGAGTCAAAATTATGGTGTCCGTGTATGTATATGCATCTATATAGAAAATATTCTTTCGAATCGAAGATTGAGATGTAAGTGTGTTTGTGTAACCGTTATTTAATTAACAGTTGTATAATTTTGAATAACGAAGCCTTTGAAATTAACAATTCGAACGAAGTTCTTTACGTAATGCAAATTACGAACGCAGTAAATATATTTTAAAATATATATGGACAAATCACACAGATTGAGTTAGCCGCAAAGTACATACGAGCGAAAGTCGATAGGAAATAACAGGATTCCCAAAAAGGATAACGTCAGGTAGGCGGTATCATAAAATAGGGCAAGTCTTATATTGAATTTTAGCTTCGGGGCGTTACCGCAATGAATGCATCCGGAACAAGGCAAGGATAAAAAAGAAAGATTCCCAAAATTCCCACTGGAACAAGGCATCAATAATCGGTTGCCGTCTGGCACATTTTTTTCGTACGCACATTCCCAATTTTGCTAATTTTTCAATACAATTTCACATCAAAGTAGATCACAAATTTCAAAATGGTGCTTTTCAGCGATTATATCGAGAAACTGCTTCTTATAATTTGAAAGTGAGACATAAAACACTATCCAGACGAATATAAAACCAAATATAAAACATGCATTTATAACTATCTGGGTCGAGAATTAAAATTGACCGCTCCAGATATTTTAGACGTTAACTTTTATAAATAAATCTAAAATTTAGACTAAACCTTGTATTGTATATGCTAGTCACGAAACTGGACAGGTTAAATCTAGCATGTTTTTCGCAGATTTTGGAATATTTTCTTTTTTTTTGTTAATCTATGGTACATTCCAATCTAAAATTGGTACTTATAGCAAGTTTCATCACGTATATATCTCGTATATACATTATTAATACATCAGCCACAGAATAAATATTTTTTGTTCGTATTCAATGGTAATGTAATGGTTTAAATCAGTATCTAAAAAATTAAATTATAGCACCTTCGCTATAAAGAGTAACAAGTACTACTATCCCAGCTTCTAATCGTATAAATGTATAATTAAAAACATTACAGAAGGCAATTGAATGATTTTATATTATATAACACATCTATGTTTACAATTGTGAATTTCGCCGATAATGTGTCATAAATATTCGAATGCTCTCATAAATATAAAATATATAATTTGGATTCTGACGGGGAAATCAACATGTCGGAATGTGTTTTCTTCTTTACCTAAACCTAGTTCTTAGATTATGTGGAGAAAGGTAGGCATTTTGGAAGTCATACTTTCTTCTAATTTCACGTTATCCTATTTTTATTTATACGGAATAAATAAGAAGATGGTAAAGTATGACCGTGAAGAGGAAACTTTGTAAACTTTCTCAGTGTCCAATTTTCTGTGAAATTTATACGTAAGCTACCTTAAATTCAATTCAAAGCATTTATTGCAATTCAAGCCATCTAAGCCGTTTATATATACATTAAATGGAATTATTAAACTTCATAAACTGTTAATTGTGACATATATTCCTCCTACGTAGAAGGAACATAATATTTGTAAGTTGTTCGTTGAGTAACTACTCAAGTAATCTAGAGTCGAGAAGGAACCAACTTTCGACGTTACATAACAATCAAGTACAACTATCGACTCTGTTGCTAAGAAGCTTAGAATATATCTGATGTCGGAAGGAGAAAAAATAAATAAAAAGAATCCCGAAGAAGTGAGAATGAAACACGTAAATAATGTTTATATTTTATTAATTAAATTAAATTTCATATTTAGCATCTTACATCTACAACATTTAAAATACATTAATTATTATTTCGGAAATTTCTATTTAAAAACATAACATTTCAATAGATCTAGCAGCTTATATCCATACATTTTGAATCCTACAAATTGACCGAGCGAGGTCTACAAATAAACTTGGGGCAAAAATACATTTTTTAGTATGAATGTTTGTTTCGAAAGGTGTTGGTCTGATTTTGATGAAATTTAAAGGGTATGTAGGATCTGTCAATAGATTTTTTAAGTTCGTGGGGCAACAAAATCGGTTAAGTCGTTTGTTAAATATTCACAATTTTGTAAAAATGTAGTATTGTGTTTGCGAGGTCTGAGTTCGCGGCGAACAACTAGTAAATGCAAAAGAGTAACACACATACATACATACACATTCATAAATCCTCACAATTTATGAGTGTGTGTTTGTCAGGTCTTTCAGGCAAAATATCGATTGTTATGAAATTTATAAAATAATAACGGAAGCTAAGTCCCGTGGCGCAGCTAAATAAAGTGTAGAAGTAACGTGAAAGCACTTAACCCTGTACAACAGCGTATTGAGTCACGCAAGATGGGGTAGATGCAAAATTTTTGTGATTTGTAAACAACCCGCATTGCGAAGTTCATGGCACAACTTACAAGGGCAACTCCAGCCTTAACACGCGATTCTGAAAACAATCCTAAAATATTATTGGGTCGATACACCACGACAAAGAAAGTGTGAGGAATGACAAGTTTTACAAGCGAGCGATATGCTAATCTAGGAATTTTCGAAGACGCGGAAGCGGTCAGGAAATTCACGAGAAATTATTTCGGAGAATTTTCGAGAAATTTCTTCAGAAAATTTCTGATGTCAATTTGTTCACAAAACTTCGGAAGATTTTCGAGCAATTTCCGAGAACGGAGAATTTCTCGGCGGCACATTAAACCTGAGCCTAATATAGTAAATATAGATATATTTTTTTACATTTATTTATATTTTATTCATTAGTGTCTTGTAGTACGTCATCAATCATAATTTTATACTTTAAATGCAAAATGAACTTGAATAATAATTATATTCAATTCTAGAATCACGCTAAACCAATAATACTAAAAATTAGAAGTTGGATGTACTTATATCATTTCAATCAATTTGTTTTGTTTTTTATGAAAAATATAAAAGAAAATGATATTTCCTTCTATCATGCTAGGTTTTAGTATTAAATAATGAATCCAAAAACTAACTGATAAAGGTTCAAAGACACTTGCAATAAGCTAGCTAGAAAATATTCAAATTTAATTAAAAATATTGTTTCTTTTAATTAAAAAAAAACATCAAACATTAAAATAAGCCAGTTACTTAAATCGGGGATAAAGACCATTTAATTTCAATTTATCTAAGTGAACAAAGGAAAAGCATTAGCCGAGCCGGGGTCAAGAATCGACCAATAAAGACTCGGTCCAATCCAAAGTAGAACCGGCCACAGTATAAAAAACAAAACGAGATTTCGGCCTAAAAATACGGTTCAACGAACTTTTTCGCTAAAAAGCTTGATGCAGTACTCGTGGCATTATATTCATAATGGATATTGTTTGGTGGCACGGATGTAATTTTGAAAATGGAAGATACCAGGTTTTTAAGGTTTCATAGCTCTCAGTTTCGTTGAAAGAAAATGACAACGATGTTCGCTTATTCATGTTTCTATTTCGATTCACTTAGGTTCCGATAGAAAAACAAGTTAAGTAGGGAGGTAATTATACTTTATATAAAATAAAAAAGAACAGTTTCAAGTATTTAGAATATTCAGACAGCAACGTCTCAGAATAAAATGAAATTGATATTTAACTTTTAAATATTAAATTATGTATGAGGCAAATTTACGAGGATTGAAAATTGATTACTGAATTTATTATTAATTTTTAAATCCCTAAACATGAATTTGAAGCTTTCTATGCCATATATATACGGTAAGCTAATAGGATCCTTTTATGAACGCAATTTGATTACATCCATAATAAATTATACTTATTGTATTCCACGTTCAGACGAGAGACAAAATATATGGCGTAGCAATGTGTGATTTACATATTAATGTGTTTTAAAATAAAAATGTAATTTTCAATATTCGTACTTAAGATAAGTACGTAGATTTATATAGATAAATAGCGGTACAAATTCTGTTTTGCAAAATACTTAGATTCCTTCCGTTTTCCTCGATATTGTTCACTGTAGCGGCTTTATGGAAGCGTACACCTGCCAGTAAATTGAATTTCAATAGCAAAAAGGTACGACAGGTGCTTGGGACCAACATTATTTATTTATTTAGTTGCCTCGCGAATCTGTTACACGGTTATTTTTTACGGCGAACGAAGTAAGATGAGATGGCAACTTTTACAAAGAGCATTATTCAATGGCATTTTTGTACTGAGATACGAGCAATATCTATTCACAAATTTTAAAACTTAATAGGTAGGTACATGAGACGAACTGGCCACATAAAATATTTATTTTAAAAATCATTTAAACCATTTTGAATTTTATCTTTTTTCTTGAAATTATTGTTCTTTCTTCCGTTTTTTAAAATATTATGCATAGCCAACCAGTTTACACATTTAAGCAAATTTGTTATATTACCTATGTTTTGTATATAGTATAAAAATATTAAATTCTTTTAGCAGGGTTATGTAATATAAAACAAGCAATAAAACTGTTTCCAGGCTCACATAGCACGATTTATCGCCGATGTGATCGCCGACGATAAATACTTGTTATCTATAGAGCTATACTTTTTGTGTACCTACTTCCGATCGTAGGCCAAAGGTCACATGATGCGGGATTTCAGTATTTATTCAAAACGCCAGAAAATTTTTTTTGAAGGTTTTAAGGAATGCTGACGTTTCCTGAATAGTTCTCTCTCTTTCTTCTTTGCGTGTTCCCGGTTTCATTCACATTTTGATGCCCCAAAACCCGGGGCACGTGTAAAAAATATTTTTGAAGAGTAGTAGTACCTATTCAATTGTTAAATAAAAATTTTAGTGTTGTCTTAGATCAATTCCAAGACTACTACCTACTATGTAACCAATGTTAGATTTTTGCATAATGTGTGTGTCTACCTACATAGATAATATTCCCACAGGGTGCCATAGATTATGACAAATCGATAAAATCTTTTTATAGGCGTCGAGCAGGTCAGCTTTAGTTATCTGTGGCAGTGGCCAGCAACCGCAACCTATATAGGCTAGAGGTTAATTACTATGTGGCACATGTTGCGGAAATTTATGCACAATTTGATGAAGAATTTAAAAATACGTACCAACATCCCCCCTTTTATGCAGTTATGAATTATGAAATGAATCTCCACTTGTTATTTAGTGTCTTTCACACATTTTCCAAAATTTGAAGAAAGACGATGTAGTAATGAAAATAATGGAGGTTGAATTTTTCTGAGGTTTGTACAAATTATCAGTAGAACAGGGGGAAAATATAGATGTAATGATGACCATAAAGTAATCGAAAAACAACAAAATATTATGCTTAGCTTTTATTTTCATGTTGTTATAGGTACTCGATATAAAAAACCCTACAAAAAATGGCGAATGATGCAGATACAATAAAAACTAGTTAAAAACCTTTGCCCAGACGGAACCCGCTGACGGATGAACAAATGCGATGACCAAAATAATAATTTTGTTTTATTTATTTTATGCAGGGTCAGAACTCTAATAAAATTGAAGGGAGTAGTAATTCTAATCCACTATTAGTATGTACACTGGCCCGGACAGAACACCAATAAAATTGGAGTAATTTTAACCCACTGTTAGTATGTACACTGGCCTTGGTTTGGATAAGGAGGATGGACCATGGCCATACTTTATACGCAGGACATCTGCCATACCTTCCGAATACCGACCATTGCTCATAGAAGTTGGATCCTAGAAAATCCGTGCGGTAGTTTTTGAGTTTACCGCGAGACGCGGCATAGGACATTTTTTATTATGTGCAAGAATAAGGATGCGACATTCGTTCAATTACGTATCTTCAACTACGCCAAAATAATGATTTCAATTCACTCATTTGACTTAATTGAATTTCTAGTTTTCGATTTTCTAGTTTTTTTATTTCTGTATTTCATAAAAATTGCACCGAAAGTGCCACATGTACAATTGACCCACAATCCACAATCCGGTTGCCAAAGTTGTTAACTCTTCAATAGAGCAATAGAGCAAGCTAATAAAGTTAACGATAGTTAGTCACACTTAGCCATTGTGATTAGATGCTCACCGTTATTTGAACTCGGAACTAGTCCAGTTATTGTGCTAATTTTTTGTTTCACTTCGATAAATCTGTTTTGAAATCGGAACGTATACTTTTTTATTACTAATGTTTGAAGTGCATAGTTTAAGGGGAAATTATAAAAAAGCCAGTACATAACACTGGTACTAAAGATAAAATCAGTGGCCTTCTAGTTTTTCTTCTCATTGTTATAAACATTATTCAATGAATTGACGATTTAAAAATTAGAATGCATATAGGTATGAATACACAGCGTTTTAAATGTCATATAAAAAACAAACGAATTCGTAATATTCAAAACACAAAATACAGATGTATTGATCCTGATC
This sequence comes from Plodia interpunctella, assembly GCF_027563975.2. Lineage (NCBI taxonomy): Eukaryota > Metazoa > Arthropoda > Insecta > Lepidoptera > Pyralidae > Plodia > Plodia interpunctella. The sequence goes on from NC_071300.1 coordinate 8,598,010, forward strand.
GGACTTTTTATCTCAGGATAAAAACGAGATAAAATGTTAGTGAACCAATAGTTTTCAAAGCGTGAGACAGAAACAATTTATTAAATTGTTATGTAGTTGACTGTACCATCATTAATTTTAATCGTAAAGAAGTTTATGTTGTGGTAATACAGTGACGATTTTATAATGTGTTTGGGATAGTTCATAGTGCTGTACGTATTGGTATTAAATTGTAAATATTTCTTGCTATCGAGCAGTTGAACTCTCTAAAAACTTTGGGCGATGTATTTGATTATCTCTATGTCTTCGAACCATTTGTTATTTTATGTCCCAGCAACTAAATAGTTTTTCATCTAGAAGACAGGACTTTATATGTGATTGTATAACAGTTTCGGAAACTTAAAAAAGGTGTTCGTCATATGTGTTTGAACCCGGCCGAGTAATTTGCGTAGGATTGACTGACGGTTCAATCGAAATCTGTCGCTTGTCCTCTAAATGACACTAGATTAATGACGTACATATTTTACATAGATATATAACAATGTAAAGTCAATGACAACAAGTTGAAAATAGACCAAACGGGAAAGTAGACCGATCGTTTAAAAGAGAAAAGTGTGTAGCTTCGTAGAAAGGTCCGTGCACACAGAATTGTTGACCAGCACTTTTGTTGCAGGATTGAATGGAATTGCAACGCATGTGTGTACACGTGCGTTAAAATTCCTTATAATTTTGCTGTGCACGTGCTGGATATACGTTAAAGGCTTCGCACATCCAGTCCGGTCCTTGGCACCACGCTTTGACACACAGCAGACAGGTACATCGCTTGACAGTGATTCCCTTAGGGTGGCAAATAGGTTTGTGGTTGATTGTGAAAATGTTAAATCCAAAATGGAAAGCATGCTAGAGTATTTGCGGTGTGTAATTCATTAATGATATTTCATTAATGATATTTTCAGGTCTTATCTTTTTCGGTTAAAGGTAGTAAATGTAGTAGGTAGTAACTCTTCTGTCAAAAGCCTTGCTCTTTTATGTAATGTTAATCTAAATACACATATGCACATAGACATTATACTATAAAGTGTTAGTATTACTAAAAAGCATCAGAAATAGATAAAGTGTTAGATAGAGAAGCGGTTAAATTGTATAAATATTTATCTTCTCATTACTAGAACGAAAATATTTCAATCATCCTTAGTTTCAATGTTGTTAGACCATGAAATGTTATAAGAGAAACCAATTTCAACGGGTATTTGCTTTAATCTTGTGTAACGTTTAAAAGGGATAGGTACAGTAAACTGTCGGACGAGCTATCATGAGATCTTTATACTAGTAGCAATAGCAGCGAATTTACAATGGATTCGGGTAAGTCGATGTGTTGTCGACTACGAATATCTTCGAATGTATTAGGGACTTGTTTGTGATTCTTCCAAAGCAATAACATTGGACGAACCGGGCGTCTTATTTTCATTTTGACCCGAAATTCCAATAACATTGCCTGGAGCTTTCCTATTTTCCATAGGGTTTTTATCCAAAATGTATGTAGGTATGGACAAATCACACAGATTGGCCCCAAAGTAAGTTCGAGACTTGAGTTATGGGCTACTAACTCAACGACACTATATTTTATAATTTATAACATTAAAGATCCTGGTTAATTTGAAAATGTTCATTTTCCATGTTGACCTGACCGGGGATCGAACCCGGGTCCCCCAGTGTAGCAGTCCGGCATGATGACCTTTAGGCCACGGAGGTCAAATGAAAATACGCAAATGATTCGCTATATCAAAAATAAAGCGCACTAAAGAATACCAGACTCAGCAAAATCCACAAGAGTAGAGCGAGGTGGGCAATACATCATTATGACGCTAAAAAAATGCAATACATTTTAAGACTGATATAGATAACCTAAGTAAGTGTTATATAATTTGTGGAAATAGCCTTGAATCTGTTTCCAATATTTGTATGATGGTTATATATAAAACAATTCTTTAAATTAATTATATAGGACCGTTTAAGTCATCTGTACTAATAGTAGATTTTGAAACATTACTTTCTTTCTTACAAAGTGTGTTATTGCTAGCAGTTCTTAATTTCCTCGATTATTTATATTTAGATGTGATAAATCGTACGATTATTCGTACTATTAGCAGCATTATTAGTAGCATATTCATATATCTGCTTTGATTCACAGTTCGTGGGATCTCCTGCTGAATAAGAAACACCTAAAATAAATATTTATGATTCCAGTAAGATTTAGCTCTTGACTGTAATATAAAAATAAATTTCCTTCATTTGGAAGTGTCTATTATGTACTAATGATAATTAAACAAAGTAATAAATTATAGAAGATTAAAATAATTGATATAACTAACATACATTTTATCGTGATAGCGATAGAGGTTGAGAAAAAAATTGCAGATCAATAAACAACATTCATATTTATAGGATGCAAAGCAATTTTCGTCGAGCGGTAATTTTTTTATTGTTTATTCAGTATTAATTTGATTGAATTTTTGCTCTCACGATTTCCATTTATTACACATTTTAACCCAATAATAATACCACAGATAATACAAATATTAGAAACAAAGAACATTTTTGTTTGTTTAACCTTAACCTAGTACTTATTTAAGAATAAGAGTCCGAATTTTAGAATAAGACGGTTTCAAAATTCGATTTTTTAGACTGCTTTCAAGTTATCTTACACTGCCATTTACATGGCAGTGATACTGACGAATTTGCAATTACCAATATTTTCATCAACTGATGTGTTGTTGACTGTACAGAGCCTACTAGAGCCAAGTTAACGCAAATTGTTAGCAAACTTAATTCGGGTCCGTTCACTAATGTCAACACATTCCAGGAGTTTGTTTAGGGCACAAAGGGTTCTTGTCATAATAGAATCTAACGGACTTTAAAAGTGTAAGTTGGATAAGAGTTAGGTGAAGATTTTTTAATAATTATTTAACTTTAAGCAGTTTTTGTCCGTCGTCACCTACGGTTTTATTTATACGATAATAGCATTAAAGGTTGCCTGCTTAAAGGTTTTCAGCAGTGATAACATAAATGTGTGTATCATTATCATATCTGTGAACATGGTCCTCTTTATTATTGTCGAATATTATGTCAACACATTCTAAAAATATTTAAAAAGAAATTTTTCGAACAGGAAGTGTACGTTAGCTATCTGATTGTTTGGTTTGTTATGATTACGAGCTCGGTGGCTATCCGCTGGTTTGTTGACATCAACAAACTTCATCTGCAGATAAGATAATATTTGTTGTTGCAACAATTAGAATTTCGCAGAAGCTGAGATAGTGAAAGCTAATAGAAATTTCTTTTTTTCATTTTTGGAATATTTTTAAGGTATTTTTAGAAAGGAAAAAATGAATAAATTATGACAAATAGGTATATAGTATCTATGATCTAGTATCCATGAAAGTCCTATAGCAACAATGTCGCCTCATTTCGAATTAGTTCATTCATTAATATCATCAAATGTAGTGAAGATAACCATCCCTTGGAACCTAATCACAATGAGTGGTCATTACAATAAGTGACAGTTAACACATGGATGAATGAATTCATAATAAGAATGGAACCAAAATTGGATATTACAGTTAATTAACGCTATACAAATTCATAGCTTATCTTGAATAGTTACTGAAACTTGGGAATCTTCTTTAATTAAAATGCTAGTAAGAAAGTTTAAACACTAAAATTTGGTTGACGATGGAAGTGATAAATTATTTGATTTTTTTAAATGTATATTCATTTAGCGAAATATTTAAACGTCTTTTCAATTATAATATCCATAATAAGACATCAAATTTAAATATGAGTAAAAGCTATCATTCTAATTGATGATAAATTGATGTATAACAATGGTAAGCAAGCTCAGTTATATAATGCGATTGCAAAAGCTCTACATACGAACTTGCGAGAGACAATTTACTTTTTAATGGTGCTGAATAGCAACATAAAAAGTAAATTGCGTGTAGTTAAATATCCAAACAAACATGTGTTAATCTACTCTACTTTAAGGTAATTTGGAAAAACGATCAGGAATCCAAAAGTACACGATGATAACATGGAAGATTTTAAATCGATAGACTTAACCGAGAAAAGGCTTTCTATTCTAGTAAGTGCAGATCGTCAAGTGATCTCACCAAACCGGTTGGCCCTTCATGCCGGCACTGCCTGCTCGCTCAAGCGGGGAGAGCAAGGCGCGCAAGTGCATCACTCAGCTCCTCCCAACAAACGCATACCATTTGTTACTGCAGCAAATTTCACCAGTCATCTTCCCCATTCAAACACAGCACATGTTCCAAATAATACACAAAAATAAATCCACGATGGTCCGCAGACCGCACGCGCGCCGACCGAACCAACGCCGGCGAACGACTGAATAAGACTGGCCATCTTACGGAAAACAAACTGGATGGTGCGCAGTATGTGCACAACCTAAATGGATTCACAGTGGAAAGTGAACTTTAAATTCATTACCATAAAGTTTAGAATGAAAGTGCTGTTTATTTCGATTAAAATCGCGCTTTGCCAGCGATTGTTGCTGAGATGCAGTAGAAAGAAAGTAGGCTCATTTCCCCGATCTGGATGCTGCAAAGTCGTCGGAAATGCGGTCAGTAGTGTCACCGCTTCATGATTTAATAATGCACTATGTATGTAAGTCGGCGCCATCGATTCTGGACCGAAGCTTATAGCTTTACCCTTACAGAAGCAATTTATGTCGTAATCGTGTCCCTAGATGTCGATTCAATCAACACTATTATTACTTACTGGGTTAGATTGCGGGCTTAATTAAAAGAGGTTGTCTCCGGGGATTGAGTTTGGTTTCGTGGTAACGTACCTGTGGACAAATTAATATGCGTTAGTAGACAATTCTCCGTGTTTGGAAAAAAAAGTGTGTTGATAAACAAGTTTAGCCTTATGTTGATATAATATTGATTTCTCAGCATTTGTTGGAATTTTTGAAATTGTGTAAAATGGGGGTCTGGAAAGTCTGTATTAGTAAGAGAATTAGATTGGCTGAAGTAAGTATAATATTTATCTATACAAACAATAAAACTGTTATTGGGCTATGTATGTTATGGGGGTCGATATTTGACTAATGCAAGCCAAAACAATATTTTATTACAATTTGTGTCTGTCTGTAAAACTAGAAACTGGAATTTAATGCTTTCATAGTGGTATAGCGGATGGTCTAACTTAAAATCTAGTATAGATTTAATCGCGATATAACCGGAGATATTGACAATGATACTTACGATATAGTAAAATTTTAATCTCAAAACTATATCTGTTAATAAGTACCTAGTATTTGTAAAATTCGTTCGCAATAAATTATGTATGTACTTACTTATTTTCAGGCAATGAGCGTTACATTTTATGAATCATGGATTGAAATTGAAATTCATAATTCATAATAGAGCACCGAAACAACCTTCACCATCCTATTTAATTGAGCAATATTTTACGGAAATTGTCCGCAAAATAACTGGAATTAAATTAAACCAAATCCACTCAAATAGGTACATACGTGTACATTGATTTATTATTGCAGAGGGATGATTTGATGAAAGATATCGTTTATGCTTAAATTCTTAGATGTCTTATATTTTTGTACCTACCCGCTTGATATCTTGATACCTTTTACAAATCAATATAAGAAAGAAAAAGCAAATACCCATACACAATTGATGATTAAGACATATGTTTCAATGAAAGTCTCGGTAAATCACGGCTCTGTTCATTATACTCGTACTTTATATTGTCATTACATTAGATTAGACCTATAAATAAAATGCAAGAGACGTCTAGGGACCTATAACTTAAGTCTGTCCTCGAGGTAGGTAGCTCTGACTTCTGATTGAAACAGATAGGTACGACCGCGGCATGTGAATTTTGACTTTATTGGAATTTGGTACACAAGTTTGAAACTTTGACGAGCGGCGGCGCAGCTAATACAAAGTAACACAATATAGTACTAATTCCCAAATTTTAAGTTAAAATGAGTAGGCGGCGTGAAAATCTATTTAAGGAAAAACATTGCATATATTTTTCGCTCAATCTGTTTACAATATAATTTCAGTTAGATAAATAATGAATGTTAGATTCAATTTAATATTTTTAACAAATATAAAACGAGCGAAGTGCCTTTTTAGCTACCTACTAAATTCGAACACATTCTGAGAAATACCTTTTAGCACTAACAAAATTTTCATAAGAAAATATCATGTTTATAAAATGTTATACTATAGCAAGACCTATCTTTTCGCGTTGGGTTCCCCATTAAAGGATCAAGATCCTTTACTTAAGAAATGTCGCTTTCTCAAACGAATGAAGAGAAGCCAAAAAATACGTCAATATAAACGTACTCCATCATTTTTATGGTACGATTGGCAGAAGCTAGATAAGATCGTTTTGGAGTATGGAAAGTTTGGGGAAAGGACATTTTGAAGTCGAGTGACATTTTATGGACTTGAGGTTTGCAATCATCATCATTCCTCGTTATGTGGAATGAAACACACACAGCGACATTCTTGGCACTATTAATGGTGTGGTTTGCCATTGCTTTCACCATCTCACACACAAGTTGATAATCCACCAGAGTGCTTGTTTCCTCGCGTTCGTGTGTGTCTTGTCCTTCTTTTGAATTTTACATGATATCAGTTAACGTTTGTTTGTGTGTGCTATTGAACCATTCATATCAACACGTGCCGCGAGGCATAACATGGTGATGGGTGGCATCTGTTTGTGTAAACATGGACGATCTGATGTGTGTACGTCGCTTTGAATATCATTAGCATTGTCTACTTCAAGAGAAGAATGATTATTGTAGCTTACATCGTGTTTCAAGGTGGACTTTGATATTTTTGGCACGGATATGGATTTCTTCATAACGTAATTGATTAAAGTCCAAATGCGTATTTAATGATTTATCGATAGCAGAACTGCTGCTTCATTTGGTTAGTTCGAACTGTATAAGAAATATGGTACTGTTTTTACTGTTACATTCGACATTATTACGTTTTTTATCAAAAATATTTGTACTATATTAGCAGTGAACTTTTAAGTAGGATTTCCTATCTTTAAAGACTATAATAAGTATAATACATGTTTTTGGTAATTAATGTAATAAATAAATATAAATAAGGTTTTACTCGTCGGGGGAACGTGGTTATGGTGAGGTTATCAGAATTTTGTAAACGGTAATTTTGTACATGGAAAATGTTATAGTATACTCACTAAATGTTTTTGGTTATTAATGTAACAAATAAATAAATATAAACAAGGCGCGTATTGTGCGGCATCACATTTCCTATAGCACGATTTCATTTCATTTCATTGAGAGCCTCTATCTAGGCTAAATGTAACCTAAAGACGCGATAATATGTTTTAATAATATCATGTAGGTATTGTATTTCAAAGGTCACGTCACAAAACAATAACCTCCCACAAATCAAATCCATCCCAGACTAGTACCGAGAAAATGAGAATTTAAATGATCGATTTAGATTTCAACGATTCATCGATATTCTCGAGAAGCACAGAAATACTCCGATTGTTTATTGGGAATTCAGAGTGAGGTTAGTAAACAAACAACGAACCAAATATTGAATCATGCGGGCTTCAAATAAGCTAATATATGTCTACGTATACCTTACATGTAATTAATTACATATGAATTCATTGATAAGTACGTATATTTAAATTTAGCTGGCCTCGATTTACTTATTGGATGCAGATTTTACGCACCTACTTGGCACGTAGTGTATTCAAATTCTAATTTTCTAATTTAAAATTATTTAAATTAAGATTTTAGAGAATTTAGGAGCGCGTCTCTTCATTTTTCAGCTCCTATTAATTTACTCTATCATATTTCCATTCTTAATTTACACTACGTAAATACCACTATAAAACGCACTTTCGTTTTCCATTTTGTATCTAAGACAATAAAAATAAAAGCGTGAAAATCAATATTTATAAAGGCTTTGAAACTGTCAAGCAATTTTCCGAATCAGCGCGTCGTCGGCCGGCCGGCCGCTGTCGTCACTTGATTGACATTTTCGAATTTCGAATCCGTTGTTCCCGCGTTTTGTGACGTCGCCATCGATATAGGGTTGTTGTGATCTGTGATGTAATCGAGTCTAAATGTGAATGACGTCCAAATTCGAGATACACGTAATGAATCCTTAATAAAGAATTCGTGAAAAGTTGTCGAAAATACAGTTTTATTGTTAAAACGATGACACAAACATGGCAGCAGGTTTTTGTTCTCGTGAATTTCGTAAGCGATGATGTTCGGAATTTTAGCATGTCTCTCTTTAGGACGTAATGGGGACAAACATGCAGATGCAAGACAGTAGATCTAAGTCAAAATAGTGGATGTAGGGATCGCAGTTATGTATTTCACATATGTCTGAAGATGGATCGTGTCAGAGAAGCATTATTGTGAGTTATTTTAATTATGTTTGTCGAGCAGATTGCACGTTTTACTTGGAACAAAATATTATTATAGATGTAAAAGGGAAAATCATTTCTCAGCGCCGTTGTACCAAGCACGGCTCGGCACTGTTTCTGATTTCTTGGTGAACTAGCCATTAAATTATGTAAAACAGTCTTTTATCTAAGACTGAATTAATTATTATAATTAAATTATAATTAATATAATTTTATTGTTTTGTGTAGCGTTAGGTCCAATGAAGCGGTAGTGGTTCAATGGTTAGGACGCTCGCCTGTGAAATCAAAGGTCCCAGGTTCAACTTGTGGTACGTGTGTTTGTACTTTTGTCTTTTGTATAGTAGTTTTCATAGACCATCACTTGCTTATGATAAGTTTATCGCCTAGTGCGTGAAATGGAGCATAGGCCGTGACAACACGTGTAACACGTGAATAGGCCGACCGACGACGCGTCAGATTCCTGTAGGTGACGTGAATACATCTGGAATGGTTGAGGAAGACACACTTATGACAGAGAGAGAGAAGAAAGAAGAAAAAAGACCGATCTGTCTGTACAGTCAAAATTAATCAAACTATAAGCAAACAGACAAGACAAATACCACTATTAATAATAAGCAGCAGCCATTGTTTGCTCGGGTAGATTAGTAGGTTCACGTTATTAATAGATTCCGCCATTATCAGACCTATCTCTTTAACATGGATCTGATATTGGAGTTAATTACTGATACCTATTTAAATCCAATGCCTATTTAATCTGTATAATAGGCGGATGTCTATAATTTTGATTATATAATCTACTTGCGGCCCACCCCGGTTTCGCATGGGTGCAATATTACGCATGTTATATGTATAATATAAACCTTCCTCTTGAATCAATCTATGTATTTAAAAAACCCGCACCGAAATCCGTTGAGTAGTTTTAAAGACCTAAGCATACATAGGAACAGACAGACAGCGGGAAGCGACTTTGTTTTATACTATGTAATGAAAATCATTTAGTTTAATAGTGTTTATGTGACTACTGGCCACGAGTTGTCGGTAGGTAGTTGTAGAAGTACTTTTGGCATATTCTATGTATCTATTTATTTCCATTTTCTTTCTAGTCAGATTGTTTTACCTACATTACTACTCATGTGTTAGTAAGATTTAAACCTGGGATCATTCGACCATAGGTAGTTTTTTAACCTCTGGATAACGACCGCTTCTTTGCTTTCGATATGCTTTATCACTTTGGAATTTTAATTACCATTATAACGACGAGGAGTTAAATAACTGGGGTTCTATTTTCGAAATCGAGGTTTCACAAAAAATAAATACACCATCGTCACCCAATTTGATGACGCATAATTTTAAAAATAGAATTCCAGAATACATTTTATGATGCCTATACACCAAAGTATCTATTCTCATAGCTATTCCTCGTAAAGTAAAGCTGTGTACACACGTCACAACATAATCACGTAACATTCATAATGAGGGCGATAACCCGGAGAGCTCATTTATGAGTGTTAAGCAATATATATTCTGGAATCTATGGAACTGATAATAAGAACTTTTGGATATGGCAAATCTTTTGTACTAAAGAAGTTTCTACTTTTGAAGTTATAAACTAAAATAAACATTCGCAATACGCATGTGTTCCGCTCGTTGAATTAAAAGAACTGTCATTTTAAACCTACAATATTTTCGTCTGTCATATTAAAAAATAACAAAACTACTCGAATAAATATAATACTCGTAACACCTTATTGAACGTTTATCGAATCAAAGTTTGAACGAGACTGTGCTCCAGTTTGATTCGCATTTGTTTTATTCGAAAACTTGAAAATCGAATCCGTTCGTATTGTATCGATAACGCATATTTTTCTTTTATCTGTGGATAATGCCGAAATTTGGGGTATCTACGTGTTCTAATAAGTTGACACTCATAAAATTATAAGTAACTAGATATTGTTAGTACCTAAAACTATAATGAAACGAGCTAAATATCTCAGGCCTACTAAGGCAATGTCCATGTCATGCCCTGTCGGCTATAATTTTCAGGCCACTATTCGGTTTCGCCCTTATTCTGTCGTAGAAACAGTGCAATATGCTAACATTTCAAATGCACTATAGGGTAGCCACATCATAACATTGATGGTTTTTCTTATTTCTTTTATGATAATCAGAAGTTCAATAACCTCTCGTAATCGAAACGCGTCGCTTGTTCTATATTTACACGGGACAACAAATTCGTTTCGGAATTCCTGTCGTAAATACATAATTACTTTAAGTGGAGTACTACTTTTACTTCTACTTACATTGAAAACAAAGGTAAGTGAAATGGTCGACCAAATACCGAATTTGAAACGGTTGATGTCAGTGTCAATGGTACTCTCTGAGCGTTTTCTTCCCAGCCGTAGAGTGCAAGAATTTCCTACTTTTTCTTTATCTTGACTTCGGCTTCGGCACGGTCTTCGGTATCCTTAGTGGTCAGACCATTGGAACTCATATCAACTTTGACGACATCAAATCAGCACTAATTGGATTCGCCCGTTCTGCCAGGACCTGGCAAAAACGGCATAGCCAGAATTAGTTCCGCAGTGAAATTCTTTGGATAGGAAACGTCTACTTAAAAGATTGTGTTCCATTATGTGGACATAAAATTGCAGTTTTATGACAAACAGGACATAATGTTAAACACAAATATGGTTTAATTGCCGAAATCATCACGGCCACGACCGTGAGAGCGATAGAACAATGCTTTGTCGTTGAGGATACATATATTTTTGTAATTCCCTACTTACTTATTTCCACCAAGATTCTGAACATTTAAAATATGTTTCAACGGAGAACAATACAAGAAGGAAAATTGAGGTTTTTATAGTAAAAATGTTTGGATTCGCAATGAGCACTTTATTTTTGGATCATCACTGAGAGGAGCAAAACTCTTCGGCTAAAGTCTTCTTTTTCGTTTACTATCATGTTGTTACCATTCTCGCTAATTTTAGTTCAACCTAGGCCGTTCTCATCGTGAAGTAGGTTTAGTAATTGATAAAATGGAGTAATTGGTTCTATTTACCTAGCTGCTGATACGCTGCTGGATTGCAAAAGATCATATTTTTAAGTTCATAATGTAGATTGAGATTCTTCTCAATCTACACGATTCTACGCCATATCCAGTTTCCCTATTCCACATACCCCTATTGAGCTATAGTCCTTGTTAGGGGAAGGTGGCCTAGATCATGTGCGTGTGGTCTGAGGGCCCACTTCTTGAAATTCTATGAAATTATGCTTGGGATTTAGTAAACATTCGATCTGAACTCTTCAGAACAATATAAGATACTACATTTAAAACAACAAAATGATTATCCAAAATATAAAACCAACACAGATATACGTATGCTAAAAGTATAACAGCTCTCTTCTTGTGTCTAGGGATAAAAACAGACTTCCTCGAAAGGTGGGTTATAAGGAAAAGTAACAGATTTCCGGCCTGAATATCTGGAAACCGATACGTAACGAATAATCATATCCTATTTGTATTTGCAACCTAATTTCGGCGTAGTAACAAATTCGCTTCAGGGAATATTGATCGTAAGCAGATTGCAATTGGATTGTTTTTATCGAGTATTATTTTTATCGTTTTACTATAGAATTGTATGCTTCATCTTGGGATTTTGTTGTAAATTGATGTTTAGATTATCCTGTTATAGTGTTTGGTTAATTAATTTCGTTACAGTTTTCTTAGTTACAGGATTATGCAGTCTTGGTCGCCTTAGGTGATCCTTGTTGTTTATTTCAGTTTTAGTAAAGAGTATGCTTTAGGTGTGCAATAAACATCTATTAATCTATGAAGGGCGTATTATCAAATTTTCTTGATGATTCCAAACATCCATGCATAGTAAAATTTTCAAATTTTCCAGGTGCTAAATTTGCACAACCTATTTACCACTTACATGGAGTAAAAAACAATAAAACTAAATTATTGTGTGAAGAGAAAGAACTTAATATTAAGTCCTGCTGTGAACACTTGAATAGTGTTTAAAAAAGTCAACCTTCATAAATATATAACAATATTCCTATATTTAGAATTTACTTAACATTTCGCAGAATAAAATGAATGAATGAAACGATTATTATTACATATTTGATATAAAATAATACAGTGTACAAAATTAATTACTGACAATACACTAATACCTTCATAATACACTTGTGGAAAAACGAATATGCCAGCTAGGTATATTCCTTTTCCCATGTGATTTTATGTGATTTTTTTTTTATCATTCTCAATGTCATCAGATAAATAGTTAGATTTAGAATACAAAGATACAGCAATATAAATACGCACATAAATCGAAGGTGGCCAATCATCTGGAACAACAGATTCCACGAGGCAAGGCTGAAGAGATCCTCATCCGCATAATCCGCTGACGCACGCGTGGTGGATATGAATTACAACAGGGTTTGATTACTTTGTAGACAAACTGTGTCAGTGGCACAGTGAGTTCCTGTGTTATTATTTCATGCTTTATTGATCTATCGGAATTTGAAGTTTGTAGTTTTTTGAAATTAAATAGGTACTTATATTTTTTAAATTCCATAGGTTTACGTCTTGTAAAAATTCTGAAAAGATCGGCTGGAAAAAAATGATTTAACGATAAGTGCGTCTTTGCCTTCATCAAATGGCTAGTTATAACTTATATTTCTTTTATAAATGGAGCAATAATATACATAGAGTTCATCTATTCATCTTTCTAATCTAGATTCTATTATGTTCTAGTCTAGAAATAAATCTGAACTGGGGGCTTACCATCATCTCTTAACGCGATCCACCATCGCTCGCATCGCAAATTCGTACCATCGACTTAAGTTTTAGTATGAATGCGATTCATTTTAGGTACCTAAATTGAACTGAGTTGCTTTGGAATCGTTCTGTAAAAGTTGATGGTAGGCCTGCTGAACTAAAAAATGACAATTTCTAACTAAGGCTTATGATCAACAGTGTCCACTGTTGCCCTTCTTCTTATTATTTCGTGTTCAATGTTCAATATTCAGTGTTAATCAAATGTGTTAAAAGTTACAGAAATTATCAAGGAAATTTTCTGAGAAAAGAGAAGTTTACAGCGGCACATCAATACATTCAACGTATGGGCGCTTCTTATCAGTGCCATGCCAGCCACTTGGCGGCGCACCAACTTTCAGCCGAAATCTATCTACCGTGATCTGATTCATGCCAACCTCTCAACATATCTATTTACTACGCTAAGAATCTGCTTTAAATACGTCCCATGTGACGTAAATAATTAGGAATGTAATAGAATGGTTTAAATATCAAAGGTTGATTTCGAGTAATGTAAGCTACTTGAAAGTGATCGCATAGTATCATTTGATTCTGTTTTAAATTTGCATAGATAAATTTTATTAACATAATGGTAAAGATTTTAAATGTGAATTATTGTTCCCATGGAGAAACAAGGCTTTAAGTATTTTTTGTATGTTTAAGATAAAATTTACAATAAACTTTCGCATTCACATGCCTAACTGGTCTCAGAATATCTTCAATCACTGATTCGAACTTTCATAAGTTAATATGATGAAACGTTCACATGAATTTTTGAATGTACGAAAGATTACATATGCACGCACATATCTACATAAACGTCCTTTTAGACCCACCTTTTCCCTGGCCATAACGTAGGTGATAGAGCGGGTATTATTAACTATATCTAGTCGTGCCGTGACCAGCCTAGAATAACATAGAATCACCTGTTTCTTCTATCGGTGGAGTCGTATCGCAACGTATATTTATCAGTAGCACCATAACTTTGATCGCATTCAGCACAAATATTGTGAAATTCTAAATGGTCTGTTTCAGTTTTTGTCACGTTGTGATTCACACTCTCATGACTAGTTCAGTTTTAATTTTATACAACTGACAGGTTTACGTTTGGAAGAATTCCAGAATGTACCTAATAATTGCGCTAACTATTAGACGACAAACTTATTTCCATTCTTTCCAGTACCGTGTAAAGTTTTCTTGAACTTTGTTTAAACATTGTCATCGCCATCTTGTTTTCGGTGGTTATTTTTGCGACAGCTTTGCACAGAATTCATTTGACACTCGATGTAAAATATTTCAGTGGCAACTTTTACAATCTTACGTAGACGAAGTCGTGAGCGGCCGTGAGTGCATTTTGCGGAAACAATACAACGTTCATTGTTATTGTCATCTGTATCCGCATGCTTTCTCATGCTATTTTCAGATCATTGATAAGGATAACGTTGAACAACCTCTTTTCTATACGTATTCTGTCAAGATTACATTTCTTGCGCGTTTTCAATAAGTATATGGATTTGGAAGTTACACTTAAAAATATTGTATCGATTTTACTTGCCATACAATTTCAAACGTAAATTATACACGTACGTAAAATTGTACAGCTTAGTACAATTTTACGTGTTATGCATTTCGTAGAGAGATATTGTAAATAGTCCAATGAAAAGAACAGTGTTTCATTTTCGTACATTTACGACCTCGATATCCTAACTAATATTATAAATGCGAAAGTAAATTTGTTAACTCTTCACGCTTTAACTACTCAACCAATTATATTGAACGTCAAATTTAATGGTGCAACTCTTTCTTACTTTATCCTTTGGCATTATAAAATGTGATCTTGTGAAGCTGAAGGTAACGTGGGCAGTTGAGAGTCATAATCGCTGAAAACAATATTAGATATCATTGGATTTTTTTAGGTTACCACTCCATTATGAAATTTATTCATTTCTTGGAGTGGTTTCTGGAATTTCCTCCTACATATCAATACATCATACGTATTATGTATGAACATCAGCCGCATTGTGCGAGTTATTTTTAGCGCTCACTCTTCTCTATTTATATACGAGAGGTATTCTTGGGTTGAATTCACTGACACAGAATTCAAATCACGAGATCCAAATGTCATTTTATACATGAGTCAGATTGGTATACAATCTCATATGACGCGAGTAGGATTCGAACCTGGGACCTTTCGATCACAGGCGGAAGGTTTTAACCATTAGGCCACCATAGCTTCAAAACCGCCCATTTTCCAATTCTGTCCTGATTTGAATTTACAACACAGTACTTGAGCACTTCTTGACATGTTATAATAGAGGTAGATCTGCTGTTACCTTTTGGGTGCTTCATAAACAATACATATTGTTCAGCACACATGTCGTGCTCAGGTACAATCATCGACGATTTTAAAGTTTTTCGAAGAACGGTTCACTTTGCGAGTAACTATGTCATTCTCATTAATGATATTCGTTCATTATATGCACGAATTATAAATATGAATGATTTATCTTGGAATTAATTATTCCAAATGAAATAAAAAAATAAGTTTAATTTAAAAAATACTGATCTTGGCAAACGCTTGAGGGAGGCAACCGTGACTTCCTCGCACAGCGAATTTCTGTTTCAATTCAGGCGGGAATGCTGTCTGCGTGGTTACCTTGCCTAGTGGGCTATTCTTAGATAACATTGTTTTACTTAACTTCAGACTTTTGTGATCGTCTGTATCACGAATGATATTGTCTTGCTCTGGTTTTCACAAAACATGTGTTACGCCACCCCGTGCGTGTAGCTATTATTATACTAATCACCGCACATTATAATTATGGCACGCACATGTGTGCGCAAACACTTTTACTACGAGTGATAACAATACACTGCACATGGTGTTAGATGATACCACGGAGTGTAGACACGACACCCACACATCTTTTACGGTGAAACTGATTCTGCAATGCACGTGAATTTATTAGTTAGGTACTTGTTAGTTAATACTTTCACATCTCAGGAGATAATTTATACCTAAAAACATGAGTTTTATGAAAAGAAAATTTGATCCTACATGTTTGGCCTACATTTTTAGGTATGCAATTTGTAAATAGGCATGTGGTTAGCGCAATAGAATAGAATACGGACATTGAATATCTTCCGGTGGATTTTGTACACGCGACTAAGGGATATTATGGGGATATATAGCAATTAGGCAACGAGCAGCATTCCTAAAAAGGGTTGAGGTTCATAAAACCATAAGCGATCTTTATATTTTTGTCAAAACCGTTTATTCCGCTCTGGTTCGACTTCTTTTTCTGCCATTGGTAGCTGCCGGAATTTTTTGAGGACCAATATTCGCAGTGTATGAAGAACAATGCATGCATGCAAGATTTTACTTTTGATACAAAGTTCGTAAGGCGAGCAAGGGAAGAAGAGATAGCAAAGAAATTCGTGTATCCATCACATGTAAAGTCAAAATCTTAACAAAATTTATAAATTTACCAGCAACAAGTAAAATTAATTTAGAGATAATTATGAATGAGTTAATTAGGACTACAACGAGGTAAGTATATTACAAATATCATTGTATAATAATAACCTTTTACTTAGTGTTTATAAATACTCTCCATCCAGACAAAAGATTATACCAATTAACAGTTACAATAATGAGGTTAAAAATAGCCCAGACGTTAGGCTCACAAGTTGCCTCGAGTGGTATTAAGTTAATTAGATTAACATTACCACCGATATATACATTACTAGCCGCGTGTCCCAGCTTCGCTCGGGTAAAAACATAACATGTGATACACCTAAACGCTTCCTTAGGAAATATACTATCTGATGATGAAAACCGCATAAAAATCCGTGCAGTCGTTTCTCAGTTTATTGCGGACATACAGATAGACATGGCAGCCGGCTTCAGGTTATATAACCAGGTTATATAACTTCAATATTGAAGTGGCATCTTTGACTTTTAATTTTACCAATACCGCCATCTAGTGACAGTAAACGCATACACACTAGTGAACTTAACAGTCTACGTACTAAATTTAATACTCAACTCAAGTAGTATTATATAATCTGTGGTGTAGGCTTTCTTACGTTTTTTTCTTTCATCGGAAGCAAATGGAGGCTTATGAAAACTAATATGTAGGTAAGTATATAGGTACCACAGGTACAAGAGTCAGATTTACTAACTACATTATAGCTTAGCTATAAAACAAGTAGAATTAGAACCTAGAAATTTTCAAGACTCACCTCTTCATTTCAATGTACACATGCAGCGTAAAATCTAAGTGTCAATGTAAATCCACCATCTGCGCTCTCCCGCATCCGCAGTTTACAATATTAACTACCACTAACACCCGCATTGCGACAGGTACCTCTTATATGCAACAGATGAACAAATGCAACGACTTTTTTATGTAGCGCGTGGTTTCGCCTTAAAATAGGACCACACCGTATATCCTCTCGGAGGCGATGTAATGGTTAAGACCCCTGCCTGAGGATCGAAAGGTCCCAGGATCGAATCCTACTCGTCTCACATGAGTTAGTATACCAATCTGACTTATGTATAGTAGTTTTCATAGATCACCACTCGCTTCCGGTGAAGGAAAAAAAAAACGTGAGGAAACCTGCACACTTGTTGATTATTAGCTTGTGTGTGAATTCCATTAATAATGCCAAGAAAGTTGTTACGTGTGTTTCATTCCATGTTCCACGACCCTCATAGTCATAAGGTATACGACTATGAAGAAGTATCCTCCCTTAATATACGCAACAATTGCATTTCTAAGGAGGTTTTATGCCAGACAGACGGCTGGTTGTAAAATCATAGCCGAAACTTCAACAATTTTGGGGTACCCTGGGGGCACGGACGCTTTATGAGTTCTAAACTTTTATTCAGCTTAATCCAAGCCTGTGCCAACCGAACCGACAAACGAACGAGTTTATTTATTGCATTACCGCGGGTACATCCCGATTTCTGGCAAATTCAATTGGTGACCAATCACAGGCATTGTGAGCGCTTCTCGAAATCTATATCTTTTGAGCTATTTTTGGCGCGAAAGTTTACATTTTATATTTTGTAAATCCTCTTTATTCTGGAACGAATTTTATATTTAAAATCAAACCAAGGATGACGCGGCGTGGACGCGGCTGTTAGAACAATATAACTTAATATTTGAGTGAGCTAAAATCTGGAGGTGACCTAGTTTGGAGTTATTATTAGAAACGAGGTAGTAGTTCATAACCCTAAGATAGTTTATCATAAAGGTTTTCGGATGTTTTGAATTCTCTGGATCGGAGGCTGTTTGGAAGTCCGCCAGTTGGGACGTAAATATACTGGTATACGTCGTTACTTGTGTGATTTATTATTTTTAGTGGCGATTTTAATAATTATAGTGATAAAACTTTATTTGTTATACTGGCATTAAAGAGGCATTGTTTTGTTTCGGTTGGGAGTTATTGGCATTCCACAACATTCAAAATCACAAACTAAAGTGACATTTTGGAAAAACCAATAGAGAATGCGACTATAGATAAATCGAAAAATCTAATTGGTTCTTTGCGCGCGGGGCACCTTTCTAAACCTATTGGTTTTTTTCAAATATGTCAGGTTGCGTGGCATTTCTTTCATACAGCAAGAGGAAAAAATAAAAGAAACGGAGGAAGTGCTTTTTTGGTTGGTGGGAAAGCAGAGTTGAGGTTACACGCAATCTCAAATACAGCCGTAACTAGCGCGCATCGAGCTGTATTACGTTGATGACATTGTGGTTGAGGATATATAGTTTTGGAGCCTCCCCAAAAGCCTCGAGGCTCGGGGCTTGGTGCGGCGCCAAATGTACCTGTTTGGAGTTTATATTGTACCTACATCCCGTAGGAGTAGATCCCGTCTGGAGTTTTACACATACTAGCTGTGCCTTTTTGTTTCGTCTGTTATTTCATTTAACAGTACGGACGTATTGAAACATGAGAGCAGCACCGATCCGCAATTTGGGCTGTATATATGGCTAATAGGTATTCTATAGCATAATCTATACATATAATCTATATACAGTTATTAAAACTGTAAGTAGGCTATGTCTGTGCATAGAAGATATTAAAGAAAAATAAATATAATAAAAGGAGTCTTTACGGGACTATTTAATACGTCTATGTACGGGACTAACAGAAGCCAAAACAGTTTTATTTTGAATTTTTGTCTGTCTGTAATGTTTGTTCGCGCATCACTCAAAATATAGGTACCTACTGGATATAATTTAATGCGGTTTACAATTATATAGCAGATAGTCTAACTTTAAAATCTGGTATAGGTCCTGGTGTTGGTATAGGTTTCAAATTAGACCTTCACAAACACCAAATTAAACTCAAATCCAAATTAAATAATATCTAACAAAGCTACAAACTACAAGTCTACGTGCCGCATACGTGAGGAAGGTTAGGTTGTCCTGGTGTTGGTGATGTCGCCTATTGACCAAAAGGTCCTCCAGAGAGACCAGGGCTTTGTCAATCTTACTCATGAAATTATGTATTTACAAGCCCAAGTTAGTTTGTTAGCTTCAAATGTTTCGCGTCGAGTTGCTCTTGGCACTTGGAACTAAAAACTCGTTCCACATATTCTTCTGACCTATATTTGCTGGCGTGCGGCAGAATTTTCTAGTGTAAAACGTGGCATATATATGTGTAGACAGGCACATTTACGTTGTTTTATTTTTTACAAATATAGTTACATGTTCAAAGTCACAAGCTTAAGAGAAGCAATTTAAAAGTATTTATTGCAATCGTAAAGTATCTAATTGTGGGTCGGAACGATGACGAAGAAGAGTATAAGATTTAAAGAAATCATTCAATTTATTTACGTAATTGTTGCAATTGCAAACAGCAGGGCTTGCATTATTTCCGGTTTGAAGGGTGGTCACAAAGTAGCTAATACACGTGTGACAGACACCCCTATAGGCTGTGGTTACGGTTCAGGCGGGCATTTTTTCAGAAACAACAATAAATAAAAAAGCTTCAGGTCATAATAACTTTACCTCCGCCAAAATATCTAGTAGGTACCCACCACCATACATATATAATTATATACATATATACCCATACATATCTGTGCATTTGGATTCCAACTCTAGTTCAAGGATCGTCGCGAAATATGGTCGTGGTGTGGCCAACCAATTGTCATTATATGCGTCACTCGAATTTGATGAAAGGGTTATTCGGAAACTGGGTCCCATCCAGATTCTGCCACAGCTACGCCGACGATGACGTCACGTGACGCATTGATCCATATACCTACCTATTCACCAGGCGTTAAAAATAGACTGGTAAAATAAGTTTATAATACAATTAGAGCTTAAAATGTAAAAGGCTTTAATGAGCATCCGTAAGCTGGCTTAACGCCGGTTCTGCGCAGCTTTTACTGAAGTTCTCTTCGCTAATGAGTTGAACTATGTCGAGCTTCGCAGGTTAATTTAGTAAGCTCTGAAAATGTTCCAAAGTTAATGACTTTCATTAACGTTTTTGAAAAGAAATAAATTGATATAATTCTCCCTTTTAATCATCCATTCGATACCTGGAGAGATTATGTGACGAAGCGAAATTTATCTGGTAACTTCTTTTTGTTTTCACTATCTAACTGGAAGTTATCCAAAATCTAGCTGTATCTATAGATGTTCTATAATCCCGTATGTCTCATCTTTGATAATATACATTTTATCACACGTCAGCTGTAATAAAGGTTTATTAAATGTCGAACATATAGGAAGACCATAGCAACAGTCGAATCTTAGCAAAAATGTCGTCGTTGTAAACTACCTTATTTGCAAGGGTCAAATGCCCTTTCGGAATGGATTTGTTTAGCTTAGTCGTCAATTTGTTACCCCGGACGGATTTTCCGAAATTCATTAATTTTGATGACGTTTTTACGCGGTCCCGGTTATGTTATGTTTCGTGATGTACAAACATTGCCTTTATGGACACTGAAAACATTGGGAAAATGCTCAAATGTGAGAGAGAAAGAGTAGGAATTAAAAATAAGTACGTTTGTGGGATGATAGCATGCTCTCCTGAAACATGTATGATTAAGTTTTTCTTTTAACCACATTGTAAAAAAATGTAAAAACATGAGGTTTTTGCAAATAAATAATCTTTGTCTTTGTCTACGCAGTAAGGTTTCACGGTTTCATATACTTAAGTACCACAACAACATTACAAATACTTGAGTTGTTTTTTATCTCTATTTTAAGGAAGTAAGTTATATCTTACAGCGTTTGTTTGTCAGTCGACCTATGTAGGTCGACCGTCGGGGATGGTAGTTTTGGTCAAAACAAATAGTTTTCACCCAGTACGTATTCATTCCATTGTCCCTTTTCCTCACTAAGCCGAGGGCTCATTTTGATCATCCTCCAACGAATGTAGGTCACGTTACATTACAAATCCCTAAATAATGTAACTATTAAGTACATTGGTATTTTTTTAAATAATTATAAGTATTTATTACTAGCGTAATTAAAAATTATAACTATTTAATAAGTCCGCCTCGGCTTCACTTGAGTAAAAGCAATAATTCACACACCTATGTCTTCCTCAAGAATCTCACTATCTATTGGTGAAAACCGCATGAAATTCCGTGCAGTTGTTTATGAGTTTATGATAAACGTTTGTCTATTATAAACTCAGATTTCAGGACTTCGTGTTATTGTGGATTTATTATATGTAAGCGGTTGTTTAATTATAGGTATTACAGTCTAAAAAGTAATGTAGTCAGTTATTGTATTCAGAATTGATGTACTAATACTGTCGCCTTAGATTGTCACATTAAAAACCACGTGATAGAAAATGAAAATCATAGTTAAGAATCTATCATTGTATTTAGTCATAAATAAGTCATTCACACTGGCACGTTTCACAGTCTAAGATAACCTCAACGTATAGTTATATATAGCTATAATTTGAGGTTATTATCTCTATATACGTAAATACTTATCACAAACAAGAACAAATACTTAATCTTGAGCTACTGTTATCTGTGTTATGAAATGAGTCGATCTTTTATCTCCATCTTATTTGACTATGAATGGAAACATCGAGTAGCAATTGTTATCGGCATCTTGTTCGTCAAAGTTTGATACAAAAGAGAGGGAAATATGTGTAGGTAGGTACGTTTTAGTTTTATGATACAAATCGTAAAAGGCATTAAGTACGATTTTATTATCTAAACGCGACGTAATCATTGAACCATAATATACTAGTATGTTAGGAGGTAGGGTAGGTGTCAACTGTCAATACACATAAGTTGCGTTGTGGTTTATTCATCAATTTGTTACGATTTCATTCGCTTTCCAGCGATGTAGGTAGGTGAAGTTCCTAGAAATTCACACTAAACAATACAAATGAAAAAAGTCGTATTGCTCGCTGATGAGTTTTGTATAACCGCAAGGAAAACTTATAATAAAACAGTGGTTTAGGTTTAGCGTGTATGTAAACGTAACTGGATAAGTTGTTACACTAGATATTCCAATCAATTGCTATGAAATCGTTACAATTTGAGATTGGAGATGAACTATGTACTCGTACCTATGCGTAGTAGATCGTAGCACTGAGACAAGTTAAGTTAGGTGCGTAGGTAGGTAAGTTAGATGCGTATCAAATTGTAGTTTATGATTAATAATATATGTTTATAATTAATATAACAAAAAAAATTAAACGCATTTTTATGAACACAGGATTAGCCTCAGTTTAGTTATGTTCGAGTGCGGCAAGCGTACCTACTTTAATTCTATGTACATTTTGTGATAGAATTAAAGTACCTACGCGATATGACCAAAATAGAGTGATAGTTATTATTTTTCCACACACTCCAGTTGGTAACAAAACAAAGAACCATTTTACGCAATAATTTAAACGGTTTGGGTTTATAAACAAATATATCATTAGCTGAAAAGAATTACCAGTGATCTTCAGAATCCAATGTATTTAATCCATACTTCCATATTATTATTATTATAAAGAGAAAATATTTATAGTTTTGCCTTTTGTTTGTACCTAATGAATAAACTTAAAAACTACAAGGACGAGTTTGATGAAATTTGGCACAGAGTCACACGAAACCTTCAGTAGTGGACAGGCTACTTTTCATTATGGTTTTAACGCCGGGGCGGGCCGCTTGTTACCTAGGTATATTTTTATTTACAAACTCGAGTTTATATGTTTAGTTATATGTATAAATATGTTTAGATGCAGTTTATGGCACCACCTCGCTATCTCTGTAGAGCTGGAGAATGCCTTATAAGTCCACCGTTTATACATATTCAATAAAGTTTTTTAAATAAATAGTAGGTCTCTCTCTCTCTCATCTGAGCTAGTATCCGGTTTCTTTCTCAGCCATTGAGCGTCGAAGTCCAGGGTCCGCTTTCCTACTTTTTCGTCACCACTTCGTTCGGTCATCGGCACCCATAGTTATCAGACAATTGGCACGCATATCACACAAATAAATAGTAGTAACCGGGACTAAATGATTAACCTGCTTTCTATAATAAACTACTTAAATCTACTACACTAGTGTCAGCTAATAGCATCACACCACTAATCCCGTGATCTGCCATTGCGAAACCGCCATTATAACCTCCTCCGATGGTATAATATGAAAGTAACTAAAAAGTAAATAATTTGTTTAGTTTGTCCTCAATTAATTGCCCCAGAAAACTATAATTAGCGCAACTAAAGTTTGATAATAACATTCTGTCACGTAGGTATTAAGTTGTCTTTATCAATGTTATTGGTTATTTATATCTATATTTATTTATATAGTTAATGGATTGTACAATAAGTACTTAGTAAGTAAAGTACCTAATATCATTTTGAAACTACAAATATCTATGTGTTTAATTAAGTATTTCAGTCTAATAATAATTATTTCTTATTCTTTCTTATTTATGGAGTGCGTTTGTTTGTAAACTCTTTATAATTGCTCGAAGAAAACTCATACAGAGACAAGCAGTAAAATAAAAAAGAGGTGCGTGCAAAGGCGGACTTATCCCCGAAAGGGATTTCAGGGAAGTATTAATTGAAAGGAAACAATTTAACGCACAAAGTATTGAATGTAGGTACAATATCATACCTACATACCGTCATCTAATACTATTATATACATCTAATTAATCCGGGTATACCTACGCTATCGCCGAAGTCAGACAGACACCGACGAAAATTATTTACCGCAATAAAAACCCAGCAATGTATCAATCAATAAATTTGGGCGTATTGTTTGTCGAGTACACTATTCGTACTTATAGCCAGATTAGCCGCCATAACAATCGACTACTGCTCTGACAGTGTAGAGAAAATGCACAGAGGTGCGTTTCCTGCGCAGCCAGTGCCGTCTACCGAATTTCATAAAATTCCATTTTGATTTAGCGTGATTGAAAACAAACATGCATTTTGCATTTGTACTAATTATTTTTTCAAATTAGTCTAGTCAAGACATTGAGATATAGATATACATAGGTAGGTATATTCCGTTGTCCGAGAGTCGAGGATTGAAGGAAGAAAGGCGAAGAGGAATTTATATAAAAAATCCTCCATCAAAAATTTATTTCCTTGTCTCTGAATAAGTCAATTCATAATTTAATTTCTAAACGAGGTAAAACAAAGCTCATTGACCCCAAAACCGCCATTAAGGTCGGTCGCAACCAGGGACAATGTCCCGAGATGTTGATAAGGGATAATTTCATTTTGACATAATGCGAGACCTACTTTACTCGTGATTACCATTTATAAGGTGTAGGTATGTCGAGGAATGAAGTACAGGGAATTACATAATAATGATACGGAAAGTTATTTTATAAAGAGAAAATGTTTTAAATTTTAAATAATATTACTTATAGAGAGCTCCTATAAACGATGACCAGTATCTAAGAATAGGAGTTAAGAAACTCATGACTTCGTTTCTGCCGACATCCCATCGAGCTGATGGTTTCCAAACATAGCTGAACAAAATAGATCAAAATCAGTTTAGCCATTTTGCTGTTCGATGTCACGGACATGGCATACAGATACACAGACACGTTAAACTTATAATTCTCCTTGGTGGTGCATATAGTGGAGCTAACTACCACAATGGGGTCAGATTTATTTCCTCCGATTGTACAGTACCTACATATAAAATATAAGTTTCAATTACGCATTTCTACTTTGAAATTGAAACTAGCATAATAAATAATAATACATATTATTTAAAATGACCTGCAAGAAATTGTCTAATCAGCGAACAATATGCGGAAAAATACACAAGTATGTATGCAATTAATGTAATTTCAGCTAGATCATGAAATATTGAGGCGAATAGCGACATCGTTTACCTTCTATCCATACTAATAATATAAAAAAAAATTGGTATGTTCATTTTTTGTTTCTAATGAATAAACTAAAAAACTACTCAAACGATTTTTATGAAGAGACAGACGACGAAACCTTCAGGCTATTTTTTTATTAATATGGTTTTACACGAATGAAGCCGGGATGGGCGTCTAGTGTAGAGATAATTTGTTATTTATTATAACCAACTGTCATGTTAAATTTTATGTCAACATATATGTATTTCCAGATAAGACTAGCAATTGCAGTACATAATGAGAGACAATGTACTAAGCGTGTAAGGAAGTGCGTGATTCAATATAGCCTTCAAATGCAGACGATTACGTATTTACTGTTGAAAATAATAATGAAATTATCTATATGAAACAAAAACATTTCTTTAACGTTTGCTAACTCACAAAACAAAGGAAATCTAGTCCTGTATTGTTCTCAAATTGTCAATAAAATGCGTTGGACTTATTTGCTATTCTCTGATGAAGAGGTACATAAATAGTACAAGGTACATTCTTTCTTTCTTTCTCAGAATCTGACAAAGAATATACCGTCACGACGTGCAGCGTTCCGTCGCTTCCGTAGGACGACGCCTAGTTGTCGAGACAAGGCATGTGTAACAAACAAAGATCTCAATTGCGTGCATACTTGTATTATGATACTACAGAGGTTTAATGGCCCTTCAGACATGCGTGATATAATACATTCAGTATTTTTCTAACAAGTTTAACCTACTTATCTCCAGTAGAGTTCAAATTTTGTATTTAATGCATGCCTAAGTAATATAAAACGAAAACGCAATTACCTAATGTTATGGAAAGAGATGTAGATTCGACTACAGTTAAATTGTCTTGTTTTTCCTATTGTGTGTAAATAAGAACTGCAATTGAGGCAAGATTTTAACGATAGCAACTGATGACAAAGTGGGTCGCTTGTGGTCGCTTAGGAATAAAGTAATAACACGACATTTAACAAATTGTAACGATTTTGGACTCTAATGATTTACACAAAGGACAAATTCTGATATTCTGACAAATTCAAGACTCAGGACAAATCCTTGACAAGACCTGGGAACCTAGGTACTTTTATTTATATAGCTAGGAATTCTAGATAAATGTTTGTAAGTCTGTGTGTCGGGACCATCGGAAGTATCACCCAATTGCCAAATTTATTTTACCTTTCTTCCGCTAATCTCACGAGAGCAACCTCTTAGGAGTGAGTAAAATATAACCTAAAATTTAATTTGTATGAAGATCTAATACTAGTCTAATTAAATCTAGATTTACTAATGTAATGTGCCTACTTATTCTAATGTGACGAGCCTAGCCATCCGCGTGACACGTGTCGTGTACTAATACATAACTAATTAGTAGTATGTCTGTGTCAACTGGAATTAATATGCATGTGTTAACAGTAAGCATCACTTGTTAGATAAATACATGTAGAGAATAATCGTATAATGTATATTCATACTTCCATCCTTCACATAGATAGATATGTAAGTTTAAAATAAAGTTGCTTCCCTCCTGTCCTTATGTATGGTTAGATCTTTCAAAGTACGCAACGGATTTTGATAGAAAAAAAGAAATCATTTATTCGGCAAACACATAAAATCCAAACATACAAAAGAGTAACGAATATAGATCGAATACAATATGTAAGCCGAAATGGCGACCAGTTCAGCATGGTGCCGTGGTATCGAGCCAAGGCGCTGATTTTCAGCTGGAACCAAGTACAAAAGTAGGTAAGATGGCAAAATAAACAAGTTAATATGTACGGAAACAAAAACAAACAACAGCAAACAATAGGATTAAACATATACTGACTTAGGAAAAAATGTAAAAAAAGGAATAAAGATAAATTACATGGAAGCTATGGAAAAAAAAAATATATATATAAAGTATAAATATGAAACTAAAAATAATTCAATGTATTGCCCTAAATTTGCCGCAAAAAAGTAAACTCTTTGATGCGTTTACGGAATATTGTAACAGATGACAAATTACGAAGAGGGGGAGGTAAATTGTTCCAGATTTTAGCTGCGGCATTTGAAACTTCCTTTAAAAGCTGTTAATTTGTGACTCTGAACAACGAAAAGGCCAAGGCGAGATCTAGAAGACCAGTTTAGCTTTTCTAATAAATATGGGGGTTTACGATATTTAACAATTCCAAAGAGGAGAGTAGATAGATGGATATAGCGGCGCGACGACATGTTTAGCATTTTTGCAGAATTGATGAAGGGTGATACATGTTGTCGTGGTGGAATGTTAAAGCAATATCTTGCACAAGCATTTTGAACTTTTTGAATGAGTGCCTTAGTTTTTGCTAAAAGTCGCGGTCCATAAACAGAGTCAACGTAATTAAATCTTGACAAAATTACTGATTCAGTAAGATTTATACGAAGTTTAAGGCAAAGATAATCTCTAAATTTTGTATAAAAGTTTTAAACGGTAAAAGCAGTTACGGGAAATTTCTACTATGTATGAATGAAAACGAAGTTCAGAGTCCATCAACAGACCTAGATTACGAGCTTCTGAAGTAGAAGTAATAGACTGTCCATTTATGTATAATTGTGGCGATTGAGATTGAATTTCATTTAATTGGTGCTGAGTGCCTAGTATCATATACTTGGATTTATTTAGGTTTAAGTGGAGGAAATTCAGTTTAGACCATTGGTTCAACCGGTCAAGATCATTGTTTAATTTTGTAACGGCTGAATTAACACTAATTGATGCGGGTGTTATGTTAATAGATAGAGTGATTCAAGAGGAAGGTAAATTGTTATGGTTTTACCCGGGCGAATCTGGGACTGACCGCTAGTAATATTATAAACGTAAAGTGTGTTTGTTTGGCCTTACGGAGCGGTGGAATGAAGTGATTTTTGGTGTGGATATTGTTGAAGAGTTGGATAGATGTTTAGAAGCGAGCTGGCAAAACCAAAGTGTTGGTTTGATGTCGTCCTCGAGGAGGATATGAGCGCAATGCATGGTACGTGACGAATAATGTGTTTAAAATTTTAAGATTCGCTTCACAGAATCGTTTGTTGCGGACTACGGGCATCGTTGCGTCACAGCCATCACTACAAGATGAGAGAGAAATTAGAGTATTAGAGGGAAGTATCAGATTAAGAACATAAGTACTATATTTTCGGTTATATTCAACTAAAAGTCAATATTTTCGTGGCACAAATATCAAATAACTGATATTGAGGACACGCAAATGTTATTCGGTTACACATGAAAGTCGTACATTTGATAAACGTCTGTCGTATGTTGTTATAAGGTTTAAAATAGCTCGAAAATAATAAACAGATGTTTTAAAAGATACAATAATTATTTTGCATTTCTAATACTTATAATATATTCTGAATTATCTGTGATAACTTTGATTTATTTCAATTATTTATCACAATGGCGGACACTCGAAGAAATAAGAAGTTTGTTTGTTTGCGCCTGTTTGTTGACACTTCAAATAGCACGGCTAACATAATTTAGGTTAAATGCGTACCTACTACTCAAACAGGAGCATTTAGTTAGTGTCACATATTATTAAGACGTTCCTGTGGGAATTTTGGGAAGAAAATAAGGACAGCGTACCTATTTATAAAATATTTACAAAATATCTCACGAGCCCAGCTATAATTTCCAAAAACGTTTGACTTACAAAATTATTACTAAGTATATTTTGTTATAATGTATAAAATTTACTAAGTATAATACCTACATATATCAATAACATACCTAATTAAACTAGTAGGTAAGTGATTATGAAAAGGATATAGGATTTGATTACATAGAAAACACGGTCCAAACATAGGCTGATAAACAATAAATAAATCTATTTCGAATATTATTTACCTATACTTATATTAATCGCCACCCAAGTTATCATCATCATCGGAATTCCAGAGGAGAAAAGCTATAAAACTTACCCTATTTCCCGGTTGTCCAGGGACGTGTGCGAAGCCCTAGGGATCAAAGGCCGGTAGCTGGACCTGGTCATCGTGTCCTCAACCACAACACCATACATAAAACAGTAAATACACCGTCCATTCACTTGTCACACCGATTGAGCAAACATAAGTACGTTACGTCGCAAGCACCGCTCCACATCAACTGATCATTGTGATTCAGCGCATTCACTATCTGATAAACATGCAGAAAAAAATATCGAATTGTTGAACAGATAACAAAAATAGTTGTTTATGAATGGCCGATCAATATCGTCCGTGTAAGCTTAGGGGTGAAACCACGCCTTTCGACGGGCGCCATCTATCGAGGGTGGGGGAACTGCAAGGGCCCGATTCTCATGTAATCGAAGTCCATCAGTTTTCTCCAATTTTTTCTGGTAGGTAAAGTTTAGCGCTGTTTCTGCATTTACGAATAATCACAAAATTCCGAGCGAACGCATTGATCGAACGTTTTCGTTTGTTTTGCTTAAAACCATCGAAAAGCAGGTCTTTTACTTTTTCAATTGCATGAGAATAGGGTCCCCACTGGTCTGATTTCCTGCGATACTCTGGAATTGAATTGAGCTCTGTGGCAGAATGAAGATTGACTTGGATTGGATTTTTCCTAGGTTGTTCGAAATCTATTTATTTGAAAATGTTTTAGCCTTTGTTTCGTACCAGAAGGACATTTCGTTCAATTTGAATTTCGTAACTTAATTACTAAAATGAATCCTTGCTAAAATTATAAATCCATACATAGAATATTATTAATATTTTAAGACCAAAATTCAAATATACTTGCTATTTTTTCAACTCACATTTATACCCCTAGAGATTAGGTAGCGATGGGGATGAAAATTTAGATGACAAAAGCACTCGATACGTTTTTTTCGGCGAACTTAGCTCCGAGAACGTATAGCAAGGAAAACACCATTATCGAAAAATACTTTAATTAAGACTAGAATAATTATTTCCTATTGTGTTAAGTATAACTATAGACGCTTTAACATCATGAAATAATAACTATGTACGAATTATTTGTAGGCTACAAATCATGTTAAAAAAATGTGAATTACGGCCGACATCACTACCTATAAAATTTTGTAATCTTATTTACTTTTACTTATTACTGATTATTTGGCTTTTTAAAAGTCAAAGAAACAAAAAGAAAACAATGAATAGGTAAATATTGAGTGATCGTTTTTTTTACTAGAATACCTATGTAAAATAAATGAATGTGTAAACCAAAGTCGATAGCAAAGTTCACTTCTCTGGCCTTTTAGTAATATTTTTTGTTTAAAAAATATCAATTTAGAGGTAGGTATATATTTATCATGTTTGAAACGATAAATATAGACTAATTCTAAAGTTTTTCTGGCGCAAAAACCAACTTCTTCACATCATAGGATGATGTCAATATTTTAAAGAAATATAAAACTATTTGCCTTTGATTTCGAAACCAAATATTACCTAAATGCAACATTAGTTACCTATATACATATACCTAATGATTGTGCGTATGAGGTAATAAAATGTTCTAAAACCATACGTATTAAAGAGATTTTTTATCTTCTATCTGGGGGGTTTCTCCTGTCTCATTCTCCTCTTTCTTTTGTTGATCTTCTTTTATGTATTCATCCAGTTCTTTTTCGGCTTCCTTCAGGTCTTCTTCGGTTATGTTCATGTCAGGGAAACGTCTCTGAAATAGGAGTAAAAACATATTTTGGTAATTATTTTTGTGGAAATTACATAACTAATGCCATAGGAATTTCGTAAAAACTCAAATTAAAAAAAAAACAATTTTGTGGATATTTCTTATTATAAAGAGGTAAGCGTTTCTGAGTTTGTATGTCATTACCAAAATATGTTTGAATCTGGCAATCTCCGAAATTACCGAACTGTTTTCAAAAATTCTTTCACCATTAGAAAGGTACATTATTCAAGATTGCTATAGGCTATATTTTATATCAAAATTCCCATGGAGCAAAGCCCTGGGCAACATCTAGTCGTTACTAAATGGATTAGTTACCTACAAATACATAACAACCAACATGTCAAGTGTTATCATCAAGGACGACAGTTATCAGTAAAATGTGATAACAATATCCAACATTAATATTTAATAATAATTAATAATTAATTTACTAATTTATTTTCTGATTTACCGTTAATTTATTTTTTGATATTTTATAAAATAACTTAAATTTAAAAATAGGTATTAAAAGGTGCAATATACCGAATTATTCTTACATCTTTACATAGGTACTCGTATTATAATCGTACTCTGTCGCGTCTGTCTGTTAGCGATAAACTCAAAAACGACTGCACGGATTTTCATTAGATTTTCACCAATAGATAGTGTGATTCCCGAGGAAGGTTTATGTGCCTATTAAGTTTAACCGAGTCCCGAAGCCGGGACGGGCCGTTAGTTATTTAATAAAAAAGACAAGAAAAAAAGAGGCAATAATTGAATGAGCTACCAGTCAATGTCATTTTTATTTTCTATGCTCTTATTTTTTTAATAGTATTTAGAGAACACGGCAAACGAGCAAGTGGGTCACATAGTGCCCGCAGTGCCTAGCCACCGCTGCCCAGGAACAACTCCAACATCAGGAGCGTTGCCGGCCATAAAAGGAGTTTGAAGAAGTCTCATAAAAAGCTGATGATAAAACCTTCATGCTCGCTTGAGCACCTAAAGCGAGGACTCTGAATAAGTATAAATAAACAACATTATTTCTTTCTTTTTATGTTATTGGTAAAACTGGTGTCAGTTTTTCTTCCAGACGCGTAAAGGTCGTCGCTGATATTAAAAAAAAAATTGGGGAAACGTGCTTTCGGTGAAAAGTGTTTCTGTCGAATGCCGGCTCCAGACTGTCGTCGAACAGTTTGCCAACCAACTTTGACGGATTCGTTATACATTACTGGTTTTTGCAAAGTTGTAGGTCATATGAAACCATTCATAAAGTATTCGCCAGGCGCCTTATAACATTTTTATGCAGAATTCTGACATGACTAATATATGGCTGCTTAGGGAAGTAATAATTAAAGTATGTTAGTAAAAGTGCGCAAAATGCGTCATAAAGATACCGTGATATCATATTGCGCTTCTAAATAAGTACTTTTAAAACTCTAAGTGGTTGATTCTCAGAGCGTTACGAACCGTGCGGTCGCGCTGTCATTACGATCCGTAAATCTTCCTGAGGAACGAATAATTTCTAAAATCAATCATTCATAAAATTGACATCATCACAATACAGATTATTTTAAAGTCAGAGGCTTGTCTTTGTTAAAATTAAAAAAAAATTGTAATGACTGCGCGCCCGCAGCGGCCAAAACGTTTTGAGAGCGGTGACTTAATAGTTCTATGATTTTATTTTGTAAAGCTCTGTTTCTAAAAACTTGACAGCGTTTCTAATAAACTAAGACAATTTGAAGCAGTTAATAAAGATTGTTTCTTACCTGGAGTTCCTTCAACGTATCCTGAATATTTTCGTGCTGGGCGCGGAGCCTCCTTGGCAGGGTGAAAACAGTATTGAACAATCTCAACATAATCCAACACAAAATAGTCAAGCCTCCATACACCAACATAGCCTTACCCATCGACCAGTAATCGACACTCACTTGCTGATGTTTCATTTTTATTTTATTTTTAATACAGGCTGGTTTGAAATTAAAAAATAATAATTTGCGTTCGAATATTTTGTTGCGTAAACGAAAAAAATATTTAGTGATTGGGAAAAAATATTATATTTTTTTCTAGGTAAGCGCGGTATAAGTTGGTCGAATGTGCTTATGAGTGACCCATTTCCCATCGATTGTCGGCAATGTGACATGGCTCGACGAATTATTGATGTCTCCAGGGGCCATCAACTGTTTTGATAGTAAACTTATCCGTGAACTTACATAAAGTGGAAGTATTGTATAATCAGTGTCCGTGACAAATCGACACATTTGGGATCTTCATTTTCTACGGCACTATTGGAAAATTGAATTGAAGCAAAGAAAAGAAATTATTTGCTCTCACATTAAATTCGACGTTTCAGCAGATCGGATTTGTACCTATGTAAAGTCACTTTATTATGTTCTTCTATTGTTTTTTAAAGTTCTGTTCCATTCACTATTTTTAAAGTGTAATGAACACATTGTGGAAATTTGGTTGTCTTTAAAAACACACCGTCTGTATGGTGTTTTACGCAATTTTACAACACCTCTCTCTTCTGGTGAGGGTTAAAAAATAGGCGCCAGCATAAAACAAAGACACAACTGTGAAAGACACATGCAATCGATACGAGTCAATTAAAGCGTGTGAACCACTGCCACGTGGCGTTTGTCAGTAATGGTGACCATCTGGAAGGTTGTGACCTTCCAGACGTACACGTCATCAGATTTGAATTACCACAGTTTAATAAAACATACAGTTGTCCATTGGCTTTGATATGGAGACGGGCTAGCCTGGGTCACTACAAGCTTGAACAAGACCATTAGAGCCGTACTATGAGACTGTGTTCAACATACGAACATTTAAATAGATTTGTTATACCTACATGTCACACATGTTTTTTAACCACTGTAACTATTTTTGAGAATAATAATGAGATGAAAAAGTTTTGGAATCGAGCGGGAAATGAACCTTGATTAATGAAAAATTAATTCAGCCGAACTGGGCATGGTCTCGATAGCTCAGTGGTCAAGAGCACTGTTCCCACCCATTTTTCCGTGACTGTCCCGGATAGACTGGGGCGCGGGTTCAATTCCCGCTCGATTCCAGAATTTTTTCATCTCATTATTATTATTTTCAAAAATACGTTTCGAACAACCGAAAGAATTTATTTCAACATAAAAAAAAACTAAGTTATAACTTGTAATAAAAATCAAACTTTAGATAGTCTGTGAAATTCATAAACATTCAATTAAATAACAAACAAAAGGCAAATCAAAACTCAAATCTTTATTGCAATAACTGATAAAATGTTCCACAGTTTGCCCTTTCAGGTATGCAGTATTTATGGTTACATAAATCACATTTTATAAGTAAAATAGTGAAAAAAAAAACAATTTTTTTTACCTACAACTTATAAAATGTGTTAGAGATGACATTTATGTGAAAACATTCAACTCAGTCTTATTTAATACCCACAAAATAAAAAAGTTTTTAATCCAAAAGTACGTATTAGACAGTTAGACAATCAACAATATAATTAGGTATACACGCCGTAATGTAAATATACAGGGTTACTGGTATCAAAGGCAAAAGGTCGTAAAGACTACTTGGGTACATCAAAACAAGCAACTTTTTTTCATATAGAAAAAATACAATCTAATTTGCGATTCTACACATCTTAACTCTATGTTAGCTAGCCAAGCAACACGAGACAATACAGAAGCGTTATGTAGCGGAATCGAACATAGAGTTAACGTTTTATAGAAACGACATTAAAACTAAAAAAAAGGATTTTTTTTTGTATTTATACGTTTAGACATAAGATGTTAGTCTCTATGTACCTTATGCGCCTTTGGAAGGTTATACGTTAGACATTCAGTAAACCCTGTGTATTTAATTTTTTACTGATACTGTGTCATTTAATGATCGTTGTCCACTCAAAATGAACGACATTTTCCAAACAAAATTTATTTAAATCTACCCAAAGTATGTTTTAGGTAAAATATCATTCAGTTACAGCTCGTTCACACGGGCGTAAAATAATCTCCGAAGGTAGGCGCATTTTACCGCCATCAAAATGTGATAATTAATATTTTTGATAAAGTGTTGCTGTATGAACGTATATACAGATACCATAACATTTTACATTCCAATGTGTTTTTAACGTGCGTTGAAAAAGCGCCCTTGCTAACGAGGCTAGTCTTAACGCGAACACTGAAATATATTTATATACCTAATTGTATTGTAACAGTAAAAAATATTGATTTAAGCAAACTACAAACCTTAACACATCGCAATAAAGATTAAATTAACAGAAATAAATATATTAATTCAGGTTAAGTAAATAATAGCTAAAATAATATATTAGCATTCTATATACATTTACAATTTATATAAAGTCTTGCTACGATCTGAGTTGGTCTATAAATCACAGTTGAGTATTTAAACAATTGCAAAAGCTTTTATTGCCTGATCAAGATTGTAAATATTCTCTAGTAGCCACATATTTTACAAAAACTTTATGTAAAACTAGCTGTTACCCGCGGCTTCGCCCGCGTAAATTTTCCACGGGAACAGTTATTTTTCCGGAATGAAAGCCTACCCTATGTCGTTCTCCATATTTCAAACATATATGGAAAATTTCAAGAAGATTGGTTGAGTGGACAGAGCGTGAAAAGTTAACAAACATATTTTCGCATTTGTAATATTTTTAGTGTAAAATATACAAAAACTTTAAATATAGATGTAAAACACAGAACACAAGATTATGTTGGAAATACAACAATTTCTACGTTTGGTTTCTGCCTCAGAATAAGAACACTTTATTCAACCGTGGATTTCGAGACGATTAAGGGATACAACATTATTCCCAAAGAAGGTAGACTTGATTTGTAGTTAACAATATTTTTATGAAACTTGCATAAAAATAATTAATTAAATTCGTTAATTATAACAAATAGATGGACTAGGTGTACGTATGTATATAACTACATTTTGAATTAAAAAAAAAAAATACTTAACGAATTTAGAGTTGTAGCTGCAAAATATTTCCAAAGAAAGTTCTAAAGCAAATTTTTCCGACAACTTATACTAATTTTCTGATTATTTGGACCTCATTTACAATTTTTCGCTATGGGTTACACTATATTTGGTCACGAAATATCTCATTACGACAAATAAAATAAATAATAGTACCTAATTAATCCTAATGAGGGTGTTTCTGATTCTTTTCTCCACCAGATTGCGCTAGTTAGATACACAACGAAATAAAATTCACCCCGACGTATTTCAAAGGTTTAAACATAGTTTCTGCATTCACAAAAAGTCACTTTTTATGACAACTGATTGTCTGACGGATGTGTCAAACCGTTAACCAATGGTAACAGATAGATTCGAACTTATGCGCTCCACGTTGTCATTGAAAAGTTTGCCAAACTTTTTTTTTTGATTCGGTATACATACATTGCTTTTCATTGCGATAGATAAAAGCACCCATACTAACTACGCAATGTTCACATGCATTAGAGTTCGCTGGCATTACGTTTTGATGCCGACTTCGATTGTGTCCGGTGTTCAGAAAACCCTCTATACTATTCATTATTAAACTCTTGAATAATACTTATGATATGATAAGGAATGAACAATCTTAATAAGTATGAGGATATAACTTGGATACATTTAGTAAGTAATGGCAATTTTAAATGTAGAAAAACCTCTTATAAATAAAGGAATAGTTTCAAAATCGTTGAGCACATTGGTGTTCATTTTTAAGGTATACAGTTTCACAATTAGTAAATTAGAAAATAAATATTAGTATTGTAGGGCAGGGAATATTTTTAGGTAAAACTTTTAAAAAAAGTAACAAATCTCTACATGTATATACATATACACGTTACAAATAAATTATTTTATGCCATACTTCATTTGTAAAGTATATAAGCACATGTCAAAATTGTTCACCTTTTTTAAATAAGTACATACAACAATTTAATATCAGAAAATAGATAAATAAAGAAAAAAGTGTATACATGTTGAAAATGATCGTTCGTCCGTATCATTTTAAAGGCACTATATTTAGTAATTTACTACTAAGGCATATAAATTATTTATTGTAAAAATCTGCAGTGATAAATTAAAACTTGAATGTAATGATTTTGAGAGTAATTATATCAGATATATATTTTTTTAATATAAATGACAAAGACGAACGTTTCAGAAGGTAATTTTCTCTATGATGGTACTAAACTTCGTTTCTAAGTCAAGAGGGAAAACGGACAATGACCTTAGTATTCGCCCGAAATCGAGTTGTGACGAGTTTTAAATTCTAATTTTTTAAATTGAAAATTTGTGTTACATGTCGAACGATTGTGATTGAAAAGAACTATCCGTTGATGTAAGTGAAATAGCATTCTCTTCAAAATAAAGTTATGATTATGTAACTGTCTGTCCCTTCGGTCATTATAACTTTTTCCTTCCCACGTAGAAACATAGTTTAGCTGATGGAATCTGTTTTACTGGATTTTAATTAAAATTTATCAGGACCGATTATCTCTTGACTAATAGTCTAATATTGTACACAACTTTGCCCAAGCTAGTGTGCATACAGATTTTGATTTTATTTGGAGAGATATCTTCACATACTGAATATAGAATTACGTTATAAGAGAGGAAACGGGATTTTTGAGTAACAAGACACAAAGTAGAGATTTGACAACAAGTAGAGATTGGTTGATAAACACAGCGCCACTATATAATCCATTCTTCATAGACAGATTGTAGATTCATATCTTTTTATTTTAAATTACATTACAAAATAGTAAAATTTCATGGTTTTGGTATATTAAAAATCACTTTATCAAGAGATAAAATCAGAAAACATAGATAAGAATTATCAAATGATTATTCCAGATCATGCATGTAAAGATACCTCTTCAAAAATACTTGATAGAAATACTACCTACTAGTGAGATATAAAAATACTACAGTTAGAAGTTTCTAGAATAACCTACTATACGTATGGTATACCTACGGTGGCCGAAGCCCAGCTAAGTTCAGGGCATGTTTTGGAGGCATTCCTTTATCTGTGTCCACGCTTGAAGATTCTAGAAAAATAATTATGATATTAGGGCTACATACGCGCACACTAGCGCCACAAACACATTTTAATCAATTTATTTTGTTTCTCAGCGGAAAATTAGAAACAATCTTCACAAATTATGTCAGATTAGACAAAAGATTTTATTAGAAATTGTATTTTCGTCTACGAGTCAATGCTGTGGCGGCGCGCTCATGCCTGGGCGATTAATTTTTTCCTCTCGAACTAAATCCGTCGTCCGCCATTTTTGCTGTTACTTATAAATATATAATTTCGCTCGTGAATTTTACCTAAATTTCGTATGACGTAGACAAGATACAACACGTATAGAAAGAAATATTGAAGGATAGAAAGATTTGTAGATAGACTACTATACTATTTAGATTTTTTTAGTTTTTGTAATAGCAGTAATTCAATTACCTTTTTCGCAGCCTTGACTTGTAATGTGATGAAAGCGACTAGTG
Organism: Plodia interpunctella; assembly: GCF_027563975.2. Taxonomy (NCBI): domain Eukaryota; kingdom Metazoa; phylum Arthropoda; class Insecta; order Lepidoptera; family Pyralidae; genus Plodia; species Plodia interpunctella. The sequence goes on from NC_071300.1 coordinate 8,636,815, forward strand.
ACTCGTGAAGGTCCTTGTCCTTCTGCTTTTGGAAGTGCTCGATTTCTATTAGCGCCTTCTTGTTGAAATCTCTGGAATGAGGCGTTCATTTATAATATTAGTTAGGACTAACGTGCAATGTGGTTTCCGTCCCCCAGCTGAAAGATCACAACAGCATTACTAAAGAGAGATACGTTGCGTCACAGACGAGATCGGGATAATGAGAGATAGGAGGTCTTCCGCCCTAGAATACGACCACTCCATAACTTCAAGTGGATGTCACCGTGGAAGCGACTAAGACACATAGCCAAGACAGGTGATAGGTAACAATAGCATTCCCAAGAAGGGTTGACGTGAGCCATGCCAGGTCGTAAAATAAAAACGAATCTTTAAAATTTCTAGGTTATTTTTACGCTGATCTTTGGCTTTACGGCGTGACAGCTCCGAACGCAAACGAACATGAAACACGCACGACACGCAAAGAAAAATGTAGGGTCGGGTCAGTTGACCCGACCAGCCGGGACATTATTATCCCGGGACTACTATTCTGTAAAAGAGGTATATCTATCTAGACACTTACTCTAGATCTAGTCTAGCCTTCTCAATGGCCTCCTCGTCAGCTTGTATCTTAGCGTCGAGCGCTCGCGTGGTCTGGTCCCGTACTATGTCCGGGTCGGTGGTCCCGAACAGACGGGACATCAGTCCCGACTTGCCCGCCGCTGCCCGGGTCCGCTCTGCTATCCTGGAATAGACAGGAGAACTATGTATGGCAATCGAGGGGAGGATGGATCAGGGACTACGCTGAGTAAGGGGCCGAGAAAATGTTTTTTGTCCTGTTCTCTGAATATATCTATGAACATCTTATGTGATGATGCAAAATGGCTAACAAGTCATATTAAGCCGGGTCGGCAGCGCCAATTTTCTAACAAAACATGTTACAATAACAAGTTAGGAACCGTCCGCTGCGCCTATCTTTAGTGAGCGCTAACACAAAATGAGTCACTTCCCCTCCCCGCAGGCGAACGCGGGGGATGTTATCCATTCGGTGTGGAAAACATATTTTTGTTATTTTTCTAATAAAATGGCGCAGTGGTTAGCGCGCTCGGCCTGTGATAGTGACGGTTAAGTCACTTTCACAATGGTCACCAAAAGTTAATTATCTTAATCTTTTCCGTGCTTCAGAATGTTTGTATTCGCAATCGTGAAAACCCGCCATGGGCCCACGTTGTGGGTCCTGGCTCATACTGGCTTATCTATCCATAATGAAGGCCTGTGCCCAGTGGGGACATTCAAATGACTATTGGTGATGATGAATACAATACCTCTGGTCAAGAGTGTGGTGTGCCCCCTGCAGCGCCCCCTGCAGCGCCTCGTGGTTGGCGCACAGCTGCTGCAGCGCGCTCGCGTAGAACAGGTACTCCTTCAGCTGGTCCGCCAGCTGCTCCTCGTCTTCCGCCACCGAGTCTATGCTGTCCGCAATAGAATCTGTGACATTAATTGACAGTTGGTTATCATTCTGTTTGACGACCTCGGTGGCGCAGTGGTAAAGTGCTTGCCCCTGAACCGAGAGGTCCCGGGTTGGATCCCCGGTCGGGTCATGATGGAAAATGATCTTTTTCTGATTGGCCCGGGTCTTGGATGTTATATATGTATTTGTTATAAAATATGGTATCATTGAGTTAGTATCCCATAACACAAGTCTCGAACTTTGGGGCTAGCTCAATCTGTGTGATTTGTCCCAATATTTATTTATTTATTCTGACGTTATGATTCAGACAACAAAATTATGAGATACAATAGAGAACCATTACACATTTTTGCATTGAATAGAATAGGTAGTTGACAAGGTCACATTATTGTAAAAATATAATCTTGGTAAAATAAATATATTTAGGATCATAATGATAATTCATAGACTGTAACAATACAGCTGGATCATTATAGATGAAATCATTTTCAAAAAGTATGAAATTATAAAAACAAATATGACCCTCATAAAAAACTAAAATTTTGTAACAACTTTTATTAACAAGTCATTACCATAAACGTAATATTTCATGTAGCTGTCGAACAAACGTATCTTTTTTCGCGAACATTTTCGCACATTGTGACGTCACTTGTTCGTGTCATTTAGTATGAAGCGTTTAGACGAGTCAAAAATGTGTGATTTTATTTTTGTCATATCTTTGAAAGTATTGTCATTACCACATTAATTTTGTCATTGGTGTTTCTCTTTAATCATATAAGGACATTCGATTAGTAATCAAAACAAACATTTGTCAAATAGCTTATTATGAACTCACCAAAGTAGTGTCCAGCTTTCTGCAAGCCATCACCCATCTCTTTCTCGATTACGCTCCATTCGCTGAACAGCTTGCCGTAGTTCGCGTGAAGTTTACATAAGGCATAGTTCTTTTCTATTATTTTTGACCTGCAACCAAAGACGGGTTGTACGCCTAGTCACTTAATAATATGTTTTCTTATGTTAGTGGCGTTGGCCACTATCATATTTTATTTATTAGCGAAAATTTTTAAACCTTTGTCTATATAGCATAAAGTTTGCGGCGACTTTTTTTGTTTTCTTTATTTAAAAAAAAGGTTATTGTGGCGCTAGTGAGCTATGGGCGCTCACTAAACTTGAACTGCCGGGAACGAGTGGGTTTCTCAGTTTATTTCCAAAAAAATCTGTATGATTTTTGCTTACATATACTGAGAGAGTGCAGCGAAGGATATTTATAGAGTACCTTATCATTAATTTTATAATTACTATGGCGCGACCGTCTTCGATATGCGTCAAACCCCGTGTACCCTCTGGTGGTATCTGAAAACCAGTGACCTGCTCTCTTTGTCGAGCAGAATATGCACTGAGATACTGCCCTTTTATATCGCTGCGGCACACGAATGTATAGTTATGTAGAATGTTTCTTGTGTATTTGTCTTTTATTTTAATGGTTTACTGTATTCATAAATGTATATTGTGTCTTCGATATAAATAAACAGTTTATCTATCTTATCTATCTACCTTTTATAGTAAAAAAAAAAAAAGAAAACGTGTGTCCCCGTTTGTCCCCGTGAGAAATTCACGCAGTCGAAGTTGCGGCCAAAGCTTGATATATAGAGGGGGTAAGAAAACCGTTCATTTAGGTTGAAGTTTACGCAATATAATATGGTAGATTTTGTTGCTTCTGAATTTGAAAGATGTGAGCATACTGATTGATGGTGTTTGGAATGTGTTGTGTGATTCCCCCTAGAATAGGACTACTCCTTATCATTCCGTAGATGTCGTACGAGGCGACTAAGGGACATACGGGCTTGGCAGCTGATACAATACCAATCCTAAAAAAGGCTTGCAATCAGGCACGCCGTAAAATCACAGTCAGGTCTTAGAAATTTTAAGATTTAATTTTTGCGGCGTTACGTTCCCTAATGAAACCGGGGACACAGAGTGAGAAGAGAAAAAGCAAGAAATTTAAATAGTGTGTGAAATGTAAAAACTTATAATACCTAGTATACAGAAAGTTTCCCAAGTTAGTCTCTAGTTGCTTTCCATAATTTTTGACACTTTCAATCTCCGGGTCCGGCTTTTTTAGTCTGATTGATACTGACAGCGATTTTAGTTTATTCTCTGCTTGTAATCTATATCCTGCAAAAAATGTTGGAGATAGTATGAACATTGTTCTAAAAGCATATACAATTTTGTTAATTCTATTACACTGTTAATTCTATTCGAAGGCAGGTTCAAATTTGGGGTCATTGTAAGCCAAGTAAATTTATTTCAAGACACTAAAGTGAGAACAAGTGTAATTTTTTTTCCAAAATAATATATTATATAATAAATAATGATATTTTAAACATGTGTAAATTGTCTCGTACCACTGTCAGTAATAGTTTCCCGCCATCCATGCTCCTGCTGTAGGAAGTTGATGAACTGGTCATCGAAGCATAGGCGGGGGTGTGAGGCTACGCGCAGTAGGAAGTTCTCGAGCCCGGCACGTCTTCGCTCTACAAATTCTGGGTCTGTTGTGTCAGATTTACGCCATGCGTATAGTACCTAAAATTTTTATATGCATTTATTTTTTTATTTGGTGCTTGCCACTGCCTTTGCTTACTACTATATGTCATTAGTACACTGATTGCTTAACTATTACACTAATTGGAACCTTCTACAGTGGACAGCATATTGCCTACGGTTTGGCCTACGTTACTGTCTACCATTCTAATTATCACCTCAATCCTATACTTCAGTTAGATGTGAAGGGACAAATAAATACACATACACATATAACCAAAAAATGATATTCAATGATCCACACTACATTGCAGTCTCTCTCTCATCCTCACATGTTTCTGCCAGGGTCAGCATTCAAGAAATCCTAAAAACTTTGAAAATTTGGCTGATTTTACAACCGGCCAGTCACATAACATTGCAGTATCCATGCATTGATTGATTTCAGATTTGAACAACTCACTCTTTTTTCTGGCAGTGGGGGTATGACCACATGTGGATATGTGACTTGTAGGTAATCATGGATTTGTTCAAATTCTGTATACCGTCTCCATATTGTGCTGATTTTGGTTTGCACTAGCTTGTATTCAGGATCTGTCACTCTGGAAAATAAAGAAAAGAAATTTTATTTGAAAACGGATGTAATGATTTAAAAACATTTGTATCACACAAATATTTTTGAAATCAAGGCGGTAGGCACCAAGAAAGCGATTTAAAAATGTTGCATATTTTGAACAGGATTAATTGGTGCTCTTCGTGCACTCAAAGAGGATCTCTGCTTCCAATAATGGCTCTACAAGCCAGTACCCAATTTAAGTTAAGTACCTATATTAATATCTAAATAGGTACCTATGTATGAAAAAATAAAATCTATTCAATTACTTCAATTACTAATTAGATTATCTTTACACATCACATTAACAGTTGACAATAATCTGCTTTAAGCATTTTAGGTAAGTATGTGATTTAAATTAACAGTTTTTTGAAAAATACATAATAACATACAGCTAGATTACCGTGACACAAATTCCCATGACGCGTAAAATGAAAACAATGTTAATTGACCGACAAAGCTACTTATTATCTATGAAAACAATCAAATGAACACTTACTTTAGATCGATTAGATAGACCGTGTAATGGTCTCGGACGTGGAGCGTACCATTAGCACGTTTTTCAGACTCCACAATTGAGATATCTACATGTTTTAGCAGCGTGTCCTAAAAACAAACGATATAAATTAATTATTATTTAGTCTGAAGCACACGAAAAAGTAGGCGTTGTAAATAGTAAAAAACATTTCACCAACTTGATTCTCGAAATCTTCAACTGATGCTATCACACTAGGAGATCTTGAGGGCTTAGTTGGAGAATTTTCAGCAGACATCATTGTATTGTTTATTGTATTAGAATTTACAATCAACAAAATGAGAAATTTACGAAAATCTCAATTGTTCAAATCATCGGTCGGAAAAGTTGATAGATGATGAGTTGTGACAGTGACAATGACAATAACAGTTTATACTAATGTTGATGTTGACAGATGACATTTTTATTTATTTTATTTGTCGACGCCAATATAAAATGTTAGGCATATTACGCAAAGCTCAGCGCAGATGGCGCTACTGGTACAATTAAGGTACACAAACATTGCCAATGGAGGTAAAAAGCGCCAATTTTCAATATTGTTGCAGATTACGACCAAAAAAAACCTTCTACGCAATCGTGGTGCGAGTTTAAAGGAAAAAGGAAGTATTTAGTGGATTATCCTGAAAATAATGACACGATATTAGGTTATGTTCTGCATTATTTGGTCAACTGTAGTCATAAATTGATATAAACTTGATTTTTACTGAAAATCTCACCTGTATAAAGTCCATATTTTCATAAGTCTTCATGTGTGAAGTGTTCCGAGCTTCTTTTCGACCGCTTACTGGCTCGAAAATTTTACAGCGTGAGGCGTATCCCATAGTTTTCGAAGTTTTTTATCTTATGGAAGACGATTTTTCGGCACCCGAATATGCTACAGTGTTGTATATTTTCACAAACAAATGCTTACACAATGACAGGATTAATAAGGTACGGTACCATTACGTTTTCATCAACTTAGCAAAAGGCGGCAATGCTTTTGTTTACCTACCATAGAGTGCTGCACTCTGGCGGGATACATGCGCAGTAATACTCCCTATTTTCTTAGTCTTTCTTTGCATAAATAAAGTTCGTTTTTTCTAGCCTGTGAATAGGGCGTCAAACGTTCCAATCCCACTTCAATCAGGAGTTTTGCACATACAAAGAAAGGTAGCCTGGAAAAGAAGAATAAAAAGCTGAAGAATTAATGCTTGTACTACATTACGCTAGGTACAAACGGATTTATGTATACTTATTATGGGTTTCCAGTATTATATCCGCTATATTATTTTATCGTTACATGTTCTTATATTTGTGGTTGCTACTTTATTCTTATCTTAATATCTTGCAAACTCAGTCTAATACAAGCTTTTCATATAGGTACTACATAATGTATATATCTTTTAGACAGTTGATAGACAACAATAGCACTCTCAAATATTAGTCGTCGGGCAGGTAGCCGGTCGTAAAATTGCAACCGAATCTTCAAATTTGAAAGTTAAGAGTGAGAGAAAAGCAAATTAAAAGAGCGAAACCGTTAATAATCTGTTTTAAAAAAAGGAGCAATTTTGGGATTCCAATATCCAACTTCGAACATAACGACGTTACGGACTGATGCTTAATGAAACCCTTCAAAGGTAGAATCAGCATAGCAAATTGTCTCTGCGAAATTGATAGGTAGATTATAGGTAGGTATAGGTATATAGGTACCTATATTGATATATCTATCTTTATCAGTTGAAGTAGCTATTTAGGTATCTAATAATGTAACATAACGCTAATATTGCATGCCTGTAAGGGTAAACTGTTGAAACTATTGTGTTGTATGTGCCACACCTTGTACTACACAGTTACTGCAATAAAGATATTTGAGTTTGAGTTTGAGTCTGTATGGATCTTGGTTGGTGTTTGTCAAACAGCTTGGTATATGAGTGATTGACTCGCGATAATTAAATCAAAATAAAAAAAAATATTCAGAAATTAGGCCTTTACAGGCACTTTTTCAGGTCATAATCTAAATTAAATGATGTTTACCAAAGCTACAAACTACTAGCATTTCGGAACGACCACTGCTGAGAAGAAATGCCGAAAGAAACTCATTCAAACAGTTTTGAAGGGCTTACCATTTTTTAAATATAAATTTATTTATAATGTTTTATAATTAAGTGTATTACATACATAATACACAGTAACTACGCGTAATTAATTACCTTCGTCACAATTCTTTATTTTGTTTGTTTTGTTTTTGCTATTTAAAGTATTTATGTACTTATCCCACGTTGATTCCGAACTAGTACAGGGTGTAATATCGCGGCCAAAAAATAGTATAAAAGAGATATTTTTCGGCTATTCCTTGGCTTTTGCCGGACAATGAAAGGCCGCGAGCCATGATATGGTCTCCATTGTTGTCTGCCGTTATCATTGGACTGACAGAGAGCACTTATTCTAACAATGATCTCATTTCCGCACGCCACGCCTCGTTTGTCAACGTGGTGGAAATACGGATTGACAGCCGTCCGCTTTTGATGCGAAAACGCGCGTAATTAGTGCTGTAGTAATACCTGCTATGTCAGTGCTGAATAACCGTGTTTAATTTATTTTCATTGCATTACGCATGTGACTTAATTAGGGATATTGTAAGAATATAGCAAAGTAGGTAATTATTTAGGGTATCACATTTAGGTATAATGTTAAGTATAGGTAGAATAGTACCTACACAAGTACCTACTTACTACGTAAGTTAGAATTGGTAGAGGACCCTAAATATTTAGAACCTTTCGCTATATCCGACAATTTCTAAAATTGTCAACCGGAAATCGGCCGATGAATTGCTGAGTTTCCGTATCAGCCTACGTTGCGACTTGAATAATTCAATCAAGAGAATTCGGTTACCGAATTGGAGTCACTTACTCAAATATCACCAGGCGAGATTTCTTCAGATATTCCAGTCGTGTAGGATATTGTAATAATTATATCAGTTGTGCACCGGGGTTTGTCCGTGGTAGCGAGATTGACACTCACTGAATGGGTGGCCATAATTTTTTTTCCTACACTCTTCCGTGCAGGATTAATGGCTTGAGATTTCAGATCACAAAAGGAATTCATCCCGGTCTCACGACGGTAAGTACATACGTACTTGATTTATTTTTTAAAACGTTATTGCACAAGATTATAATAAATATTATAAGTATAGATTATGTACAACTAGCTGCGCCCCGGGGCTTCACTCCTGTGGGAATTTCGGGATAAAAAGTAGTGGTATGTGTTATTCCACGTTATATTCTACCCGTATATAAAATTTCTTAACAATCCGTCCAAAAGATTTCGCGTGAAAGAGTAACATACATACAAACATATATCCTCACAAAGTTACGCATTCACCATTTACCCACTTAACACATTCACCATTTAACACAACCACTAAGACTATATGGCATTGATGTCAAAACCCACCCATCGGCTTGGGCCTTCGTCGTGATGAACCAAGAACCACCTCGATGAAAACTCATTAACAGTAGTGTTATGACTTATGACATCAACTAAAGTTCTTTAAGAGTGTACCGAGCGCACACTAGCGCCGCCAGTCATATTTTTATCAATTATTTCAAATAGAAGCAAAAGTTTAAATATTTGGCTTGGACTTATTATGCTTCCCTAGTTAAAGGACTGCATTAAAAAGTATTGTAGTTTTATATTGGACACAGCGGCCACAATCGACTAAACAGAAAACGGTGGCCACTAAAGTCCGTTTAGTAAATTCTGTCTACATTTTGTACAATAGAAAACTATATTACTTTTTAATTAAGTCCTTTATATAGTGTAGCATAATTTGTCGAAGCTAGATTTTTAAAATTTGCTTTTTTGGTGGCACTAGTGTGCGCTCGATGCACTCTTAAACCCGATACCTAAAGGTATTCTTACAGGCCAATGGGCTAACAGAAATCTGTAGTAGTTATTAATATTAATTTCATAATAAAATCAAAGGAAATAATTGCAAGGGAGAAAAAATAAAAGGGTATCTAACAATAATAAGCTTCATTGAGCGCTGGGTTAAATGTCTGATTTCACAGCCCGTTGTTTTATAGCGTCGAGTTATGCTCAGTGAGATATGATATGTTTAATTTAGTAGAAATTAAACCAAGTATCTGGAAATTATTTTGTTACCATGGGCAGTCTAAAAGAAAGAAAGAAAAATTGTTTATTTGGATGTATCATTACACTAGTTAAATTTTTTACATACAAAAATTTTAAAAAATTATACACCAAAACGGCCTTCGCTCAGCATTTGTCGTACATCATAGCATGAGCCACGACGCTGGTCTTCCGCGAATACATGCTAAAATAAATAATAGCTGAAAATGCTGACATGCAATGAAGCCAGGAACTAGCACCTACCTAAGTACATCATTGTCATCATCAATAGCCGTTTAAACGTCCCCACTGCTGGGGCACTGGCCTGTTTTATGGATGGATAAGGACTATGGGCCATGATCCACCACGCGGGACCATTACGGTTTGGCGGGTTTTAATGACTGCAAATACAACCTGGATCTACTGTTAACGTACGTGCCTTCCGAAGCATGGAGGAGTTCAAGATCATACTTTTTTTTGGTCACCCATCCAATTACCGACCATTGTCAGAGTATATTAACCGCCATTATCACAGATCGAACGCGCTAACTACTGTGCTATAGACCACCTCTATACGTAGGTATGTATTTTGACAAACATGCTACAAAACTCATGCAAAATTCCACACTTTCAGCTTTTACTTTTAGACAAGCTTGTCCACAGCACAAAGGAATGTTTCACTGGTTGACTGCTAATTATACACAAACAGTTTCATTTCGCTATTTCCCTGTTTAGAGACGATTTGTTAGAGAGCTTCTCAAACTTTTTTGAAGACAAATAATAAAAAAACAGTGTAAAATAAACATTTACCGGGGCTCCATTATAACTAAAGCGCGATATTTTTGTCATTTTTTGTAGATAAAAAAGGTACGGCATTTCATTTTTTTATTTTCAGAATAACACATGCTTTGCACACTTTGAGAGCCGCTGTTTTAGAGCAATGTTTAAATGGAAATTGTTAGATAACGTATGAAATTAGCATGTCAAGTTGTTGTTTGCAGAGTTGTAACATGTTACGTGCAAATGACCACTGCAATTCCCGCTTAATTAGTTTTGGGTAGGTACACTATTTCAATCCGGTCATTAAATTCAATCACAAGCAAAGATCGTTACAAACATTCTTTAAAGGCGGGTCACGTCTGCCGCATGCGTCGGGAGATATGGATACATGGATAGATAGAACGTTTATTTACTAGTACTGCATACATACAGGCGACAAATTTGACAAATGTTTACACAAAGTTAAAACAAACATAACAGAAATAAATACATACCTACATATTAAACAGATTTACACGAACTTATATCTAACATTCAGGAGGTCAAATCTTCGTGTATGTGCTGCAGTAGTGCAAAAAGGCTAAACCTCGGCGTGAGGGCCTGTGAGGCGTTACACAGGTTTTCAATTTAAGCCCAATAGCACGCGGATGCGCTTGAACTAAACATACTTACATGTAAGGTAGATTCATAAATGTTAGGTACTAAAAATACTACCAAATTAGTAAAATTCCTATAATATTTCTCCATTTAAGTTATTAAAATATTATATATTCAAAAATGCTACATACATACATGGACATACAGATTGACCTCATGGATTCAACTGACGGATACAGAAGAGAAAGGCTTAGGACGAGATGATCGGATGACATCAAAAGATTCGACAAAGAATGACAAGAGATGAAGAAGACATATATGCGTGGAGGAAGTTAGGAAAGGATTTTGCCCAGCAGTGGGCTTAAATAGCTAGAAAAAAAAAATAAAAAAGAAGTCTCACTATCGCGTCAGTCTGTATGAACCCGATAAACCCGATAAAAGGTAAAATCTACCGGCGGGATATTACCGTTTTCACAATTGATAGTGTGATTTCTGAGATAGGTTTAGGGTGGGTTTAGGGGTATAATTTATTGGTGGTTTTACCCGAGCGAAGCTGGGACGGGCCGCTAGTTTAGTATAGAAGCTAATTAATCTTGAATTAACTTTAAAATGATGAATGAAATTTTTCTGGACTAAACCGAAGTCCCCGCCTAAACGTAAGTGATAAGCACTTAAGGTCGGTATTGCACAAAAGCTAGCAAATAGGCAGGATCGTAGGTTCGATTCCCGCACTCTATTCAGAGACTTTTCATCTCCCTTTTTAAATCTTACGGATTGTTCAAAGAACATCCATCTGAAACGACAAGGACAGAAAGATGACAATGCTGTCATCATTACCGAAGCGTCTGAGGTGTTATCGAATCAATGCGACTACAATAGACCCTGATTGTAGCCATGGGCACAATGACTGAGGGCAGTGCCGGCATTGCCAGTGCCTGTGCCATGGGCGAAATGTCTATGGCGCTCCCGTCTGTAATTACTGCAGTAATAATTGTAATTTTTTGAGAAAACTTCTTAATAATAATAAATTTATTTGTTTCGGACATAATCCACAGTAAATGTTAGTAACAATGTTCTTAAGACTATGTTAGTGTTTGTTAATGTTTTTGCTAGTTAATTTTTTTCGCAGTTTTTATCCTAGCTGTAACCACTCCACTCCAACTCCACCTGCTACAGCCAATGCTCATTGGCTCTCGGTCATTAATTACATCTATTCCAAATTGTATCATAATCGGCCTCTAGACGCGAAAGCGTGACAGACAGACTTTCGATAAAACATTAGCACGGATATAAAGCGGAACTTTGTTTGCAAAGCTCTGGCAACTTGCATCAATGTAATATTCAATTCAGCTAGCTAAACATCTTTATTTTATTTATTTTATATTAGAGTGCGAGACTTCACAGCCTCGTATGAAACCGGTAACATGCGAGAATGAGAGAGAGAGAGAAATAAAAGTAAAAAATATACACGCTTATTCGTAAAAAAAACTTACGCACAGCTCGACTCTGCTGTCATTGAGAAGCCGGATAAACCTGTGACGCCACTTTATATCCAATGCCCTGGGCGGTTGCCCAACCACGCAGTGCCGGTACTGACAGACCCCCACCAAGGGGGCGGCGGAAGGGGAGCAATTTATTACTCCTTTAAAACGAAAAGTATCGAAAGAATTAGATTTGAATCGGGTACCGTGAAATTACAATCTAGTGAATCGGTTGATTGAATTGTCTTGTATATTTTTCCTGGATTGTAACAAACTCATCAAACTTTAAACATACTTTTTAAAGTGTCTACGGTATTAGTTAAATTAGTAACTAAATTCTTATCTCACTTTATTTGTAACTACAGCGGCCCTTCCATGCTTCGCTCGGATAAAAACAATAAAAAAAGTAGCCCACATTACTCCTGAAGGTATCGTACGTCTATCTCTGTGCTAGATTTTATCAAAATCGGCCCAGTAGATTTTGAGTTTATTCATTACAAACACAAATATAAATCTTACTCTTTATAATATTAGTATGGAACGCTATAAGGACTAAGATCCCGATTTAAACAATCATAACGCTTATTTGGCTTTCACATAATCTAATTTCAACTTTCACAATTCTTTTGGAATGTTAATTCCTAAGCATATTTTCATAGAATTTCAAGAAGTGATCCCTCAGACCGCGGCTTCGCCCGCGTAAATTTCCCACGGAAAGTTATTTTTCCGGGATGAAAAGTGCCTTATGTCCTTCTCCATATTTCAGACTACGTTTATACAAAATTTTAAGAAGATTGGTATAATATTAATTAGAATTAACCATCCCAGATAACTAATTATCAATTTATTATGAAAATTAACAACAAATTGCGTTTAAAAATGTAGATTTAATCCTCACGTAATTTTCCCACAATCCCTGTTATTGGGAGAGGAATTTCGTTATCCTTTGTCTCAATATTTAAAGGCCTTTAATATTTTCGCCTTTGACGCTTGCCATAGAGTTGCTATTAGAATCTACTAGCGACTCGTCCCGGCTTCGCTCGAGTAAAAACACAATAAATTATAGGAATCAATTATGTTATATTTTCATTATTAATTTTTATCAGCTTTCCGTGTATAAATATATAATAATATACCTCTAAACCTTGATGAAATTCGTGAAAACCGGATGAAAATCCGTGCAGTAGTGTTTGAGTTTACCGCGAACAGACAGACAGACGCGGCAGAGGACTTTTAACCCCCGACGCCAAAATAGGGATGTTTTAAGTTTGACCGCTAAGTGTGTCTGGTCAGTCTGTGTACGTGGCACCGTAGCTCATCAACGTGTGAACCGATTTGGATGATTTGTCCATCAAATAAACTTGCATAATATTTAAGGGTAGAGTGCGTAGTTCGTACTAATAAACAGAACAGACTAATAATTTCTTTTGGGCATATTATTAAGTTTGAAGCGTGAACCGAAAGATCACAGGTTCCAATCGTACTCGTGTTACATGAGTTTGTATACTAAACTGACTCATGTAAGATAGTTTTGATTTGACACCACTTGCTTCCGGTGAAGAAGCCAACAATCGTGAGGAAACCTGCACTCTAGTCGATCATTTATAAACTGCTGTAGGAAATGAGGAAGACAGTGCCAAATCATTCCATATTAAAATTGATTAAAATTGCCATGAAGGGTATTTTTATAAAGGTGTTTAATTCATATATTGACTACGACACTATTAATAGATTTAGAATACTAGGCCAACAAAGCATATGTCTTAACGTTAGCTCATTAGGTAATGAAACTAAGCATATCAAACTTTTTATTCGTAAAGATTAAGAAAAGACGAATAATATAATAATAATTAAAGACAATTATTCTTAAAGATTAAATTATTTATATCATTTCGCATGATTATTATTATTTTTTTCTATCTCAAAATCTTAGTGTGAAGACTTTGAGGAGACTTTAACGTGCGCGCCGCCAGCTGACGTTTTTCTGCGTAGATTAAAGCTGACGTCGGAATCCACATGGCGAATAGTAGGTACTCCGACGTAATACCTACCATGGATTTAGTAAGTACTGTTTCCGAACAGTACTTACTAAATACATGTTTTGCGAATTCCAAAGCTAGGGTTCTTTAAACTGTGTAATACATACTTACTCAAACGTAGGTGGGTTTTACTACAGATACACCATATTAAATGATACAATTACGAAGATTATCAAAGATATGCAAGAGATGCACTCAATACATTTAATGTCAATACATTTTCTACAATTGCACAATATTTACGACGCCTTATATACAAAAGCAAAACATTCGATTTATAACTCTAGAATAATTGTACACAATTTCTAATGACTCTAATAATCGAGGTAAACAAGGGCTAGATAACTTTTTTCATCTCGCACCAGTTTTAATCTTTTGACAACCACCTTCCCTCCAAAAATCAGAATCTAATTCTTTTCGATTGGTTGTTTCAGAGAACACGTCAGACTGTGTTTGGTCGGTTTCCGTACATCTGTCATGTCAATGTCATTGTGATAGTTTGTATTGCCATTATTTTAAACGTAATTACTACTTAATTTTATTGGAGTTGCCAGTATAATTTAAAAAAATACTAATAAAAATAAAAAATCACGACACATGTGTAGGGTACTGCTAACTCCATGTGTAGGTACTCCGGTACATACTTATTCCGTGGCAATTCACTCTAAGAGTCATTATCCGGTTTTGTCATAACTAATTGTCTTTGATTACACGTAGGTATTTTTGACGAGATGAGTTTTGTACGAAGTACTTACTAAATTCATGGAAATAGATTATTTCGTTACTCTATGACAAAGTGACAATAATTGAGAATCTCGATTGCTTTTAGCGAAATTAATTAATCAAAGATTATGTCGATATGTAACGATTTAATGTAAAAAGGATTAGATTCTTCGATATCAATTAGTCATATTATCACTTAGGTCACTAGGTTTTATTTATTAAGAACGGCGATCGGGAAAGTTAAGCGCGTTACTGTTTTTTTCAGTTTCGACATATGACAATCAAAATCAGTTCAAGACCTGTCAATGTCAATCTGTGGGGCTAGTACAAATGTTTGCTCAAAACGTAATCGAATCGCCCTCGACAAAGTAAATACGAAAAAATTGCAGCTTTTATCGTAAGCAAAAGTAATTACTGTACCATTTGGTACCATTGGTAGTAAGTACAACGAGTATGATATTGATTTCCATACAATTAGGCATTTATTTCGATACATACAATTTGGGATAATATTTTGACGACCTCGGTGGCGCAGTGGTAAAGTTCTTGCCACTGAACCGAGAGGTCCCGGGTTCGATCCTCGGTCGGGTCAAGATGGAAAACGATCTTTTTCTGATTGGCCCGGGTCTTGGATGTTTATCTATATATGTATTTGTTATAAAATATAGTAACGTTGAGTTAGTATCCCATGAAACAAGTCTCGAACTTACTTTGGGGCTAGCTCAATATGTGTGGTTTGTCCTCATTAATTTATTATTATTTATTCTATATTACATGTAAATTATACTGTATATGTAGGTATGTTTCTAACACTCTAAAGCGAGTGACAAAATTCGAAATTGAAATGTCACAACATGTAAAATCAGGGCCGCACTTGTGGACAAACATCAGTCCCTTCAACAGCTGGCTAAAAAGGGTCACTCAGCGTCGTAGGTGAGCGACGAAAGCGGCGAGGCAGCGTGAAGAACGTTTGTTCTGAAATGTTTTTTGTAAGAACTTAATCGTATCAACAAAGTAAACATTTATATGGAAGATGCGGTCGTCTGAAAACAGCACCTTTAGCATATTTAACAAATGTTAAAGATACATGCATAATAAGATTTTGCGAGTACTTGTTGAAAATGTCCAAATTTATGTGGAAATTGAAATGTAATAGTGCCTTATAAATATGCTAGAGGTGCTGTTTTCAGACGACCGCATCTTCCATATTAATTTTAACTTTGTATTTGTATGTTCTATAACCGGGCTCCGGAGTTCGGCTCCCACAGGAAACTAGTTAAAATAAAAGTTTGGCTTATAAACTATTGATTCTACTCTTGCAACATTTATTGATTTTTTTCCGAAAATCTTTCATCAAATCATCAAATCTTTCGCATTTATAATATTTGTGTTCAGCAAGATAATATTTACTTGTGGCCAATACTATGTTGTTATACACGGCGCAGCGTCACGTTGCATCGAGTAGTCTACCGTCGCTCAACCAGGACGGGTCAGGTTCGCCGTTTTGTTGTGTTATATCACCCGAACCCACAATATTTTGATAAATGGCACTTTCGCAACGGGATTAAAGTGTACTTTCTATAAATTTAATGTCTTATTTTAGGTAAAATGTGCTCCATTTTGTTGTGTTTCCAATATTGTACTAAGCTTTTGACCGCGGCTTCGCCCGCGTTTATATCAATAACTTATTATTGTCAATATCGGGTTCTAAGCAACGTATCACAATGAAACCTATACCTTTAACTTAGATCATCTGCTATAGAAATGTTACCACAACTTAGTTCATTAAGTAGTAGACAGAAAAACAAAATTTAAAAGATTTGGCCTCTATATTAGTGCCATAAAGACATAATTATTGTTCTTTAATATATCCTATGACATAGGCCACTTACAGTTTTATTATTTGTATTTATATATAGTACATGTATAGAATCTATACATGTACTATATATAAATACAAAAAATACAAAAAAAAAATCTATACTATAGATATTTCATGAAAAGTATACCAATTGCAAAGAAAAATACATCTGAAAAAAATATATATATATATGGAATTTGGTACGAAATGTATCCTACTAATAGTATGAATGCGAAAGTTTATGAGGGTGTATCGACAATAGTCGACGACTTCTGTGGCGCAGTGGTAAAGTTCTTGCCACTGAACCGAGAGGTCCCGGGTTCGATCCCCGGTCGGGTCATGATGGAAAATCATCTTTTTCTGTTTGGCCCGGGTCTTGGATGTTTATCTATATATGTATTTGTTATAAAATATAGTATCGTTGAGTTAGTATCCCATAACACAAGTCTCGAACTTACTTTAGGGCTAGCTCAATCTATGTGATTTGTCCTAATATATTTATGTTTATTTATTTATGTATGTGTGTATGTATGTTTGCTAGTCTTTCACGTAAAATTTACTAGACGGATTGTTATGAAATTTGGTACACTGGTAGAACATAACCTGGAATAACACATAAGGTACTTTTTACACAAAATTCCCACGGGAGCGGAGCCACTGGGCGCAGATAGTATTATAATTATTCTATAACATTTACAAATATAAGACTTTAAGAGTGTCAAGTACTTGGCAACACTCAAAATCTAATTTGATTTTGATGAAAGTCGAGACGCAATTTTAAAAGTCTGTCTCTCTAGACCATTTATTTAGTCTAAATAGAAAAATGCTAGCAATTAATTATCTGTTGAAATACTGGAAACATTAGTATAGTCCATTTTAAGTCTAGAAATTTTCAAAGAAACTTATTTACCTATCTGAATGGCAATCTGAATACCATATAATAACAATTATATTTTTAACTGAAAGGTAATATTTGTATATACTACTTAATGTAGAAAATATTCCCTTTTTTATTTGTGTCTATTCTATATCCTAATTATACCTTAAAATATAAATATATAAAAAACGGCAGCCATTATCTAGTAAAATAAAGAGAAAAGAAATCTTGTTCCATTACTGGAAAAACAACGCACAGATATTACGAAATCATTATTCGAAGATGAAAAACGATCTGACGTGATTAAGGAAATAGGGATGAGTTTTTTGCAAGGATATTACTTTCAGTGTAACAGAAATAAAACTTCACCATGCAAATATTACAGAAACAGATATTACTATTGTATCTTATTATTATTGTTATATTGTTGTGGTGGTGTTCTGTGGGAAATCTATGCACGGTTTTATGCAAAATCTCGCCCCTAGTATATATATATATATATATATATATATATATATATATATATATATATATATATATATATATATATATATATATATATATATATATATATATAAAGTTATCTAGGGGCGAGATTTTGCATAAAACCGTGCATAGATTTATATATATAAAGTTATCTATATAATTATCTTTAACATATATAAAAACGAGATTACTAATCGTTATACATCTTAGGCTCGATCCCCGTTGCGCTCACAGCGCTGTTTGAATAATTGTGTTAATTTAACATTATGGTCACGGCTGGGGTAGATCTGTTTAAGAATACATATTAGCCGCTATGGTCGTAAATTAAAGTTGTTAAAACACGAGGTTGAAGATCGCTGTTTTATTTTAAAAAAATTCATGCTTAAATACCTACCTGAAATAACAAATAGTAAGCACTCAGATAACTGTAGGACTAAATGGATTATTCTTCGTTTAGTCATATATTATTAGAACATCACAATAATATTAGCACCAAGTATAACTTCATCGATTTCTAAAGGCTTCTTCAAAGTAGTATTCTTAATGAAACACACATAACGACTTTCTTGGCACTATAGTGGTTGCCATTGCCTTCTCAACACACACAAGTTGATAATCAACTAGAGTACAGGTTTCCTCACGACGTTTTCCTTCACCGGAAGCAAGTTGTAGTCAATGAAAATACATGAGTCATTTTTGTATACAAACTCATGTAGCACGGGTAAATAGGATTGGAACCTTTCAATCACGGGTGGATGTTTTTAACTTAACGCCAGCGCAAGCACCAGATGGATGATAGGTCCTCCCATTCTGGAACCATTTTACCCAAATAAAGATAACGTTAAGACGAGAGGGAAAGATAAAACGGATTGTAAAAATATGTGGCCGTCCAAATCAAAAGGTACCTTATGGCGGCTGGCACTTAGGTTTTTATTGTCCTTGTTCGAATACAAAACAATTGCACATATATCCAAACTAGATGTTTCCCGAGGCTTTGCTCCCGTGGGAATTTTGAGATAAAGTATAGCCTATAGCAATCTCGGATAATGTTCTATTGGTTAAAGAATTTTTGAAATCGGTTCGGTGGTTTAGGAGATTTCCCGCCTCAAACATACAAACTCACAAACGCTGTTACCTGTTTATAATAATAGTATAGATATGCATATCCCCCTATGGTACCGGCGATACCCATCGTATCTTGAACGAGGCAGTGGACGTTATCAAGAGTAGAAACAACAAAGTTATATTCCGCTTCATCTATAACCAAGCTCGTAATCCGATTCCAGTCATTAGTTTTATTGTTTTTACGGTTCTGTGCCCACGAATGCTTTTTTATATTTTACAAATTCTCTTGCTTTATTATTTTTTGAAAAGTATAAGGACGATACTACTGCTTTTTGAGAAATTACTATATCAAGTTTGGCGTGAAAAGACTGATAATAATAGGATTTGGGTTGAGTTAAGTGACAATGGTTGGGAAATGATGAACACGAAATATGTTGTGGATATTTTCAGCATGTAAGTATTCACATTCGATTTCGATTTTTAGTTTTATAACAATATAATAAGTGACTAAAAGCTATCTTCTATTTTGTAGATATAGAGATATTTCTCAAAGTAAGCAATGAGGAACGTTATTGAAATTTCCGCACGCATAAATACTTAGTCAAAATAACTTATTTATTTTATATATATATATATATATATATATATATATACACTAGCTACGCCCCGGGGCTTTGCTCCCGTGGGAATTTCGTGATAAATCCAAGTGTTATTCCAAGTTATATTCTATCCGTGTACCAAATTTCATAATAAACGGTCCAGTACAGTTTGCGTGAAAGAGTAACAAACATACATAATACATCCTCAACATTTGTAGCACTAGTAGGTTAAATATATGAATGCATTGCTGTGTGAATAACAAGAAAGCTCTCTGAATTCTATTGCTTATTCGAAATGTAGCTTCGGTAGTTTTCATTTCGATATATTGGACGATTTCCAGCCGAGATAAAGTGACATTTACGAAGGCAGCTCATGGAAGCCAGTATATATTCTACGTAATAAAAATGCCTATAAGAATTACAAAAACTTTTATTACAACTTTTATCAAAGGTAAAGAAAATTCCGCAGAAATCAAATTTCCCAAGTCGAGCGCGAAATTTATTGTATTCGCAGAGAAAACATTGCATTTTCCTCTTTGATCAGGACCACTTCATTTTTTTAACTCTTACAATACCAGCAATATTGCCAGTCGTTTCAATTTTAGTTTCTTATTTAGTCTTTTCATCGCTATTCCGGGCTTCTGTTGTTTTATCATATGAATCGTAAATAGTTCTGACAAATGTAGTTAACTTTACCGATGTTTTTACACAGGGTGACTTTTTAATCATTTCAAGCGTCCTATTGTCTAGATTGTCAGTCACTGATACTGAACATCTTTTCGTATGGGAGTAACCTCAAAACTCCATACATTTTGCTCAAGTTAGTTATCGGATTTTGTGTGGAACAGCTGATTTTATTTAATTTCGGCGTTGCGTCCATATGAAAAGTTGTTTAGTATCATGGATTGAGCATGTAGACAATTGGATGTCAATCTATTAAAAAATCAACCTATATCCTAATATTATAGATGCGAAAGTAAATTTGTTTGTTTAACGCTTTACGCTCTATCAACTCAATACTACCAATTTTCTTGAAGTTTTGCATACTTCAAACTATACTTACATGTTTGAAGTAGAGAAGAAGTACCTTTCGTCCCGGAAAAATAACTGAACCCGTAGCAAAGTTAGTTAAGGCGTAGGCGTTGTAGCTAAATAATATAAAAAAATGACAGAATAGAGTCCGTACAAAAAGGTTTTTATCTACGAGTTATCTGTACCCCACTTGAGATGCCCTGTTAATGGTGTCAGTCGTAAATAGCAGAAAGAGGTTAAATGAAGCAGGCTGGGTTGATGCGGAAAGTGGCGTAAGTTCGCACTCGGAAGCCCGAGGTGAATTTGTGATCAGGGAAATAGCTCGTACGTGTTCAGAGCTCCCCCCCCCCTTAATTTGGGGGTGGGGTTAGCATGAGATTTTAGCGTGAACGTAATAGTATCGACAGATTAAAAATTTGTGTGGAAAATGAACAGCGCCTCTGTCGTTCGTGAAATGAACTATTAATTTTCCATTTTGACGTATTCGATGCAATCACTTTTCTCGTCAAATCTCTTACTAACCTTATTACATTCCAGAGCCAGATTGTCTATGTATTGATATATGTCTTATTTCTCTTGTCTTATAGCCAAAGGTCGCAAAACTTATTGCTCGGGTTAGATTATGTAATAGACATAATACCATCAATAAGGCTGTACCTACTTAACTAAGGCTAGCAACTTGTCTCGATCGCTAGCCAATCGTCACAATCTGCGCGAAGGAAAAAACAGCTGACCAACAAAAATGTACTTACTTGTTTGCCTGCCCAAGCACGAGCACGGGGACCCCTTGCAGCTGAGGTCCGTGGCAATTTGCCGAATTACCACCCTGTAGATACGGCACTGCGTGGATGCGAGTTTTATGGTGTCACTAACTCTTGCAATAAAGTTAGAAGACGGACGGGACACTGACTTCCTTAAAGCTGGACGTTCAATACAAACCAAGCTAAAATATCTTCGCATAGCTGAGCCGTAATAGCATTTGCCTATGGCTTTGAATATCCCACGGGAAAGGTTTTTTTCCGGTATGAAAGGTGTGATCTCTTTCCAAACTGCATGTCACGCGAAATTTAAAGAAGATTGGTTGAGTATGTACTTGGATTAAACCTGATTCGATAATAAAAAACTTAGAACAGTACATAAGTAATTATTTTTCGCTTCGTTTCGTTGGACGTTCTGCTTGATACTGGCAACATTGTTTTGTTAACCACAATTTTTACTAACGTTCACTTCACTTGGCTCAAATGACTTGGACGGAAGAGTTGAAGGGCTTGAACATAATGACTCAGGGTGGGTTGCACTAGTCAAATTTGAAGTTAACTTTAACCGGCGCAAAAAAACACAAGTACGGAGTTTTAAAACGGCAACGCGCAGTATAAAATTAACGTCCCACTCTTAAATTACAAAAACAATACTCTTGAAGGATAAACTTATGTATAATTGCCACTTTAATGAAGAATGGATGGTTAAGTGTCAAACCGGCTAAAAAACTTATATATTAAAATTTTCGGCAAAGTCGCGGGCGTTGCTTCATACTTGACAGGGAGTTTCTTTGTGAATGAATCATCTAGATATACAAGTTTCAACAATAAGATAGGACTAATTGGTGTCGAAATGATAAAGTTTGAAGGATTGTTAATCGCATAAGTTTGGAGAGGTCTCACCACGATTTTGCGGTTCCATTCACGATTAAAGAGCCTAGAGGAAATTCCAACATTTTGTTCATTTATCATGTGTTTCCGACCGAGAATCAGACCGCTCCGTATCCATGGATGTCGTACGAGACGGCTAAAATGAAAAACTTTGACAATTTAAACACAACAAAATAAATTTGTCTTGTTTCTTTTTGTTTGGACAAAAATTGAAAGAGTTATTTGTTCATTAAGGGTCGATTTTTATTATTCTTATTTTCCATCTAAGATATGTTACCTATTTTATTCCACTCATAAACTCATATTTGCCTTCTCGTTGCCAGAATTTGCTCACGTCCCTCAGTATTTATTCGTCAGAGATTCATCTGACAAATATCACGGATTATCGTTCTCGCAAGATGAAATGCTAAAATAACTCAGACACAGATTATAAAATACTGCCAGGTGGTAATTTATATCAATATATTAGAGTTGAGACGTGAAAGAACATGCTCATTACATACCTACATATTTTCAGAATCAATCTTAGATATATACCTATTTTCACACAATCCTTCCTACATAGATAAAAGTATGAATTTAATGCGGGTTGGTTTCCTTTACTGAAACATTCTTTTTAGTCATTTTACGCAAAATTAAAATACTACATAATAGAAGCAGATACACATAAACAATCAAATAAAATAAGTATACAAACTCTTTTTTCTATTAATATTCATTTAGTTTTTCCATTGGATGAATTATAGAATTACGCGGCTAAATCTATTATATTATTATATTATTTGACGACCTCGGTGGCGCAGTGGTAAGATTCTTGCCACTGAACCGAGAGGTCCCGGGTTCGATCCCCGGTCGGGTCATGATGGAAAATGATCTTTTTCTGATTGGCCCGGGTCTTGGATGTTTATCTATATATGTATTTATTATAAAAATATAGTATCGTTGAGTTAGTATCCCATAACACAAGTCTCGAACTTACTTTGGGGCTAGCTCAATCTGTGTGATTTGTCCTAATATATTTATTTATTATTATTTATTTATTATAAATCGGCCTCGATTTGTGAAAAAGTATAGAAAATGGCGGCAATCACTTGATTAATGTGGGCCATTTAGTTCGATGTGAGATTCAGCCTTATTATTGTTGTTGTGTGAATTTTCAGTGAGGTTGTTTTTTCGTTCCATGTTATTTTCTATCAGTTTTTCGATTTGTTACTTTATCTAAATAATACCTACCTATACTTACTAGGTATTACAAGGATAGGTATGTAAGTATTATAATGTCAGTTACAAGTTTAAAACTCAGGATTTGATTTATCAAATCCATAGAGTACCTACTTAATATAGAGTATAATTATGTAATTCTATTCCCCTTTCTTCTATTCTTCCTAATCTTTTTGAGAGAATTTACAACCTGACCCTATGTACCTACTTTAATAAAGCTAGGCACCTAAAAATGTACGAAAGTATTGAATTTTTTTATATGGTTGTGGAGACATAAAAGCCTACTCAGTCTATGGAGATTTATATCAACATTGTGCCATGGCCTGCCCTTTTACGGTGTTTACGAGCCATGAAATATCTAACCTATATTTGAAGTAAATGTGTTATTTTCGCCCTTTCTACGAAGGGTTCAAATCATATCCTATCCCACTAATAAATGTGAAACACGCAAAATCTTCTGGACTGGATGGTGATTTATTATCAAGTCATTCTGAAATTTGCTACATTTCTTTTTAATTGCGTTGTTTTGTAGCTGCAAGAGACCTTTGCTTCCTTTTGCGGAGCAAAAAGATCTCGACAAACGGAAAAAAACAAACGAACAACGAAATTTCAATTGAGGAACACAATTTCCAAAAAACACAAAAACCGAAGTTATTGTTTAAACAAAATTGAGCGGTCGTATTTATTTAGAAAGGAGAGATTTAAATGAAAATGTAAACTTTGTCCGATTGTATGTTCTATATTTTCCACGGCGCGTGTCGTTCGCAAAAGTTTCGAATACGTATATCGAACAAAACGAGAGATAAAACATTATTTGTTCCGAAACTTTTCGATTTGAAACGTATTTCGTCGATTGATCAGTTGAACATTTTCCAAATGGATATATAGATGTATTTTTATAATAAATTGTCTGTTTCCCAATTTATAACAAATCTGAGGTTACTTACTCCTTAATTAAGTGAAGCTGAAGGATTTTGTTGCGTTGACCCGTCTTACTAATGGTAGTAGGTACCTACCTATATCCGGTAGTATGACAAGTACCAAAGGCGATTTTAACTGGAAGATATCATATAAAACATTATTTTACCAGATACATCATTGATAGGCCGCTTGTACGTAATCAATACATATAATAATTGAAATTGAAATATACAATGTATTATTAAAAATGGGTCTGAAAATAACATTTAAAAAAAATATCTGGTAATAGAAGTCAGAAAAAACTGAGTTTTCTATCCAACTAGTTAATTACCGAAGTAGTCAGAACTGAAAATGAAACAAAAATAAAGATTAAAAAACCCGGCCACGCAAAAGGGTCGAAGAAATGTGAAACTCCAACTTTGCCAATTAAACTGAGGAAAATGAATGGATTCAAAACATTTTTTGAGTAAAGTCCTTGAAGTTGGATAATGAATGAGTTCATATTATCCGGGTCTGTTGAAATGTAGACTCGATGGGTATAAATTGAAGGGATTCATCGTTCACCGGAATTTTCCGCGAGTTTCGAGTGTTCGATGAGTGCGCTTGACTTGGCGGTGACACTGCTTACGTAAATTATGTTCAGTGATCGAGAAAAAGATATAATACACTAGGTAATGCAGTATTAATTAAAACTGTATTTAAAATTGATAAAATCAGTCAAGCAGAACTGGGAGATCTTTTCATAGGCGACTGACTAGCGACCTGTCAAGATTTCTAAATCTCAATTATAGCAATAACCTCGCTGTCCTGGAAACAGACTACGTTTCCAGGATAGCGAGGTTATGAGTTTCGTGAGTTGACTCTGTTTACCCCGTAAAAAAACAGATATGATCCTGTTTGTAAAAATGACGAGTATTTATTAAGTTTTGTTTGTTTTAAATAAAATAAAATAATTTACTCATTTTAAAGCCCAACCAACGTGTCGGGTACGTGTGTTTCAGAAGAAACTTTTCCTCTGAGGTTGTATTGTATAGTTTTCCCTAGGGACAAAAGACAAAAAGGGCGTGGAAATATTCACTTGGGTTGACAATGTGTGTGTACTTGGTGTTTCAGGAGTTCATGCCTGTTTACCACTGTAGTATACAATATATATATTTATTTAGCTCACAGAAGATAATACAAAATGAGCTAAAACTACAACTAAGCCTAAAACAGGAGGTTTGAGTGATACCCGGCGCCGGCCCGGTTGCTAAACCGCCAAGTAATCGTCCGCGAAATTAAAAGGGAATACTAAACTTTTGAACGAGTTCGTAATTTGTTCCGGAAAACCGGTTTGATTTATTACTTGCACTTATTGTTTACGAGGAGATTTAAAAAAGTCTATCTTTCGACATTTTACCTATTCATTTATACCTAAATGTATAAGATAGAATGCTACAACACTAAGTCTGTCAACACACACTAAGAAACACTAACAATCGAACCGCTAAACGCTAAGGGTTGTATTTTGGAATTCCACTCTAATGTTGAAAATTGATATTCACGAAACCAACCAAGGGTAGGTACATACAAAAGTTCCATATTACAGGTTGCTACGCATTGAGCAGTGCGCGTTTATTGTGTTTTACACATTAGGCACACAAATGTAATGCAGATAATAAAAAACATAATTTCAATATTGAATAAAATAGTGATATTTGTGAGCTAATCTGCAATCCACTAAATTTATGGCCGACTGCGCATTAGCTCTTACTGTTCTACAACGGAGTTCGTCTCTGTGTCACACTATTCAATATGCAGCCGCTAAATTCAGTGCAAGTTTTACTTGTTGAATGTACTTGGCTCCCTGCGAATGGACTCACAACTTGGCAATTACTTGAATCGAAAACTGGGGCAAACATTTACCTGTTGCATAATGTATTGAAGCATTTTCAGTTAGGGATAGTAGTCTAAATAAAATTTGTTCTTTTGTACCCCACAAAAACTAAGATGCCATTGCAAAGCTTCTCACCGTTGAGACACAAGTTTATTCCTAGTTCGATAGTGATAGTTGCCGAGTGGTAGCTCCATGGACTTTGGTTGATTGGTTTACAGTTAGTAAAGTTTGTATTGTATTGAAATAAATACATATCGAAAAAGATATATTATATTTTATATTATGTAGATACCTAACTTATATTTTTTTGCCTTTGTCATAATCAACTCCTGCGCCAAATATCAAGGAGAGGTGTGTCATGAAAGAATCGTTATTCCTTTGTCAACTTATTTACAAATGGATATGATAGAACTATCATACGATATATGTATTTAAAAAGTACAAAGTTTGGAAAAAGAAAATGTTTTTTGCCAAAGTTTATACAATTTCGTAGAATTGATTTGACGCGATTATTCGTAAATGCCCTGTGCGATGTTTGAAGTCTTACATTTGCATTTTAGCGTAGAGTCTACAGAATCTATCCTTAGATTATTAAAGAAATTCTGTGGAAGGTATTTTAAGTGATTCAATAAAAAATATGTAAAAAACGTTTTCCGTACAATGTATAAATAGATCTGAAATAATTCTCGCCTTTCTATGTTTAGCATGTTGGCAAGCGAAGCCTCACAGATTTGGATCAAATTGGAACGAGTGGCAGCGCGTGGAACAAGTTAAATGAATTTAGTTTCGTTTGTTTCGCAATAAATTATTTTGGATTTTAGAATAAGGGGAGACATTAAGTACATGATGACATTAGGGATGACATTACACGACTCAATTTTTTAAATATAAAATTTATACTTAAATCCTGACTAAATAGTTTTCTCATAAGCATGCGAATTTCAAAGGTCTGTAGACTGCACAAAAGGCATCAGCTACTTATAAAAGAATAATTATTACTAATTACATCACAAAAAAGTGGCCAGACTATACAACGGACCGAAATGGTCGGAAAAGTAAAAGCCTCAAGATGAGCTTAAAAATTGAAAAGTCCACATATATTTTGGACGTTCTCATTGTTATAATTGTTAGTCTAACAACAACTGAACACCCAATTGAGAGTCAAAATGACCACTTGACCACTTGAGTTTCAATGGTTAATCAATATAGTCGGACGGACATTGCGTGGACAATGTGTGTGGATTGTATTACATAATTGCTTTAGGTATAGAAATATTTGGAAAGCGTTACTTACTTCTTTTTACGAAGATTGAACAAATGGCGGCGGCCCTTTGTTGCTAAAATTATTCTTCAGTCAACCTTCGAGATATCTATGTAGAGATCGGTGTAGATATGTAATAAATTGATAAATTCATAATAAAACAAAGTCGCTTCCCGCTGTCTGTTTGTTTCAATGTATGCTCTTAAATCAATAAAACTACGCAACGGATTTTGATGCTGTTTTTAGGGTTCCGTAGCCAAATGGCTAAAACGGAATCCTTATAGTTTCGTCAAGTCCGTCTGTCTTTATTCCCGTCAGTCTGTCCGTGTGTCACAGTCGTTTTATTCGGAGACTATGCGTACTATAAGGTTGCCATTCGGTAAACAGTTTCTTAATTAGACGCCTCATTATCTAATTATGAAATATTCCTGACAAGTAAAAAATGCCTCAGAAATTAATTCGGGAAAAATACTTATGAAACGGCATTTACAAAATCGCGTAATCCCACCACGCGACTGGTGACAGTTATCGCCAAAGAACAAGTACCTATGTTGTTATATGTTTTATATAAAAAACGTCGATTATTCCCGATTCTTTAATTTCAGCTTGCGTTTATTCCTGTCCCATAACCCTGTTCTAGTACATAAGGAAAATTTCTAGATTAAACCTTCTATTAGAATCCTGAGCCAAAACGCGACTATATGCTGATTCACCCTCGCAAATTTAGTAAGAACGCCTCAATAAAAACTCATGCAAAATAGAAACATACCGTGTGGCACAAGCGTCCATATTCCTTTGGCACCGCGCAGATTTGGTAGCACCACACATAGGGACCGGATATCGTACCTAAATTTCGAAGTGACGTCCCTCAGCCATCGGACTTGACAAATTTCATTATTGCCTTATATTTAACGTGCTGAAGTGCCTTCGACAAGTTCGGCTGTTATGAGAAAAATCCGACGACGAGTTGTCCGAATTGTCCGAAACAAACCCGGCAATGTGTTAAGAGAATTACTTTTTCTTTGTGTGATTTAATTAATTAATTAAAAGCTACGTTATCACTTTTGTTTATCTTTTTCCACTTTTCAGAAAACCTTATTGTAGATACCTACCTAAACTTATTGAGCATAAGTGACGAAAAGATAGCGAATTTAGCGGGGCGAAATCAATCAATACATAAAAAGCAGATATTGATAAATTATCCGTCGACGGATCAAGGCGAACGAAAATAGAAATTAAGTGAAGTTTCGACGCAACGCATATCAAAATCTATAGAATACAACGGAGCAATACGGAGCCACAACATAGTGAGTCGTGGCGACGATGCACGATTGTGCAAAGGGAACGCGGTCTAAAATTCATGTCAAAAGAGCTAACTAATAATAGTCATTACTTATAAGCAAGGAGTACCTTTTAATATTGCCTGTGTCGTGTCGTATTAGTAATTTTGCTGTAGCAACAAAATACATTCCGTTCAAACTTGTTCAAACTAATTTCGTTCTAAGCTCGTTGTAATATGCACCACCTTGCACTTCTTAATTTTTGCCGACAATAGCATTTGTGTCGCCTAATTTTGAATTTAAATGTCGAAAATGTGCAGAAATTGTTCTGAACTATTCGCATGGAAATGGAAAAAAATGAGCAGAAAAAGGAACTAGGTAATTAATTTTCGATTGATTGGTATTTACGTCTTAATTTTTGCCGACAATAGCATACAATTGCATTGACGACGACGTAAATACCGACATAAATTTTATAAATTTTCGAGCTAGCCCGAACTAACGCTAACAGAGAAGATTTGAATTATTTGTGAATTTAGATAAAATTTCTTCTATTCGTTTTAAATCAGTTTTTGCCTCCATCCCTTTTTAGTTCCGTCCAAACAAAACATATACTTAAGGTGACCTTTAAACCTTAGTTTTTCACTTTGACCGACTATAAACATAGTTTTCTATCATAAAAGCTAATAATTCCGCGAATTGTGTAAGTTACCCTTTACCTATTGCGAAAGCACTATTAATTTTAGGTTATCTTGTTGGATACACTTGCTCTAACTTCGACTATGAAACTTCTGAAAGTCCATTATAAGCACTTATCTGTCTTGTTAACTAGGTGTATTATTTGAATATAAACAAGGATCATAGAAGTACTATTTCATCGTTTGATTTTACCCTTATATTTTAAGATGTAACGTGCTTTTCTAGTTGATTTCTCACGAAAACTAAGCGAGCCCGGGTGTAGCTAGTAGCTATGTAAGTTACTCTGACTTAATTTTGGAAATTAATGTCACTTAATTAATCTGTGTAATTAACAAAGGCGTGCTCACGAGTCTGCATGACAAGGGACAAATCAAATTGATATGTACTGGCAGAAACTTCTGGAAGGCTCAAGTTTCTTGTCGGGTCACCGCGCATTAATGGACGTGTCGTGTCATGCATGTCGTTGTAACTCGGTGCCCTACTTGAACGATAAACGCGGAAAGCCAGCGCGACGCGATTACGCAGCAGCATCAGTTGAATCAATGTGGTCCAGTTATGGTCTTATGTCGCCATATTATTTCTGAGTAACAAAATGGTATATAGTTAACTTTATATATTACACTAGCTTTTTATCTGCGGCTCCACTCCACGTTTAATGTGTGCGTCTTCTCATATCTTGTCATTGTTAATATCTTGGCTTCTAAGCAATGTATCGGTTGTATCGTGATGAAACGTTGTTTTGGCAGCCAATTTACAGTTTTATTAAACACACATTTGATAGAAATATACCTAATATTAGATGACTTTGAAATTGTATTAAAAAAATTTCACAAAACTAATTGTTTTTGATCAACACCAATTGACTGGCGACAAATTAACTTGAGCATTGTGTTTATTCATGCAATTATGAGTGGCGACATGTCATTATAAAGTTTGGCCTCATCGGGAATATTAAACTGTTGGTTAAAATTTCCCGCCGAAACTCGGATATTATACTCCGTGTTCATTACAGTTTTGTTGACAATTTGAAGCTTAATGCTTTAATTCAAAGAAACTAGTTACTAGATAAAGTAACTACTTTTGTATAGTAGATTTGGTGCAAAGGTAGTACTGTATGGGTAAAGCTTGTTAATAGTACTCCTCCCTTCTCATAACGTGCTCATTCCATCGAAGCTTCAAATTTTTTTGACGTTCTAATTTTCAGTGATTGGTGGTACTTTCAGAATTCTTCTTACCACAGATTATACAATAATTCCAGTACCCTCACATATTCATTCCTTATGATAACCAACCTATTGAATCTTAATAAATTCACTCACATCACTGATAAATATTATTGATCGTACAATATTGTTATGACTTCATGTGTAAGAAGCTGTAAAATGAAATCCATTCAATTCCATCAGTAAGTAGGGCAACACTCGAGATGTATGTAAAAAGTAATAACATTTATAGCTTTATGTTTGTACTTTGATACAATGAGTAATATTTATGAGATTTTTCCTTCTCCTCTTATTAACTTATGCCCATAACGGACGTATTCAAGGGTACTTAGATTTTTATTGAATCTTTTAATAACTAGGGAAAGCTGCTTATTTTATTAGGTAACAATATCTAGTTATCACATTTTTATGCTAAAATATGATCATGAAAGATCATATTTTAGCATAAAAATGTGAAATGTTCAATTCAATGAAATGATCATATTTTAGCATAAAAGTACTTAAAATGATGTAGAATAGAAAAAGTTTAGAGAGAAAGAGAGGAAAGTACTAGATAACAAATTACGAAGTTCTCAGAATAGATTTTACTCTCGCGATTTAAACACAAACGCAAGCTTTCCTAACAAGTTGTGCGTGCTCAGACATGATATCAGTGTTCACTCTTTGCCAAGTTTCCAATGCACATATTAACATTGAGCGGTACACACAACTTCCTCTCCTGTACAGTAAACGGCACATAAAACTATCCTAAATCATTGTAAATTTACTCTTATTGCCATCTCTCTCATTTGAGCGTTTTCCCGGTTCCTTGCCCATCGGTTGGGCGCCGGAGCCCAGGGTCCGATTTTCTACTTTTTCGTCTCCACAAACCATTGGCACGTATGACGATATCAAACCAGCATTTCTTAGGTTAGCCCCCTTTGCCATCACATACTTTAATATTAAATAATCAAATACATATTTATAATCCTTCAACATTGGAAACAAGTCTTCATAAAATGTTGCAAAAATCAATGATGCAGTTTATAACTTCCAGAATTCTAACATAAAGTTTTGATGACGCGATGTAACCAAATTTAGTAGTAAAACAAAATCTGAGGAAGACCTGCGCACCTGATACTGCGCCATTACTGGGAGACTTCGGCTTTGGGGGTGTATTTCTGAAACTTATGAGACTGATTTTCAGTCCATTCTCAGATATGTCAGCTGGAAAATAATTCGATTCGTAAGAAAATTTACAAAAATTCGCACCCACGTCAAAAAAAAATTTTGTAGACCAATAAGATCAAACAGCTGTTCCATGAATTTTGTTACACGACTTATTTTTGGCTCAAAAAGAGATCGGTGAAAATGTAGATGATATCTGTGTGTGTAAGTGTATCTATTTCTTTTTTAAAGTTTTCTCTTGAGTTTATTGTTTTTTTTCACTTATTTTGAGGGTTAAAAATAAGGTTTTTAGGTAATAAAAGTACTCAACACAAATACAAAGGACGACTAATACACGACGAAGGTACCTAGCGGGCGCAATCCATATGGCAGAGGTGTGGAACTGTAGGGAGACTAGAACGTAAAGATTAAAGAGAATAGACGAGGGAAAATACCGTGAATAACATAAAAATCGGAAAGTATAATGACGATGATTGTTGACGCGTCTTGAGAAAGGAGGAAGGATTTGAAATTGAATAGAAAAGGAGTGGAGAAAGTTTCTCTTACAGACTTCTTCGGCGATGCGATTGACAAGATATTGCTAATTAATATTAGCTATATCTTGCCGGTCGCATTATAACAGATCGATTATCTCAGATTGAGAAAAGTGAAAGAAATTGACCTGCAGACCTACCCCATATAAAGTGGGATGGGAAGAATGACTCAACACCACTACAGCAAAATGTATAATTTTGATGTTAGCACTCCCTCAAAGTCGAAGCCATAAACCAGTTATACCAAAGATCTTCAACATTGCAATTAGTTAACTTTTAAATTTAATCCGCGGTTAGTTAGAAAGTTCATTCTTGCTGTTACGCCCCTAGAGACACTCGCGCCAATTTCTGTAAAAAGATAAATATTAAAAATTTCCTGTAACTAAAATTAAATTTCCTCATCCATTTGAAAAAGTTAATGTATAAAATATTAGATACTATCCGACCCGGATTTCTACTCACGTAGATGTAAGTAGAAGTAGAAGACAGGTTTTCTGTTTAACATAAACTTGGCTGTTTAAATGAAATGTGTGTGTACTCAGTTGACCCCATGGAATTAGTAGGTAGGTACTCTGTACAACGTACCTACTAATTCCATGGTTAATCCTAAGTATCATCGTTATCAGCCATTTTTAATGACGTCATTGTCACCGTTGGAGTGAAAGTTAGTTGCCAATATATTTTTATGCGGATTGGTAGTTTTTAACTACAGCAAATGCAACCACCAACCGATCAACATTTTTAGGTCATTATGAGATGGTATGGTTGGTTAGAAGTAACATGTTATGTTGGAAGTAATCTGAACTTTAATTTGCGAGGATATTGTAAGGCTTGAGAAGAATCAGTATCGGGTACAGTATCACATCCTTATCGCTTATAGGGCAAACAGAGGGTACATAATTTCTCCCTGGCTTGGGGACTAACACCCTTACGGACTGTAATTAATTGTTCCTAATTAATGAAGCTTGTCGACGTGGCACGATACTACACGTTTCAATTATAAAATACCATCTGGTTCATTTGTCGTTCCTGTTGTAGTTATGTGTATTTTGAAGTCAGAATAACCTACCTAATGACATTTAAATGCCTGAGTGAATTTCACGAGCGTTTTGAACGCCACCGTGGGCTATCAATAGTGTTTATTAAATTATTAAAAAAAAGATTCTTTATTTAAAAAAATATATGCGCCCTAATGAAACGCTACACGCCGCGTTCAAACAGTCGTGAAATTTACTCGACTATCAATACCCGCGTGGCTCGATCTGATGCAATTCTATTGCTGTTCAATTGTTTTTATTATTTTCAGGATGTAATCCTATTCTACCATACCTAATAATTTCAGTACCTGAGCAATATTGTTTACATGTTATCATCATCAGCCTACCCTTATCCTACTTTATGTGTGGTCGGTACAGCTTGTCAGTCTCCTCCACTTCTGCCTGTCTGATGTTAACAGATATGTTACTTCCTTTTAAGCCATATCCCGCCTAATGCACTCAATCCAAATTCTTCGGCCTGTCCCTACTTCTTTTTCCATTTAATTTAAAATCTATAACTTTTCTTACAACGTTATTTTCCTCCCGTCTCATAACGTGACCATACGAATTGTTTACATGTTGACATGGAATAAAAGTATTTGCCAAAAATTCTTATGCGAGTCATTTCAAAAAACTCATCTAAACCCTTTGAAATTTTGCAAACCTTTCATGTCAGAAATAACCTCGTGTTCCCTTGGTAAATTGAGGCGGGTGAATTAATTAAATAGCTAGTTTATAATATTAGAATATAGGGCAGTATAATTTTAACTTCACGCGGACGCTAAATACATTTAGATGTGTAATGCCGCAGTCATTTATTTTGTGCAAACTCTGAGAATTAGCCTCGAGAATATGCAAATGATATTTAAACTTTGGCGGATACAAATTAATAAGAAGTCTTTAGAAATGTATGACTTAAAACTTTAGGTTGCCGTCGAATACTCAATTTCTATTCCCATGGTGTCAGTTTCCATCGCGTGACTCCCAGGCTTTTTGAACTACGTAATTAGTGTTGGGAATGGGCCTAAATGAGTAGGTCTATCGATATCGATAAAAAAGAAACACTTGTGGAAGTTATCATAGTTTGGGGCTCACAGGGCGAGCAGCCCTAGCTTATTCGACACCGAAATGCGAGCTTTCTGACACCTCTTGATTGCAGTTCAATTGTAGAAAACGACAGCCTGTGTTCTATTACGACCTAAAAATAGTACATTCAAAAACAAAGACCAAGAAAACTATAAAGACGATGTGACAAATTTCAATACAACTTCCAGACCCAATCCGACTAATCTCATACAAAGTAGCAGCAGGTTCGGCCAGGAACCCGATGAGGGACACCTTGCACTCCTCGGTTGGGACGACTTTAGAAGACCGGACTAAACTATCGGTATTATTGCAAAATAACGTTTAATGAGGTATAACATTTTTCGATTCGCGTAAATCAGATGTTGATAGCTATAGCTAGACGATTTCAGACCTTCGATGTTAAAACTATCGACAGTTAGTTTCGCAGCACTAATGTTAGACGTTAGAATGCCGCTGCGTCTAGAATTTCCTTTGTAAATCACGTTAATTTATGTATACTGTCTCTTTTGCGTTAAAATTATATCCAGTTAAGACTTCTTTTACTTCCATCCAGTGAAATTTAACGCGTGAAATGTAAGGACATAAATTTTTATTGTCGCATTGAAAGAACAAATAATTGAAAGTAATTATTGTAATAATTACATTTCTATTTTAATAACGTAGAACTAATGTTCCAGACAGTTTTAGTTAGGACACAGATTATATAATACTTCCAGTAGTCAGGATAAATCTTTATAAAAAATTTCGTATCACACTGTTAGTTGTTACTCCGAAACGACTAAACTGATTTTGATGAAAATTTCTTGGTATATTCTGTAGGTCTAAGAATAGGTTGTAATTTTTTTTTATACCACCGGAGACGGGACTGGTCGCTAGTATAATATGAATATTCTGTATGTTACTTTAAAACCACAGTAGAAAATATATCGTAAGCATTATGTGGGTGTAAGTATATGGTCAACATGAAATCCATACATATATTATTTAAATGTTTTTATCACATTTCTTGCTCGCGGAAAAAGGTTTGCGATCATTTTATTCTCATAAATATGCGATACGATTCTTATTTTGTTCCGATTTTATTTCAGCGGTCTATTTATCATACATCTTGTTTATTTTGCAATACTTCACGTACATCGTGTATTGGTGGTGTTAAGTAAGTAGGTGTTAAGTTTTTACCTCAGACCCTACTTAAAATAAGCGGATTTTTGTAACATTTGTGTACCTATTTTGAATTCTACTTCCTCTGAATGTATATGTGGAGGTTTTTGTATAGATTTTGTTGAAATTTTACACATGGGTTGCGTAATATAACCTGAAATATTCTGTTGTATTTATAATAAAACTAGCGTCGGGTAAAACCATAAAAATGTAGCCTATGTTACTCCAGAACGTTTCGTCCATCTGTGTGCTAAATTTCATCATAATCGCTCCAGTAGTTATTCATCACAATTTACAAATAATAAACAAATACTTATACAAATCTTTTCTCTTTATGATATTTAAAAAAATATATATATATATAAATTTGAAACCCTGGTCGCTATGACCCTAACTGGACCCCTGGCCTCACACTAAAGCCTTCCTTGATGGGTATTTGAAAGCCTGACTGACCCTCAGGCCGGAAACATATGTTTAGGCCATTTGCAAATTGGTTTCAGTGAAATATTCCATAAAAATCTTTTACATGCTATTTATACTTTGGCAGTTTACCCTGTTATTTATAAATTCTCTACTCGTACCTACGATAAGCTAAAGTATGCTTTGACTTTTCTATGAATAAATATATAAGCAATAAACCTATACAATATACATAAACATATATAATACTTGTATTACCTACATTTAAAATATGAAAGGGAATACTTTCGAAGATACATATCCAGAAAACAAGAATGGAAATGGCTATTTTAATTAAGGCAACTAAATTATAGATACTCTTAAAATTAACATCGGTTGTTAGATAGAAAGAAAACATTTATTTGCCAAAAACATGAGTACAAATATACAAATGTATGTCAAGGTATGCAAATATAAATAAAAAATTATTAAGTTTATTTTATCACTTTATACAGTATTTAGGCGAAAACTGAAAAGTTAATATTCAAATTCAAAATTCTTTATTCAATTTAGGACGATATACATCACTTATTGACGTCAAAAAATTACCTAAGCTAAGTCTACTGCCGGCTTCCAAAGCGCAGGTGAAGAAGAAGTGGCGCAACAAACTTCACCGCAGCCTTTTCTCCAAGGATGTCAATTAACAAATATATATTAAAAGCTGTGTTATAAGTTGAGTTTGTTAATATAAACTCAACTTATAACACAAACATTATGCTACAATATTACATATGTACAATACAAATGGTAAAATTTCGACGAAGATTTTCAGGCGCTAATAAAAATAAATCTGTTAAAAAAATTCCAAAATTTAATACATTGAATCTTGAATTTGATTGTGTCGAGATCACACTGAAAATAATGAAGATTGAATTAATTATATTTAGGGGCACAAAAACGTATTATTTTTTGGGGAATGGTATAGATGTACGTATACAGTAACAACAAATTGTATGTGAAACTGACATGATAACTTTATCTACAAAGAATATTCTTGTTTCCGAACATTATTCTGAGATTGTCTAGAATTTGTGCGACAAAGTTTGTTTGATATTTGTTTGATATCACGTACATTACATACTATGACAAAATTGTACGTGTTACATATTTTAAAAGTTTGTACGTCTAATGCATTACGAGTATACTGTCAAAAGTAAATATTAGTAAAAGAGGGTTACACCAGTCAACTTTAACATGCGCATGGAAAACGCAAAATATCATGCCAGCAATGCCATTTTGTCTAAACGTCGGTGCAGGTTAATATTAACGTCACAGTTGACTGGTGAAACTGAGGCTAAGTAGTTATATCCTCTCGATCAACTTCAAGTCGACCTCACTTCACTCGACAAAAACTTCTAACAAGCTATTTCAACTATGAGGGCTCTAGGAAATTTAATAAAATACTTGTTAAAACCTATCGTATAGTTGACTGTACCTAGTTCAGACGTAATATCAGTATAATAATAATGTAACTGAACATATCCCCGGTCGGAGTCATTTCTTCTTATTATGCGTTTTGCACGGGCATGAGGACTCCTAAGATATTTATTTACTATATAAGTGAAATATAACTAAAGGTTTAATTGAATAAATGACTAAATAAACGTGAAGTGGTAATTAATATTTACTAATAATAAAAATTATATTTTTACATCTCAGAGACAATCTTCTGGGATCTGTCATACTTATTTAAACTTTAGTATTATTTTATCTGTGGCCAGTGAAACTAACATAAATCCTGGATAGATAAGATCAAGTTTATTCCTTCTGCTAGGACCAGCAACTTAAATAACAAATTAAAATCGATCGATAGACGTTAATTTTCCTTAAAAATATAAATGTATAACAAGACATCATTAATGAACTTCTGCCCACAATTTCGTTTGCAGGCCCTTCAAAATATGTAAAATTTTATTTTACATAAAATTCCTAAACAATCTTTAATTTAAATAAATAAATAAATATTAGGACAAATCACACAGATTGAGCTAGCCCCAAAGTAAGTACTAGACTTGTGTTATGGGATACTAACTCAACGATACAATATTTTATAACAAATACATATATAGATAAACATCCAAGACCCGGATCAATCAGAAAAAGATCATTTTCCATCATGACCCGACCGGGGATTGAACCCGGGACCTCTCGGTTCAGGGCCACTCACTTTACCACAGCGCCACCGAGATCGTCATTTAATTTAATAGATGATATTCCGCGTCTGATTTAAAAAATATACATGTGTTACATACACAGCTGATAATTTGTTTGACAGGATAAATTAAAAAGGTCAACTATAGCCTCATTATCCTGTAGGGAAATAAATAAGGGTCAAGTAACAGTATCTATCCAAATTTTATTACAGGGCTGTCACGGTCTTACTTACCCTAGGGAGTAAGTAAGTCTAAGCACAGCAACATTTATTTCTGTGTTGACATCCCTCTCTCGCCTTTTATCTCATTCAAACACTCACGGTTATATTTTTCATTGTGAATAAAAAAATTAACATTTATTTTCTTCTCTTATGCATTATGAGTACTAGAGTACCTACCTAGTTCACATATTTCCGTACTAATATTATAACGCGAAAGTCTGTCAGCGACACTTTCAAAGTAATACCGTGACTGAACTGATTTTAAAGAAATTATAGAGAAATAAAAGCTTGTGGCAAAAATGTATATTTTAGCAAAAAACTTGGTATCAATTTTTTCACCGGTCTAACAAAAGTAGTAGTAGTACCTTTATTACCTACTTTAGTACATGCAAGTTTTATAATATGTACACTGTTATGCTGTGTGAACTTGTGTACATAAATAAATGATTTATTTATGTATATACACATGGGACACACATACCCTGATGAGATGTGTATCAATACTAGGTAGACTTTCTAAATAACAATGATAATATGAATATTATTCAGAAAATTCATGTTGTGACATTTCTGAAACAAAATTAGGAACCTTACCTATTATTATTAAATATATTTCGGAACCATTAAAGAACTAGATCTAAAAATTCATTCAAAAAAATAGGTATACCTATAATATCTTACTTTATAACAACTATATATTTATATTTATATTAACGTATTTTCTGATGTTGTACTAAGTATATATTTATATTAACGTATTTTCTGATGTTGTACTAACTATATATTTATATTAACGTATTTTCTGGTGTTGTACGAAATGCTATCTGGGCGTAAAAATGATGTATTATTTTGGATTTAAAAAAACATTGCAAAAATACATAAAAGTAGGAGGAAATTGGCTAGGAATTCGTATTTGTAATAAGAAGTCTATTCCCAGGAAAATATGTAAGGGGCGATATACCTAGATAATAAAGGTTTGAATCCGAAAGGGAACCGACACGCGTTGCGGTAACGTGCCTAGAATGAATAATTATATAAATAAAAACTTATAAAAATCACATCTTATAAAAATAACATTTTGTGTAAGCATCAATGCTTTATATACTGTGAGTATATAAATCATTGATGCTTACACAAAATGTATAATCTAAGTTAATCTAAATCTGAATATAATATAAATAATATAAGTATAATCCTAATTAATATTATCCTAACTAATATTATAAATGCGAAAGTAAGTTTATTTAGTTTGTTTCTTACCTTTTCACGCTCACCAACAAATGTTTTTGAAATTTTGCATACATGTAGTTTGAAGTACAGAAAAAGACATAGAGTACTTTTCATCCCGGAAAATTAACGTAGGCGAAGCCGCCGACAAAAGCTAGTACAATATAAAAGTACATTGGAACTTCTTCTAGTTTTAATTTTGCAAAATTAAAACTGTGATGTAAAAGTTAGGATCATAAACCTTTAAAGTTTGAAGATGCCACTTTCTACTTACTAATATTATAAATGCGAAAATTTGTAAGGATTTATGTGTGTATGTATATTTGTTACTGTTTCACGCAAAATCTACTGAACCTAGAATAGTAGGTAGAATATAACCTGGATAATATATAGACTACTTTTTATCCCGAAATTCCCACAGGAGCGAAGCCCCGAGGCGCAGCTAGCAAATACATATTATTTCCATTTTATAGCGAAAAAATGAATAATCGATATCGAACTCACGCTAAGATCTCTGATCCGTGGAGCGTACAATACCCTCCTGGTAAGAGGGTTTAAATCGAACGACTTTCGTGAAATGCACTTCACGACGGATTCACATTGTACTTGCACCTGTTCCGTGGACAGTCGGCAGAAAAATGCCCTTTAATTTAGAGGACAATTTTAGAAATCTGCATCAGAAATCGGCGTTGTCCACGTCGCGTACCTACAAAGCTAATGATAACAGTTTTACAATTCGTTTCTGGTTGGGTGATTTTGAATTCATCGAGAATTAAATCATTGTTAAGACTTAAGGATATTTACAGTGGTATGGGGTTAAATTTGCCCATCTCCGAGTATTTTTCGCATATAATAAGCTAGTGCCAAAATTTACTAAATGCTTGAAATTTGGTCATAGTATTTACCTTCATTTTGGCCATACTTCCATGTTTTTAAGACGTCGTATTTTAAGACGGTTTTTTGGCAAAATGTTGACATGAATTTTTAGAGTATTTTCTCCTTGACTGTATATATTTTCACGTGCTAACTTTGCGTAGAATATGTCCAATTCGGCTGTAACTGGAGCTACAGCGCGCGAACTCGATACATTTTGTAT
This sequence comes from Plodia interpunctella, assembly GCF_027563975.2. Lineage (NCBI taxonomy): Eukaryota > Metazoa > Arthropoda > Insecta > Lepidoptera > Pyralidae > Plodia > Plodia interpunctella. The sequence goes on from NC_071300.1 coordinate 8,677,868, forward strand.
GTCGCAAACACTTCCACTACGAGAATTGTAGCCTTCAATAAAAAATCCTACAAAAATCCTGACTAATATTGCAAATGCGAAAGTAAGTTTGTTTGTTATCTCTTCACGCTCTATCTACTCAAATAATATTCTTGAAATTTTGCATACATGTAGTTAGGAGTAAGGAGAAGGACATAAGGGAAAATGGAACCTTTGCTTCGCGGCGTCACAGCTCCTAATGGAATAAATACGTGAAACTGAGTTCTGACTTAGGTAACTTTAAATGCAGTTAAATGTATGTTATAAATGCATATTTTGCATATTACAACAAAAACTAATTCATCTTTTCGTAATATATGTTTTTGTTCTACAAAAAACGTAATAATAAACATTTTTCACTTTAAAAAAACCCACGAGGTTACGAAATATAATATTTGTTCGTACTTGTTTTGTCTTGTACTCATCATAACATACCGTATGAAATAGCAGACCGCTTACAGCGCCCTCGCCCTTAATGACGAACTCCATTAAATTTAATAGCCGAGAAATCGGAACCCTTGGCGACTGAAACATTCAGTTCTTTTTAAATATGTAGTACTAACATCTGCCTAAAGAAATTTAAGCAAATTCCTATAAATTACCGGCGGCGTATAAAACTCCATAATAAATCAAAAATAATTATTATAAATTAGTACATAACATACCTTAGATTTTATTATTCTAAATTATGTTAATGATATGGTACATGACACTAGATAAAAATACAAAATGAGCGGTAAGACAACTCTACAGAAGTAAATATATAACTCATTTTTGCCATTATTTCTACCAATTGAATAACAATAAAATAAAAATAATTTAAATTGAATGATAATAGGATCGCAATCCGATCGGGTCGCGCGTGAACTGAAAGGTTGACTATACTATTATTATTAAGAGGTAAGCGTTTGTGAGTTTTTATGTGATCTGCGAAACTACCGAACCGATTTCAAAAATTCTTTCACCATTAGAAAGGTACATTATCCAAGATCGCTATAAGCTATATTTTATCTCAAAATTCCCACGCATGCAAAGCCCCGGGCAACATCTACTTTAATATAAAATACTAATTACGCAGGTTGAAGCAAGAGACCAAAGAAAAATAGAAATAGTAGTAAAAAACTGTAATTTATAAATTCGTTGTCTAGATGCAATAAAAATATAACACCAAATTAAAAAGATAAATTTTCATCATACTTTATCGAAATAATTAACTTTGTCTTCTCTGATAGTATTCCATCAAGTCTATTCCCATAACTTCGGTCTGGAGGTGATAAAATCGGTTGGCAACAGAGCCTTTATTAAAAACGCAACATTCAAATTTTATGCACGCTCGTCCAATAAGGGAGGTCTTGATCAAAAGCCTTCTGTTTTTAACCCCCGACGACAGAATTAGGGGTTATTAATGCTGGCTCCACACTTTTATCGAATAGTGTTGAAGTAATTAAACGCACCTACAATCTGACAGTTGTCTATGTCATAGATATATCTCGCTCTTCTAGCTTCGGCCATTACGCTATTTATTGTGTGCGCTATTAAAATCTTAATAAATCTCGGTTCATCCTGTGGCTACTTTTTATTTTCATCCATAACCCTTCAAATAGTTCGCCAAATTTGGCGGATTCGGTATACATTGCAGGTTTTTCATTGCGGTAAATAAAAGCACTAACTACGCAATGTGTGCATTCACTTCGGTATGTATCTGAGTTCGACGAACTGTGTGGAGCTGTGTGGAGATGTCTGTGTACGGTGTGCGAATAAAAAATTGTTGATATATGAAAAAAGAAAATATTCTTAAAAAGGATCACATGGGATCAGCAGATAAATACAGCCTCCAGTCAGGACTAGCATTTTCATTCTGTTAACCCGAGGGTAGGATCAAGAAGGATCAGGAAGCAAGTCGGGTTTAGATCGGTGTTAAGAAAAACAGAACTCCTATTTTCCTACTTATTTTGAAGTAGGTTAAAACGAGTGTCAAGGCGTCGTCGTAAAAAAAATGTTATTTTTCGCGCAACGAGCTTTCATTTTTAATTCATGGAAAATGTCTTTGTTTAGAAGCTAAGCTGCAATAAACTGCCTAAACTATAATATTCTTTACATGTAAAGGTAAACTTTCATACGAATACTTAATGAATATGAAAATACATTTAGAAGATCTGCTAATAACAGCATATTTAAATGTATAATAATAATAATGCGCTGTAAAAACATTATGAACGAACAAATTTTAAATGCAAGCATGAACTTCAAAGTATTTTGTCTACTAATCTACAAATTCAATTAAATTATATACTTAATTAAAATAAAATAAATAAAGTAAAAGTTTTAATTACAATAGGAGTAAATGCCTTTTAATTAGTTTTATGTTCATCACTTTTGCTTGACGTAACTGCTGTATGCAAGTTATCACAAACTCCATATATATATATTATTGTTATATAACTGTTATATAGTTATATAAAAGTTTATGTATTGCTGCTACTTATTGTTAGAAAGTTACTATAAACATTATCCTGTATTTGATAAATACATTTTTTATCTTGGTTACATAAATGAGAACGGGTCGATATTATCTCAAAAAAATTGTTGTTGTAGAAAATGTGTTTTGTAATTTAACTCACTTAACGTCAAAAAATCTATTTTTCCTATCTTCGGAGTTACTCGCCTATCCTCGCATGTTACACGTCTGGCCTGATTTCAACCTCCAACCTCTTACAGAGGCAAACTAAAAACTTACAGGCAAAGCGTCTCTTAGTCGCCTCGGATGTCATCAACGGGAAGATTTGGAGTGATCCTATTCCAGGGCGGAACCACATGTCACTTATCACATGCGTTAAGTATTTCGTTTTGTTTGACGATCATACGTACATTCTGTTTTGTTGATGATAAAACGTTTTCAATGGGATTATCATAAAGTTTGCGGTTAGCTGTCAATGACTTTCGACACAGTTCGAGTAGGGTCCATAGATATTTGATATGAAATATTAATAAAGCCATGACGATAAATTTTAATAATTTCCAACATTGGTTGATAAAATTTGGAATTTTCAAATATGGTATTTTCTTCAAATATGGTATTTTCTTTCTTATGTAGCGTGAAGACTTAGCGGCCAGACAGACAGACGCGACAGAGGATTTTGTTTTATAATAAGTAATTTTATAATTGCCTCCAATGCCGCATCATCATCGCGACTGCACTCAAAATGAGATTATGCAATAAAAATAGCATCGTCGTGTGAATGGATTCTTATGCTCCATTACAATGCGACGTTATAAATTATGTAAACGTAATATTTATTTAAAAACTGGTATACTTTCTTTAATTATTTTGTGTAACCAAATTACAAAAGAATAATTACAATAATAATAACAATAATTATAAATAATGAAGAGATTTCAGCACGTCATTAAAATGTAATTGTAAAACAAGTCCGGTAAACCACGATGGCACAGCTAGTATTCAATAATTTACGGACAATGTAACTCGGATAAATTAAATAAAGTGCTCTTTGTATTATTAGCCTAACAGAATTAACAGACGTCCAGAGACGAATGAAATAAGTTGTAAACTTGAAACTCCGACGTTTTACTACGGGTTAAGTTGGAAATTTTGTTGCAATTGTTTTGCGCAGACAGTCAAAAGTTGGACAGAATGTGGACAAAACTTTGTAAATAGTTTTTTGATTATCAACCCTCGGCTGACCATATATTTGAAGTGGTGGTGGTGTAATGATCAAGACCTCCGTCTGTGGATCGAAAGGTTCCAGGTTCGAATCCTACTCATGCCACATGAGTTTGTATACTAATCTGTGCACACTTTGTCATACGGTGTCTTTCCACACACTTAGATTGTGTTGACTTGACACACATTTTTACCTGTGATTTAAAACGTTGTTTGAATAAAAGAGAGTAGTAGCAAGATCGTTTCCCGCTCGATTCCAAAATGTTTACATCTCATTGTTACTTTCAAAAAGAAATAAGTAATTCAGAAAGTCGAACATTTGACATCTTTGAACAACCGGTATTTTCAAAAAATTTTGAGTAAACATACACATATGAATGAGTAGGTCAACAAATTCGCCGAACAGAACCACGTGAAATGATTTTAAGAGATCGCGTCGACCGCAAGGGAAATGGAATTGCAGCGAGTCGTCCGACGGAGGTATAGACAGCAGAAAAAGAAATTATAACGCGCGTTGAAAAAGCGATTTTACAAATGATGCTTTTGTCTGCTCTCTCTGTTAATTGAGCAATTTCCTGGATGCTACCACTACAATAGAACGTTGGAGCAAGATTCAGATCAAGGGTCATCTTTCCTACATTTTTTTCTCCACTTCGCACGGTCTGTGGCATTATTTAGTTGTTAGAGCCCGATGAAGATGTTGCGCTCCGTTGCGTCGACGTTTTCTATAGGATTAGAATTTGATGTTGACGTCATTAGGCCGGCAGCAAGTGTTTCCTGTAGGTGGCTGTGGCTTCCTTCTGCCAGGGGCATGTAGTTTCCATAAAAGGAACGAAAGCCACTGGGCTCCAAAGTTTTACGGCTGATGAACAAACCAGGAAAACGCTCACGCTCAAACGATGAGAGAGCAATGGAAACCATACAGGATTGACAGGACTGACTGGACTGTTTTCAATAGAAAACAGATCCGTGACACATAACGTTTTATTATAATTCTATAATAATGATTTCAATTATTATTTACATAAAAATAATATAAAAATAATATAAAATAAAAATAATATACCTGCAAAAAGTGGTAAATAGGATAAAAGATTTAGGACGACATAAAATCTAGTACCTGGGTCTATTTTTATTGGAAAATTATACAGAAGCCTTGAAGGTTGACTAACTCGCACTTTCCTATTTTCCACTAGTAATCTGATTAATTTTCTTGCGTACAATTTTTTTTGGTACCAACCTACTATTGAGTGACTTTTCACCCTTTATATCATTGATAAATTGCTCCTTTTTATACAAAATCTCATTATGATGTGTTTCATTTAGCTGACTACGTCGCACCTTGATCTCATCAAATCGAGGCGCGACGATGGAAGCATATGATATTTATTTTAATTTAATATATAACATTATATAAAACGTACAATTGCCTAGATATTTTAGCTCAGTGAAGTCAGTATAGATCGACCAGTGCCCTTTTTGGGCTTTAAAGTAAGAAAATTAAACAAACTCATTGCCTTGTACACCGAAAAGATTGTGTAAATACGTATAATCCTTTTTCCCAGTAAATTTCAATTAATTACCAAGTAAGCTAGACATAAAAATGTTTAAAACAAGCTTTAAACAGTCTTTATGTTAAAATATGAACGAAATTAGTATATTTTAATTTAACAGCCTATAAACGTATGGTTTCCTATCTAGCCTCTCTCTAGGTCCTACCTACCTAGGACCACTCCATATACACCTATAAATGACGTAGGAGTCGACTAAGGGATAAAAAGCCTTGAAAGTTGATAGATACACAACATTTCTTGTCAAGCAGGCTGGTCATAAAATCAGCAGCCGAATATTCGAAATTTTCAGGTTTATTTTTTATTAACTAAGAGTGCAACCGGGAAAATGAGAGGAAAGCCGCTATTTATTTATAAGCTATTTATTTACTGCTACCTACTACTTTTATTTACTGCAATGATAAACCAGAAATGAATATCGAATCCGCGGAAGTTTGGCAGACTGTTCAACGACAGTGTGGAGCCGACATCAAACTTATATATTTCCATCTTTCGTCGCGGGTTAAGAAAAGGTAATTCAGTATTTCTCGTACAGATAACGCTGATAAAAACCTCGACATCGCAAACTATACGTGACTTTCATACAGTTTAAAGTATTATAGGTATACGAAGATAGAATTTCATTTCTGAGGCAATGTGTTATTTGTTTGATATTGCTGATAATGTTATTATCGAGAAAGTTGCAAACCGTTAAGAATGTTATCGTTAATTATTAAGAGTTTATTTAATTATTAATATGGTGTTAATTAATATTAGCGTATGTCGTACCTACTATCCTGCCTGCTACAGGTACCGATTTTTGACTCCTGAATTTACTGTCCCGCGCGGGACAGCTCTGTCCCGTTTTAAAATATTATGATATCGGCATACTTTTTCACAAAAGTAAATCTATAAAATAGGTAATTAAAATTTTCATAAACTATTAGCTATTGTCTTTTTATTAAAAATATGAAAAGCATATTTAACTATATTTATTTGCGCTGTAATGTTCCGCGTTTGACGAAAAAAATCCCGCTTTTTTAACTCATTACCTAGTATTCCAAAACAATCTGGCAACGCTGCAAGTATAATCCAACACAATCGAAAATTAGCAGTTTTGCTGACGGTATCTCGGTTTAGGCTCCGTTGTCCGGAAGCCAATTGTTTAGAGACAGATCGATATATGAGCTAATATACCCGACTATTAGCGATGCGGGTTGCTCCGTCAAATTTGACGTTGGTTTTAACCGTCGCGCCGTTGACACTTTTAGACAAAATGGCGAACAAAAACTTTCCGTTTTTGTGCCAACGTTAAAGTTAACGTCAAAGTTGACGGTGCAGCTCACCCTTAGTGTAGAAGTAGGTGCTTCTGTTATTATTTACTCATATTTGTATCAATGAAGCTCATTAATGTTTTTTTAAACCCCGTATTAATAATGAAACGTAGTCTCATTAAAAATACTGATAATTGAATTAGTGCGTAATTGCAAAATTTACATTTAAGATTAATGCCTCTTTGCGAACAAAAATACCAAGTAATATAACAAAATTATGGTTCAAAGCGGCCATTTTGTTTATTAAATCTATAAATCAAGCAGCAGATGTTACTTTAGTTATCAAACTGACATTACAAGAAAGGTTTTTGGATGGACGATTTATAGCTCTGATTCTCCGACCATATTATAAGAGGATGTCATTAATTACCATTAAATATACATCAGTTTGATGATGTGGAATTGTAGATACTTAATGTCCATATTGATGTCAAAAATCTAGTGTGTTGTAGAGCTGTTAGTGTTAAAGAACATTCTGGTCTGTGCCACAGGCCCTGCCTTCTACAGGCTCCAGATCTAGTTTTTGGATTATAAAAAAAATAAATGAAAAAATATATATATCCATTATTTAAAACGATCTTTTTGATATACCGTAATTTGTTAAATATCTCTCATGTACAGACATAGCCCAATTACAGTTTTATTATATGTATAGATTATTTATTTATTTTACTAATTAAATAAATTACATTGTTCTATATATTTGCATTAAAACATTTCAAATGTATATTTTTAAGATAAAATAATGGAACATACAATACAAGTTTGAACAGGTATGTACCCTTACATACACGCAATATTAGCTTTAAGTACTTTTACTTTTAATATTCAAAGCCTTTTGTACACGATAGCCCAAATAAAAGAGCGTGTGTTTTCATTGATCATGTTTGTATGTTTGTTTGTATATGAGGTTTTTATTGAACAATCGAAAAATGTCTCCCACACGTTCTCAAGCAATAGTGCCGTAACCACGGATAATATACAGTACTCGTGCGGCTTATTGGGTAGGTTGGGGTATATTGAACACGACCTGCTGAAGGTGATTTATTGTCGTGATGTGACGGGAATACCCCAGTATACCCCATAGCGGCTGCCGTAATTGGACGGTGGAAATGATATATTGAGTGTATGGAGTTCAGATTTAGAATATGGTATTTGTTATTTTGAAGCGGTGGTGGTGTAATGGTTAGGACGCCTGCGGATCGAAAAGTCCTAGATTCAAGTCCTACTCGTGCCACATGAGTTTGTATGCCATTCCTACTCATGTATATTAGTTTTCATAGACCACAATTTGACACTTGACAACCTGCACACTGGTTGATTATGAACTTGCGTGTGAAGTAGAGAAGGCAATGGCAAACCACGCTATTAGTGCCAATTTGTTGTGTGTTTCATTCCACGTTATGACCACGTTTTTAATCCTTTAATGAGCTTACGGGTAATTTTAATAATTAACTCCCACAAAACATACAAAAATGCTAAGAAAATTATGTACACTAAAGCTTAATTTTTAATTAGTTTTTTACTTACACATAATCAAATATTGTGGATGTTTTTTTGTAAAGATACCAACTATTTCAAATATCGAATAGTATAATCACATAGAACTAAAATAACTAGATACAGCTTTAGAGAACGTATTGGAAAACTAACAAAAACCAATCAAATTTCCATTGTTACATAACGTAACATCCCAAATCCCAATCCTATCTACTATTATCCTATTACTATATTACATACTACTATATTACAAATGCGAACGTAAGTTTGTTTACCTCTTCACGCTTTATCTGCTCAAACAATCGCATCGAAATTTTGCACACAATTTAAGTCTCATTACAAAAGAAACGTGAAAAATAATTAAATAGGATCGACGAAGTGACATTAAACTACAATATTAAATGTTATAAGTTTACAGATTTATTCACTAATCAACAACTCAATAAGTACCGTACGGAGTACCGCCACATCCGCAGTTGCCAGAAATAGACACGGAACCAATGGCGGGCACATTACCGCTGAACTGGACGGCCCCCAGAACCGGAACAGCACCAGTCACAGCAGTAGTACCACTGACAGGGAGTTCGCCATTGACTCCTAAGGCTCCGTTACCAACGCCTCCATAACCTGCTGAAGCGAAACCGCCATATCCGAGTCCATTAAGGCCAACACCGCCAAGGCCAGCGCCAAGTCCGCCAAGGGCAAAGTTATTCAAACCAGCTGCGCCAAGTCCCGCCGCGCCGAGTCCCGCCACGCCAAGTCCCGTCGCTCCAAATCCCGCCGCTCCAAGTCCCGTCGCTCCAAATCCCGTCGCTCCAAATCCCGCCGCTCCAAGTCCCGCCGCTCCAAGTCCCGTGCCGTATCCACCAAGAGCCAAGTTATTCAGCCCTGCGGCGCCAAGTCCTGCTCCATATCCACCAAAAGGCAGGTTATTCACGCCAAGTCCACCATAACCAAGGCCTGCAGTTTCGTAGTTCACAGCTGAGACGTCGACTTCGCCGACGCCGTAGCCACCCAGTCCGTAAACTTGGCTGAATGCTTGCTGAAATAAGAGAAAAATAATCAGTATAATTTTTTTTCACATAGGTACCTATTTTATTTGTGTAGTAAGCCTCTCATTTTATTTTATCATTAGATATTCGAATATATATCTCATCAATCGAAGCTTCTATTCCGTGAATGAAATTTCACGAAAATCCTATCATCCCCTTTGATTTGATTGAGTAACAAAAACCCAAACCATTTTGGTAATTAGTAGGATGTTTTTGTCTTATTACCTAAATTTGTGGCTTTCATTCGCCCCTCACGTTTTTGTATCCTTGTCAATTTGTTACTGAAACTTAAGCCCAAAAAATAGGACTGCCAAAAAGTTTTAATAGGCTCATAAATTTTAAACCGCCTGAGAATTTGCTTTTGTTTACTACGTAGTTGACACATGATGCTTAGCTGTTCGTCATAGGTACTGACTTCTTATGCAATTGAGTTGGATAATTACCTATTACGTTAGGAATGTTGCTTACGAAGCTACATTTTGATCGTAACCAAGGTATAATACTCTTTCTTTTAGTTTAATATTGTGTATATATTTTGAAAATTGATGTATGAGATTCTTTGGAAAGAAGTAGTACTCTTTATTATACTGTAATTCGGATGTTTATCCATATATGGGTGGGAACAGCTTAATAATTAATATATTAGGACAAATTACACAGATTGAGCTAGCCCCGAAGTAAGTTCGAGACTTGTGTTATGGGATACTAACTCAACGATAATATATTTTATAACAAATATATATATAGATAAACATCCAAGACCCGGGCCAATCAGAAAAAGATCATTTTCCATCATGACCCGACCGTGGATCGAACCCGGACCTCTCGGTTCAGGGGCAAGCACTTTACCACTGCACCACCGAGGTCGTCAAAGCAGCACATCAGCTCATCGTATCAAATCCTTTTCTGGAATATGTTAATATTCTAAACTACATTCAAGGCGAAATATAAGAAGGATCTTTGTTACGCATTTCCATGAACTTGAGTAGATTTTAATACAAAAAGATTTTGTAATTTAATACATTATTATGATAATAAAACTGAAAATTTATGTATTCGCTAATCCTTAGAACTGCAAGCGTTGGATAAGATTTGTCATAATTATCGCTTAGCAATCAAAATGCAATTGAAAAGTAATAGGCTTCGATGGTGTGGTCACGTTATGAGAAGGGAAGAGAATAATGTTGTAAGGGCTGTGGATTTTAAATTGAATAGGAAAAGAATTAGGGGCACGCCAAAGAAGAGATAGATGGCGTGCGTTAGGCAGGATATGGCTGGCTGCAAAGGAGGTAACGGATCGTTTAACATTTATGGGTGAAGTTCGGATTTGTATTTCACTTCTCACCATCGAATCGATTCGAAGTGAGACGCAGCGAACCAATCACATTGCGCCATTGTGAAGCAAAAACAACCACACTGAAATATGATTGGTTCGCTGCGTCTCACTTCGAATCGATTCAAAGGTGAGAAGTGATATGCAAACTCACACTAATCTAACCTAAACTAAATAAAATGATTTACCTGGATGAGACAAGCTTGGATGCACAATAAAAGGAAGGTGTAGAAAGACATGTTTGGTTGAACAGGTGAACTTAGTATGATTTCGGAGAAATAGGTCGCCGTTTATATACGAACCTATATTACGTTGCGATATTCTTTATCGTATCGCATTAGACATGTTGTCTAATCGATAAGTTATACACGTGAACTGATTGCCAAGTTGGGCAAGCTTGAAGAAATTGTGATAAAGTTTTGGGAAATAGCTTTGTCTCTTTCTTAACTAAGTGCACGATTAAGATTGTGACGTCACAGCCGTCGCAGTCAAAATCATCGCAAAAATCTCTCCGGAACGATCGGTCTACCTTCCCGATCCGTCTACTTTCAACATCACGTCTCGTAGAGAAACAACCGGATAGATTAGGAAAATCTACTTTATACTACTATTTTTTCTCTTATTAGTCAAATACGGATTTAAATATATTTTATTTATAAAACTAATAAATACTAACTGCCAGAACGTGATAATAGAGGTAACCACTTTACAGTACCTACGTTACGGCTCGCGCTGCGGGAGGGGTGCAATAATATCTGGTACAAGGATAGTATTAAGATATTTGTTACATTTAAAATATATTATATATACGTAAAATTACGCTGTTATGTTGTTTTCTATTAGTTTGATCTGTTTGGTTGACTGGAGCTGGACCATGGCTTTAAGTCCAGCATTTGTAGTTAGGTACATATATGTTTAGTAATTTTGTGCAATACAGTTATATAAAAAAACTAAAAAGTGTTTAAAAAAAAATTGCCTTAGTATCATTCAGTTTATGCGTACACTCAAGCCAAAAGCAATATTACTTAGTAGAAAATAACAAAAAAATTGCACAATTACTTTTCCATAATATGAAGTAAGTAAACAATTTTGTGATATTATTGTTTGTAAAGTTACGTTCAAAAGAATTAATAATAAGATAATTGATAAAAATTATTACGATATTCTTCGTAATATTAGATAATTTTGCTTTATAAGCTAAATATGTTACTACGTTTAATCATAAATCAATTCGTTCTATTACTACATTCACTTCTTTTCTAATATACAAAAATATAATAATAATGGCGTTCAAATCAGTATTGTTTATGTGTGCTCAAGCTCTTCTGGTCCAGGTTAATATTTCTATTGTAATAAAAATTAAATTAAAAAGTTATGAAAGCCCCGACTCCGAAGTTGCTGGCTTCCTACAAAAAATTCAATATATTTAAATCGGTTCTGTCGTTTGGCTGCTACGGACAGACATACAGATTTAAGATTGGGCTGTGGTTACAAACGGCCACCTACCTGACGTCAACCCTCATTGGGAATGCTATTGCTAGCAATCAGTTGGGAAGGCCATATGTCCTTCAGGCACTACGCATGAGATCCAAGGGGATACCTAGTATAATTAAGATTTAGTAAATCACTACGAAGTTTAAAAGTTTTAAGTACCGCAAAACTAAACGTATCTTATTTATTTCAGTGCGTCTTCGGTCAAGTTGCCTATAATACGTTAATACCCGCCGCTCCTCTCTCTGCAGTCGGCAACTCAGGAGTAGAGAATACCATCGTAGTTAATAGTGGCGCCAATCCTCTTGGCAACCTTGGACTTGCCGCAAATGGAGCCGCAAACGGAGTAGGACTCAACACAAATGGAGTTGGAGTCGCCACGAACGGAGCTGGACTTACCGCTAACGGAGTCGGACTCGCCGCAAATGGAGTTGGACTCGCCGCAAATGGAGTCGGCCTCGCCGCAAATGGAGTCGGACTCGCCGCAAATGGAGCTGGACTAGCAGCGAACGGAGTAGGACTCGCCGCAAATGGAGCTGGACTCGCCGCTAACGGAGTGGGACTCACCGTAAATGGAGCTGGACTTGCCGCAAATGGAGCTGGACTCGCCGCTAACGGAGTGGGATTCGCCTCACTAGGAGCTAACACTGGGGCCGTTCTGAATGCTGCCAATCCAAACTACCTCAACGTGGCTTCTGTATCAGGTGGTGGCGTACTGCCTGTCACTTCTTACAGCCCTATTGCGCCAGCTGGTCTGACAGTCCTTTCTGACAACGTCATTGAGGGAACACTGTTTGTGAGTGGTGACTTGCCATTCCTAAGTGCAGTGGCTTTCGAAGGTGGTTTAGCTACGGCAGGATCAGGCGCTGCCTCGTGCGGCTGTGGTGATGGAAGCGTAGGTATTGTTAGTGAGAATGCTGGTGCGGGTCTTGGATTGGCAGGTCTCGGTGGGATCAATAACCTCGGCGGACTAAGAGGTCTTGGCCGTGGTGGTTTAGTTTTGTAATTTATGTATCTTAGTAGTTATAGAGACAGATAATAAATTAATTGTGTTTTAACAAGAAATTGTAGTTTTAATGTAATATTTTTTGATGTAGTGTCTTTCCTCAGTCGCCATATTTATCCATAAATAAATAAGTTAATAACCTCACTTATTTTTATACTGAATAACTGAATATTAATATTATAAGGTTAACACTATCAGAGTGATAAATAAAAATTATGTGTGTCATGGCCTCGTCGCTCCGAATGTGATGAACACGTGAGATTAAAAGACGAATGTTTAAGAAGCATATCTTGTAACAGAAGAATATCAACATGAGTGGAATAAAACATGTCCCGACAATATAAAAAACAATATTCCAAAAAATAGCACTCCAATAAAATTAATTTCGACCCTACAGTAACACCCGAGTTTAGGGTCGCTGAGTAAAAATTCCGACGTGATCCTTTCGCCGCGAAAATATAAGAAATGGCGCGATAAAACTTAGGATGGGGAGGACCAGAAAAAATCTATTTCCCGCCATCGAACGTGCATCAATCATATAAGAACAATGACTGAGTGTCAGGTACATAACTCTTGGGATTTTACATAAGTTTGCCGTTTATCGCCAATGAAAAATGGTTACTAGATCGGAGATATTGATGACGTGTCAATTTGATGTTTTCTTTTTTAAACGGATTCATTTAGCTCACCCCATTTATTTTATTTTTTTAATCCAAACCTTGATGGAGATTTCGTCTTTTATAAAATTTGACTTTTAAGATGGTGGTTTACCCGAAGCTGGGCTTCGCGCCGACTGTTTTAGTTAAAAAAACAAGTTTCTCAGTATTCCAAATAAAAGTCTTGATTATTGATATAGCAAATGTAAGCAATAAGTATTACATTTTGAAGTTATTTAATTTAGCAAATGTATCATACTTTAAGTTAATTAAAAACAACTAAAAATAAATCAATTTTACAAAAAAATTACTTGCTAATGAACGTGAAAAAAAAAAAACAAAAGGACGAGCGGAGTCTTTTTTTAAATTTAACCTTAAGAAGAGTTAATACTCGTACTTAATGTTGTTTCCAAAATATTTCCACGGAACAGGAGAAATTGGCCTTGAAATGAAAAGACGGCTAAATCGATCCATTTTATCCACAGGAGTGACAACACTAATCCTGTGCATGCGAACACACAGCTGGTATATGTAGCCGCGAATACTGGTTTAATAAAAAATGAACAGATACATAATACGAGGGCTGCTATTTATGTATCCGGAACTGGCCAATAATTCTAGAATATTTAAAAAGTAATTACAACATTTGAAAATAGAACTCTTCGGCTAGAGAATAAATATTTTTCATGTCCCTGTCATTTGTTTTTTTCAATTGGCGCCAATTTTGAAAATAGCTTGTCTTCATTGCCATGGATTTAACTCGTGAACATTTTCGCGCGATGATTTATTATGATTTTCGGCGTGGATTAACTCAAAAACAGTGCATCGAACAACTGATTTTAACTTTTGGAGATGAAGCACCATCGAAAACCACTGTGTATTATTGGTTTAAGGAATTTCAACGTGGACGGTCTATGCTCACGGATGAAATTAAGGAGGGTCATCCTAAATCGGTAGTGGTACAAAATATTGATGCTGTGCGACAATTAGTAATGCAAGATCGTCATGTTACATACCGCGAGATAGAGGCGTCTCTGGGCATTAGTATGACGAGTATACACGCGATATTACACGAACATTTAATTGTTAAAAAAATTTGTTCGCGTTGGATTCCGCACAACTTGAGCGTAGATCAAAAACAGGCTCGTGTCGACTGGTGTAAGAAAATGATAAAAAAATACAACCGTGGCACGTCAAAAGCTGTTTATAATATCTACACAGGTGACGAAACCTGGATCTATGCTTATGACCCTGAAACTAAACAGCAGTCAACGGTGTGGGTCTTTCAAGATGAACCGAATCCAACAAAAGTTGTTCGTGCGAGAAGCACTTTAAAAGCAAATGGTCGCTTGTTTTTTTGGTATCAACGGACATGTAGCTACAGTGCCACTAGAGAATAGTAGGACGGTTAATTCTGAATGGTACACCACCATTTGTTTGCCAGAAGTCTTTGAAAAAATACGAAAGAACAACCCACAACGCAGAATCATACTTCATCACGACAATGCTAGCTGCCACAAGTCGGCTGAAACAAATAATTTTTTGGAGGGTCAAAAGATTGAATTGACGGGTCATCCGCCGTACAGCCCCGACCTGGCACCCAATGATTTTTATTTATTTCCAAACATTAAACATAAATTACGTGGTCAACGTTTTTCGAGCCGCGAAGAGGCCGTTGATGCGTTCAAAACACACGTTTTGGACATACCTCAATCAGAATGGAAAAAGTGCTTTGAAAATTGGTTTCATCGTATGCAGAAGTGCATAGATCATCGCGGATAATACTTCGAGAAACAATAAAACCATATGTAATAATATATTTTTGTTTAATTTTGTTATTCCGGATACATAAATAGCAGCCCTCGTACTTATTTGGCCTCCTTTTTTCGTGTTTTGACGTTACTTGCGATGTGTCCACGAAGCATAATCCGAAGTAGATCTTGTCCATATTAATTGTGTCATTTGAAAGTATCTCAACCCTTTAGTTTTCAGATAACGGATTCGATTGATGACCGTAATCTACTCGCTTTTTCTATATAGATTGGCGTTTCAAGTCTAGCCTAATATCCAAAGTTGAGTTTGTTTTTCATTTACTGGCCACATGAATTAGGTACAACAACTAAGTAGGTAAACCGACTTTCCCATACAAAGTCCGATAGGCTAATCGGTTAATTTACCCTTATTACAGACAGACGCGGCAGAGGATTTTGTTTTATTTTACAAGAAATAGGAGAAAACAAATAATTTGTCATTATTTAATAACATTTCTTTGGATGCTGTTATCAGCCTTGTTGTGAAAAAAGTTGATCGTTTATTCTATCTACATTCATAAAGGCTTTGTCTCCCTCTATTGTATTACTTCATAATACAATATAGAATATTTGGCCATAAACGATAATATTTAACATAACTACATTACGTATGCACTTTCAAATAAGCGGAACAAAAGTCACATTCATTGTGTTGTTGAATTGTTGCACACAAAACTCATATTATTATGAATCATTTAATTGCATACCTGCATAGTAGCATGTCACAGCACTCAGTGATATGACACCAGTACACATGCAAATGCATTGTTCACATGTCGCGAGTTAACTGGCGAGAAAGTGTCCACGGTCGAATGCTCCAAATACTCCCAGGATCCCGGATGCGTTCAGGGCTAACTATGGCGCCATAGAAAATATATTATTTTTGGATATTGACTATACATGAATAAGTTTAACAAAGGATGGCGCGATGTAGCGCTGGACCGAGGGTCGTGGAAGAGAGAGAGGCCTTTGCCAAATACTAGGACATACATCGCTATTAAATAATACTCACCTCAGCCCACTTTCCCAAATAATTATTATTCTCTATTTGAAATTTACTTATACATTTCGTAAGTACATGCGTGAACAAAAATCATTGAGGGGAAATACATCCGCATCATTAATTGGCCACCTTCCCTTAGCTAAGTAGATACCTGACACCGAGAATCTACTATATACTCGGTGCGTGTGATAAAGGCACTTCAAAATATCGAGGCATCATATTCCGAGAGCGGTTGACGTTTACCAGACAATCGTTTGTAATACAAACTAATTCTCTCTTAGATTTAATTAAAATTACGTCACAGAGGGTGAACTTCATAGTATAGGTACAATCTCTCGCTGGTACCGAGACCCTTCAAGGGGTTCTCAATAGGGTTGACGACTACAACGGCTAGACAAAAGCTGCTGAAACGCCGAAATTTTTAATACAAAGTCGTCGCGTCTGCCTGCCTGTCTGTTCGCGATAAACTCAAAAACTATTGCACGGATTTTCATGCGGTTTTTACCAATAGTATAACTCCTGGGGAAGGTTTAAGTTATATTTCATTATGTTTTACACGAAAGCCGAAGCAGAGCGAAGCCGGAACGGGCCGCTAGTAAAATGAATGCTAGGTCCTAAAGTCCAAGCAAGAAGATTCAATTTTCGCTTCAATCTTTTTTCACAATGGACTTTCTATTATTCTGTGACCATGTTTGAAGCTAGAATGCTTGCCAAATGGAAGAGCATTACATTCCTAACAAGTCCAGCCGGCGCAATAGTTTGTTTCGTCCTTTGAGTATATCATTGTAGAACGTGCTGCTAATTTACAGTGCAAAGTTTTTTATAATTACATTTTCAAGGCAACTTCTTCTTTCTCTTTGGCTGATTTCCCGGTTGCTATCTCAGCCATAAAACGTTGACACCCAAAGTACATTTTCCCACTTTTTAATCACCATTTCACACGGACTTCGGACTATTGACGACCTCTGTGGCGCAGTGGTAAAATGCTTGCCTCTGAACCGAGAGGTCGGGGGTTCGAACCCCGGTCGGATCATGATGGAAAATGATCTTGTTCTGATTGGCCCGGGTCTGCAGGCCCTGCAGATATTGCAGGCCTACCATCAATTTTTGCAGGGGGCTTACCATCATCTCCTAACGTGATCCACTTTATGACCTAAACTGATCTGCATCGCAAATTCGTACCATCGACTTAATTTTTAGTATTAATGCGATTAGTTTTAGGTTTCATTGGAGTCGTTATCTGTAAAAGTTGATGGTAGGCCTGCAGGACCGTATTATAACTACCTACCTACGGCTGATTTTGAAAAGGTTTTTCTGTGTTTAAGCTATATACAATCTACATTCATGAGGAATGCTATGTGTTGTTCTTCCTGTTGTAATTCCTGCGGAAAAGATGAAAGAATTTCTGGATTTTCTAAGCAAAGCTATGTTAAAATACGTCTTTTCAAAAAAAAAAAAACCTACCTACATAAATTACAACTGAGAAGACGAGTAGCTAATTGAGCCTTTAATATTAAACGGCATATTAAGGTAGGTACCTACTTAAATAACGCACCCATTATTTTAAAAATATCACAATTGAATTAACTATTCTGACATTGCGTTACTTAAATGTACTTATATTATCATCCAAAATTATCTATTTGATGAATTATTCTTTAATAAATTAGAGTTAAGGATTTTTGATATTCTTTAATTTTACAAGTACTTTTACAGTTTACTTTTTTATTATTATTAAATTTAACCAGTTTTTTAATGTATAATGCGATTGACTTGAAAGACCGTGGCTTCATATATTCTAAGTTATCATTCGTATATACTAAGTTTTCATCAAATATTTACTAACTTTCTGATTCTATCGGATTACCAAATAACTTAATTTTTGTTTTATATACCGAATTCTATTTATTCAGCGTTTTAACGGGTAGTTCTGAAATTTGAGATGTCTCAGATTTAGTTTTGTTTCAACAATAATTTCATCGTCAAATACAAAATACGGTACAAAATAAGAACAAGAAAATGACGCCTCGGTCCCATTTGTACATAATAAATTAAGTAAGCATAAAAATCGGCCATTGTCGACGTGAAAGACCAACACAGTTTTCCGAAATACTCTTTTATTTCTAAAGCCAAAGTACTGATAGTAAAATAAAAATGTTTTACGTTAAAAGCTTTGAACCATTTTATGTATTGTGTCCAATAACACATATACCACGGTGGTTTTATTTTATTGCATTGATTAACGAGACAAAGTTAAAATTACTTGGTAAAAGAAATAACGTTGCTGATATTGAGTTGTTACTTTGAGTATTAAAACAACCGGAGAGTTAAGGAATCGTTGCTCACGTCCACAACATAATGCTTTACATGCTCCACGCGTGTCCCCTTTATAGCGCTAAATGAGCAATCAAAAACAAAGGCGTAGGTAACTTTATAAAACATTGTACAAAACAAGTGGCGCAGAACAGACAATTCTAGTAACTATCAGAGGCCAAGGCCCTCGCTGAGACAGCGAAGAAGTTTAGTTTAATAACCTCGTCCTTTTTTTAAAAGTCGGTAGAAAACTGCGCACAGCACTCAATTAACTCATTTTTCGTTCCGCTATTTTAAAAGGGTAAAAAAATTAACGTTCATACGTTTTTTTTTACCCTTTCGGTTAAATTGTGGTGCAGCTGAAGTTTTGATGCGATGGGGGGCTGAATGTGGTCTCTCCGGTTGGTTTAATGCTTAAAAAATTCCCTACGATATATGAAACTAATTGTTATCAATAGTGGTTTCAGGCCGGCAATTAGATTGATTGATTGATTGATCATAACAGTGGTTACTAATAGGCTAGATAACGAGTTCAGGCAATAGTAAAAAAATATAAGTAGCCTATGTTTGAACATAGGTCTTTATTTAACTACATGCATACCAAATTTCATAAAAATCGGTTAAGCGATTTAACCGTGAAAGCGGAAAACTAACAGATAGACTTTCGCATTTATAATGCGATAATGACATATTGCGTGCTTTAAGTATCGCATGTGAATATTTCAAATTTTAATAATGTATTAATTTTAGAAGCAGTGGTCGAGGTCCCAGGATCATATCCTACTTGTGCCACATGACGTGCCGATTTGACTCGTGTATAGGTATTTTTTTAAATAGTGAGGAAACCTGCACACTGGTCGATTTATCAACTAGCATGTGAAATGGCAATAGCAACCACTCCATTAATAGTGCCAATAAAGTCGTAATGTGTGCTTTATTCCACGTAATACATTACGTGGAATAAAGCACACATTGTTATTACATTCACACACACACATTGTTATTATATACACATTGTTATATGAAGATCCAAAAATTATGATGAAATTAATCTCTCGCACCGCGTTTGTATACTATGATAACCGTATTTACATCGTATATATCGATTATATACATATTTACAGTCACTAACACAATATAAACTCCTATAATTCCTATGTGTAAGTGTAAATTCTTCAAAAGTATTATGGAACACTCCAATGGCAGACGAAACCAAACCATAACGTATTCTGAAACAGTACACCGCCATCTAGCGGCAACGGATGAGGTTAGAATAAAGGATTTTGGGTCAGAGTGAAAAGGAACACACTGTGTATGTATTAAAATTAGTTATTTCCTAATCACTTATCTATTATGAAGTAAAACTAAATTTGATTAGATGAAAGTGTTCAAGTATCATAAAGCCATAGTAAGTATTTCCCGTGTTACCAATTATATTTTACACCACACAATTTTTCATCACCTGTAAGAAAAACAAAACGCGCACGAAATTAATTATTTCTTTTTGTCATAACGGAAATGAAAACAATACATTTAGTTACCGGTTGCGCGAGTTAGTTTTAACTTTAATTGTAACTTGTGCAGTTACATATTTATAGCAGTATCTGAAGGTCGAGGGTGAAGTTTATTACAGATTATAGCAATAACAATACAATTACAGTTGCAGATGTTGTTAATAACCTGGCAATAAACGAGCAATATAATACTCGATGCATGAGATTCCATCGCAATATTAAAAACTAATAAATATTTACAACTTGCTGTTACTCATTGCTCTGCTCACAGTATTCTATGTTTTACCTCGGATCATTAACTGTATAATTTCTAAATTCCCCCTAAATTGGCAGACTTTCGAAGTTATAATATTAGTATGGATAAGTCAGCCACAGAATAGGTCCCTGTTGTGTGGCGACGAAAAAGTTGTTTCCCCTGAACAAGATGGTCGGACGTAGTGTTGCCGGATTATCGATAGTTGACCTTGTCGATAACGCGAATAGTCCTATCGAAAATATTGAAATGCTGCAAAACTATCGATTGCATGACTGATTTTTGAGGTCACGATAGTATCACGATACTATCGGTAGACTATCACTATCGCAACATCACTAGTCGGACGATCTAGATGCGACAGATAAGAATTGATGGATGGATTGATGATTGATGATGAAGTAGAAGGCAGGCCTTTGCCTAGGAGTGGAGCACCACAGGCTAATCAAAAAAAGTGTATAAAAGATGTCAAAAATTGTCGGTAAATTCATCTTATAGTGCCCTCCCAGATTCTGATGACCAATATCCTCATAATTCCCCAGGCTGAAGACTTTATTTGTCATTTCGAAATTTGGGAGCATATTTAGACGTACATAGAGGATTTTAGACATTTTGCAACAGATGACATTCAGAAGGTCATCTAGACCTTCAGAGTTCGCGATACGGATCAGTAATCTTGGGTTGGTATGGGGGAAATGGTTCCAGAATTGAAGGACCGATCACCCGTCTGGTGCTTGCGTTGGCATCCCCAACCATGAAGGCATAAATAAATAAATAATACATCATTAGGGTTAGTTTCAAAACATGGTTAATGACGTGGACTAAAAGAAAAAGCCATGGTTTTTAGGTAGCAGATACGTTATATCTCCTGTACCTCGGACCCGTGTGCTTTAAGTTAACCGGTCATACAGAGGAGACTATGTCGGTGTAACAACTTTGCATTCAGGACACAAGTGGAATATCTTCAATTCACATACTAGACGATAAAATATATTTTGTAAACCAAAATGCATATTTCCTCAAAATGTTTAGTGGTCACACATGAGTATGCACATGAAACAGATTGGTATTCAAACTCACGTGGCACGAATAGGACTCGAACGTGGGACATTTCGGTTAGCAGACAGGCGTGCGTAACCATTAGACCGCCGCCTCAAACAATAACCATAAGTTATTTTATAGCGCATAACTTGGCATCTGTGGCACGAGTAATATTGACTGCAAGCTCAATGAAAATACTATTGGAAATTCTGTTAGAACTGTAACTTAGTTGAAGGTAAGACAGATGTAACATAGAACCTGTACCATGAAACATAAAATACGTAGCTCGTCATTGCGTCCACACGTTCTCTTTTTTTACACGATATGGGAAAAGAGAGCGTGTGGACGTAATAGTAATGTGCTACGTGTTGTATGTTTCGTGATAGGCCTTCTGTATAATTTAACGGACATCCGAAAAATAATATAACGTTATGTGGTTATTTACGTTATTAGCTGAGAGACTTGGAATTGAGAAAGTGACTACCAGATTTGACCTCGTTGTATGGCAATGCCGATATTTTGCCGGAATTTTCATATATTCGTTCCTCATTGAAAAAAGTTTTCAACGAATGACTTACTAAGAGTGTATAAATAGAAATAAATGATGTGTTCGTAAGTACATCGGAACAAAATAAATCCCAGTGGTTTATCAGTTAACCCTTGCAATTTTCGAAGGGCGTTGACATTTAAGTTCCCGAATAGTTTTCCAAATAAGTAGATTCAATCGAACAGGATTCGAGGATTTGTCTCGTCTGGTGTTTTGTTTACTTAAACTTAGTTAAGAGGTTAAATGTTTGTAATTTTCTCCTACATTAAAAAGCTGCTTTAAAACACAATTCTAACGATATCTTACACGTATAAACAAGATACCTAAATACTTTTGTTTTTATAGGAGTTATGAAAAATTGTTACGGAAACGGAATAAGGGGTATAAAATCAGATATTATTGTGAACCAGCTCTTCAACCCGGGGCTACGCCTGCGGGGACAGTTTTTTTTCCGGGAAGAATGGTCTATATCCTTCTTCGTATTCGTAACTATATGTGTGCAAAAATTCAGGAAGACAAGTGGAGTAGATGAAGCGTGAAGACAAACAAACTTACTTTCTTGCTTTTATTAGTTAGGAGTGAACACTGGAAAAACACTTATTGCTTTTTCATTAGACAAAAAATACAAGTAGGTACCCTACCTCTGCCAACAAAAGTACAAGAATTACAAATCACTTGCTTAAAACTAACGAAAACGTAAAAATAACCTAACTATTATTATAAAATTTAGTAAGTTAAACTCGTGGTTAAACTGCAGAATTTTCAACGCAATTAATCTTGATACAACTGTCCGAAAAAAAGCGAGTTGAAACTTTAAAACTCACGAGAAGAATCATTTGTTACTCAGACATTACATTTTGAAGTCTCAGATCTGAGGTAAGTAAGTTCTTGAACTTTCTAGTCTACGAAGTTATTTCCACATAGACCTTGCTGTAAAAGTCATCTGCATGGGTGGGTGAGAGAAGCAGTGTAGTGCACAACTAGGCAACGCTTGTGTGACACCCCTATTGCAAGGTATTGCAAGCGTCTAAAGGCTGAGGTGACCACTTACCATCAAGTGGACCGCATGCCCGTTAGCCTGCTTAGTAGTAGGTATAAAAAAACCTCACTGGTGTGATGGCTAAGTATGAAAGTGATTTTAAGATTAAGATTTTAACACATAACTATTTCCATGTCTATGTGAATTGAGAATAGCTTTCTAAATTTTACTCACTATCTGATAGTTCTTTCTCTCTCATCTGAGCTTTTTCCCGGTTTCTTCCTCAATCGTTATTCGTTGTAGCTCAGGGTTCGCTTTCCTACTTTTACTTTGCTTCGCACATAGAATTCTAATGCTTTTATAGTTCTCGTAAAGATGCGATTTTATCTGTCTCGCAGCTTGTAGCGAAGACTAGGAGAATTTTAAATGGTAGTTAGTAGTTAAGACTAATTAAATTCTGACAAAATTAATATAATGTTTTCTTTGTTACATTCGAAGTGGACAGAAATTACTGGCCTAACAAGTGATTGTTTTCTGAAATGTCTTAAAATGATAAATATGTATATCACACAAACAAGTAGGTACCTAAACTTTTAGACAAAGTATTAGAGGACTATAGTTATTTGTTTTAACCATGTCTTCACCTATTAACGTATGTCGGTCGACTAACCAGTAACCCTGTGTATTGTAAAATACATTCCGCTTCGTTCGTTGTGTTGGCGGTTTCTCTATATTCAATTACGTACGTGCCTTGCTGGAATATGCTGGATTATAACGTTGACTATCTGCGAGCTGCTGCAATGGAAGCTTCAAAGACATGATCATTATTGCCTTGAAAGCTCCAGGACATGTACCTCAAGTGAGTGAGACAACGAACTAACTTTATACACGACAGGTTGGCATGCCTCCAAAGCAGGGCTGTCACAAATGCGAAAATATATGTACAATTTTATAGTTTGCAATATCACGTACTATTTATACGTCACACTTCAGTACAGCAACCCACCTAAATATTCATTGTGAATGCGCTGCTCTCACCCCTGCATGCATAGTTCATTAATGGTGACTTGACATGCAGTTGTACGTAGGAAGAATATTTTATACCAAACGAATCTCTTAATTTTGTTCAAATAGGAAAATAGAAATATGTTTGTTTTGGTTGCAAAATTTGTTCGGAAATAAACATGAACATTGAATGGCTTTCAGGAGAAAAATATAATTTATTATATCCTTTTGCCTATATGAACGAGTTAATCACCTACCGGGCTGATGTTTGTACGGTTTCCACCAATATATATAGTATTCATAATATACATTGTTATATATTATTAATATATATTATTATATATTTATATATATATTATTAAAACAATATATATTAATATGTATTAATAATATATATTAATATATATTTGATTCCTGTTTTCCTTTGATACTTATTAAATGTCATACCCGAGCGAATGGTGGGATGGGCCGCTAACGTTATATAAAGATCTAGTCTAGTGCCAGCCCTACATCGGCCGTGCAGCAGTTTATCCGTCGCTATCTAGTGCCTTCAATTTAATTCATTTGTTTTCATTATCGTTTACTAGGAGTTTAGAACAACGTTGTTAATGGAATGACTGATCTTTCGCTTATATTTTACTCATATTATCATTCTGATATTATTTATTTATGCAGTTCTTTTTGAGTATGTTAATTACGACCTTCCACGACTACCTACCTCGTCTATAGGGTCCTAGTAGGATGTGTGTGTTCTAATATTTGTTATAGTGGTATGTAATCGCATACACATTAGTGAACTTATATAGACTGTCAGCAAATGTGCAGGTTTCTATGAAAACTACTATACACGAGTCAGATTGATATATAAACTCATGTGGCACGAGTAGGATTCGGATCTGGTACCTTTTAATCCCAGGCGGATGGTCTTAACCACTTGACCACCACCGCATCGTTCTGCAAATTATAGTTGTTTGTGCAAAACTTAAAAATTCCGCCTTTATTGTATATTTAGACACGACACAGTAGTCACATCTTAATTTTTTACGTGGTAGACAATGTCAAGTTGCGAACCTCGGAAGCCACACTTACTTGGTGACATTGAGATTCAACAGCCTATCGCAATGGGAAGTATCTTTAATTCCACATTAATGTCGTCAGTAATAAGAAAATTACTTGAATTCCTCACTTAACCCAAACACCGTAAATTGTCAACATATTCTCATCAGTCAACTTGATTTCGTGAGAACCGACACGAACTCGTTAACTATTAATTAACATCAGAGTAATATATCCATACTAGTATTTAATGAGAAAATCTGTCTTTACGCTTCACGAAATGCTGGAATGAAGTATGAAACCGATTTCCCCTGAGCGCTTTCCCGGTTGCTTCACAACAGTAAATTGGTGGAGCCCAGGGAATACTTTCCTACTGATTTACTGATTTTTATTAAATTTGGTATGGAATGGATATAGTTAAAACCCGAAGTCAATCATATGCCAACATTTTTATGCCATGAAGTCAAAAGTTGAAAAACACAATATAGTTTCAATCCGAGCGGATCCGCTGGCAACATCTTGTAATAGATATATGGATGTGAAAGGTGCTTATGACAAATGTCCTTTAAATCCGAGATTAACTTGATATTGTCTTTGTTACTGTTAGGAATTTGAACTCAATTACCTATGTGATAAAACTCAAATTCGGAAAGCCTATATGTGCAAATAATTTGTAGATTCAATAACTTTATCATCTCGGGTAACATTTGTAATCGAATCGTATTAGATTTCAAATAATGTTTTGTTAAAAAAAAGTATGGAATTCCATATTTTCTGATTATAATCCATAAAAGTGGTCCAAATTGTGTCTTGTTTTGTTTTAATTTATGTGATAAACGTGATAAAAATTATGTGAAACAGCTGTCATCATCATCATCATATCGAGTGTGTTATTACTAACACTGGTGTCAGATTTTATTCAAATCGCCTAAAGGCATCTGACATGACTTTTACGACTACTTACCGCCGTCTAGTGGCATGAAAATGTTATCATATGGTTGACTTCAGGTTTTACCTATATCTTTGTGAAGTAATGAATGCTATAGATATTTTTTAACCTATTCCGTTCAACTGCATTGCAAAGGTCTCACTCTATTCCTGCCAAGCCATTCTATCCGATGCCAAACCCAAGAATTTCTTCCTACTTTATTATATAAGTAGAATATAACTAATTTATTATTAGGTCATGTTAAGCGAGAGAAAACTGAAGTCATTTTTATATCTTCCTTTTCGCTTATACAATATCATCTGTTTATCCCTTATCGTGTGCCGGCTTTTACAAAGGCAGCCTCGCTTGCCTCGTCTACCTCATGTGCGTCTATGGTTTTCTATGTCTTTGCCTTAAGTCGAATAAAATCTGACTTCAGTGTTAGATATAACACTGAAGGAAAAAGGGTGGTACAACGTAAATATGATACATAAATTTATGATTGGATCACTATACGAGTTCTTCGTTAAATAGGAAACTACTTATGAAAATATTTCTGGATCAAAGGAGTTAAGTATAAAACTTAGATCACTATATTCCCTTTCGAAAACATATAAAAGTAACAGCTTTTTTATGATTGAAAACTAATAAATATCACCGGCTAACATAATCTCGGAAAAACAAAGATTATTTTAACTTTCATTATGAGCGTGAAACTTCTCTTAGGGTGAGTTACACAAAATGGCGTTCTTTGCGTTTTTTCTGCATTGGTTAAAGTTAACGTCAAAGTTGACTCGTGCAACCTTTACGAAGCTTGGATTTTGTAGTCGATTTTATACATCCATGCTCAACAGGTAATTAAATATGTTTCAACTCCGTATCGAAGTTTTCTATGCTGGTCTAGAATCATAAGTCAGCTGCTTCTCCTCCACCGCAGATTGTAAAAGTCAATCAAGGGAACACTCTTTAAACCGAAGATTCTTCTCATAGCCGGCAACCTATAGCTTTTTTAAGTTAAGAAAATTTTCATTACAAATAAAACAGCCTATTTATTCTGCCCAACAAAGAAGCTCACGAATATCTTCAATCGACCCACAGGACTCCGACGATCTCTGGCTAGGAAGAAACTAGAAAAACCAACGGATGATAAAGAGTGAAAAATGATTTTCAAATACTGAGGCGTCCGATCTTTCAGTAAAAGCACACAGATTATACAATACTTCCAGGAGCAGAAGTAATATACGAATTTTCCCCAGTCACCAAACTAGTACCTGACGAATTTTGGCGCGGTGCCAAAACATGTGGCGGGCCGTGGCGGGGCTGCTCCGAAATACTGTAATTAGTTTCGTTGGACTTTAGGTTACGACTAATATTTTTCCTTAATGTGAAATTATTGTTTATTTATGTTTGTTACAGTGCCATATTAAAAATTTGGTAAAAAATATTGTATATTTATGTTTGATACATTGCCATGTAAAAAATATGGTAATATTACGCGGGACAGTAACACTGCATCACTATACACATTTGTTAGGGGCGTGCGATGAGGTTCCGCCTTAAGAAGGAGCGCTCTATATTTTCTCGTGGATATTGTACGAGGCGACGGAAGGACGCATAGCCTTCGCAGTTTACAACAATAGCATTCCCAAAGAGAGTCGATGTCAAGCAGGCAAAATCTTCAAAAATTTTAAGTATTGCAAGTATTTGAACGAAACCGGTAATACGATATGATACTAAAAAACCCTCGACTTGCATGCTTGATTTCCAAACGATAGAACGTACACTTTCCAATCACAGCTATGAACACTTTCGACTAAATTCTCTTTCAAATAAAAAAAAAATGATCAAAATCAGTCCAGCCGTTTGGCTGCTACCACATACAAATACACAGACTCGTTAAACCTATAACTCCCCTCCATCTGTCAAAAGAGAGTGTACTGTATACAGTCCACCTTAGTTCACTCATATTGTATATAGTCCAGTCCACTAATATTTTAATAAAGATACATGTTAATTAAGTATATAAAGCAAATCTTACAAGCTTTAATCTCAATAAGACTAGGTACACATAGACTTGATCGCGATTGCACTAAATCTAGACTAGTTAGTTGATGATTAAGTAGCGTTTAGACTAAATAGTCATTCAATGCGTCTATAAAAAGTTTACTGTGGCTGCCCTCCGTCGCTCACCTAGGACGCCGTAGTCATATTAATATACCATAATACGAATATCTAAGAACTTGTCGGAATGCAGATGTTGATCTAGAAGGTCACGCCCATATTGAAGATATTTTCATTGAAATTCCTCGGTGTTCCTCTGCGGAACTGAAATAACTATGAATTCTGAATTCATTTTACATCAGTTAAAACCAATTTAGAGCCTACTTTCAAATTCTAAAAATTGTTAATTAAATAGGTAAGTACTATAATTTAAAATAAATTTAACATCACGAACTAAATTTAATAAAATGATTAAAACTTATCAAAATGTTGTATTTTACTACAGTATACAATTATGAGCACAAGAAATTTAGTTTTTAATAGGCACATAATTTACTTCCAGTTAACTTCATACGTTGGAATATAATTCATAGAAATCAATAACGGGATGTGTCACTTTTTTAAAATAAATGCTTTCATAATAATTATTAAATTAACGCGAAGTAGATATCTAGCAAGGTTGAAGTTCACCGTTTGCGCGAAACTGGGAATTTTCGTTCGAATCTTGAATCGGCGAGGAGCGGGCGCGTAGGTCACCAGTGTCAATCCAGACGCGCGCTCACAGACACGGGCTGGCTGTACGCAACTCATAAAAAAGTAAAACTAAAAACTAAAACTAACTTTTTAATTCCACTACACCACTTGACATTCCTTTTTCGAGTCACGAATGTGTAAATAAAGAAAACGAATTTGGCCAGTGCGAGAAGTTTTAAAAAAGTTTGTGAAGTGTTCTGAATTTTATTGTTAAAAGAAAGAAAACAACTGTGACTCCGGTGTTAAATAGTTACTATTATCTAATTTTGAGAATTAGTGATTTAAGTGCTGTCATTTAAATTAAAATATTTGAAAGAAGTTCATTACAAATGTTTCTTGAGATCTGAAGGTAAGTTCGTCTAACTTTCACTTTGTTTACCTAAATTATTACTAAGTAAGTTAAAACATATTTTAGATTAATATCTACAAACGTTATGAGGTTTACTAATGTACTCGTAATATTGAGTTAATTTTACAACTCCCTCAACTATTTAATTTTTCATTAGGTACTTACTATTTAAATTTAGAACCTAAATGTAAATTCAGTTGTAATATCAAATCACACAATATTGAATTATGTTACTAGACATTTAGTTAACCATAAATATTTGAAAAATAGGGATGTATTTAAAAGTTTAAGTTAGTTTAATTCCAATCAACAATATTAATGAAGCCTAGGTAAATAATTCGTAACTAATTTCAGTTTACGAAAATCGCTTCTTTTATTGGGATAATTTTTATTACATTGTTATTGGAACGATAAAAGATATAAAAAGAAAAATCGTCAAAAATATTGTTGTAAACATTGTACAGGAAGACAGAAAGTTATTTAAATACTGAACTAAACTGCAAGTACTAGTAGTACGACTTATCACTACACGATATAAAATACTGAATTTCATGAAATTTAATTTAATTCATAATGAACCTAGAAATAGTTATCATCAAGTCAAGCACGATAAGCTTCATCTGAAAAGTGCGAAGTGGAGATGAAAATGCGATGCTCAACGGCTGAGGAAGAAACCAGGAAAACGCTCAGATGAAAGAACTATCATCATCATCTGCCTTACCTTATACCATTGTCTGGGTTCGGAACAATACGTCTCAGATCAGAGATCATCATGTGACTTACCTTATTTAATTGTGTGTGTTAGTAAAGATATTTATTTTGTGGGTAGTATTCCCCAATAAAATTTTATTTAAAGTTAAATATTTTCCATTATTATAATAAAGAGAATTAAACATATAATTCTGGAACAGCCGGACGGATTCGAAACAATCCATGCGAGCGTAAATATCATAAATAAATAAATCTCGGATTTTTTCGGGAAGCGAAGCCGCGGGGCGCAGATGCAATAAAATATAGCTTTAAACAGTTGAATTGTAAGTCTTTGTATTTACAACATTAACATAAATATTACATATCACGATTATTTACTCGAATGGATACGGTTACATTTACACAAAGCGCTGTGTGTTTATTCATTGGAATATTTTAACAGTTTTGAGTTTACCTGAGAGTATTGGAACTTAATAGTTAGGTATTGACCACACGCGTTCTACTAATACAAATTGTTAAAAATTGTTTGATGAGTCATAACTATTAAGAAACAGAC
Source organism: Plodia interpunctella (assembly GCF_027563975.2). Lineage (NCBI taxonomy): Eukaryota > Metazoa > Arthropoda > Insecta > Lepidoptera > Pyralidae > Plodia > Plodia interpunctella. The sequence continues at coordinate 8,708,310 of NC_071300.1, forward strand.
AAATTATGCAATAGATACTAAATCAGAAATCTATTCCCGTATTTTACTAAGGTTCCTGAAACATATGTGCAGTCCCCGGCATATAAGTTGAACCAAGATTAGAGATAAATGTGTTTTAAAAGATTTTTCGTGGTTATACCCGCAAAATTAAAAATTCTCGATATTTTTTGTGAATAAACCACGAAAAATTCTTTATAGGTAACAACACTCTTGCCTCTAATGGGTATTAAGATTTGGTTCAACGCGCCGCAGATTGTAGGTAGTTATATCAAAAGTTACTTTAAAGTGGACGGTTTAAATAGCTACATGTTTTACTGACTAACTGAAAAATGTATGAAATGCTACTCTAGAATCGCGGCTCATGATTCTTTGGGATTTTGGATAAACTATATCTATCTATATAAACTGAACTAAATTATAGCTTTACAACATATGACATTTGTACATATTTTTGGCATTTTTTGAACTAAATTAATAATATATTATACATTATACATGTAGCCTCCTAAATGCAGCAACATTGCAGCAATGTATTTACGAATATCTAAGATGCAACAAAGATGGATGCAAATTTCCAAGTAAACATTTGAAGTTTTCAGTTTCAAGCAACATCAGCCCAATTTAGTTGAAGCAAGCCCTGGCTTACTAGGATGAATCGGTGGAGGATTTCTGAGCTCGGTTCTGCTGTATTTTCGCAGATTATGCTATTTGCCACTCTAAACTATGATCCAGTTCAGATCTGGATTTTCGGTAATCCTAATTGATGTTATGAATATTAAAGTGGGTTTGTTGTTACGCTTCCAGGCTTTGTCTTATCTACTTCACCCTCTTTTCTTTTCGAGTTTGTTATTGCTAGTTAACACTGTTACCAGATTTTATTCAAGTCGCCTAAAGACATCCTATGTTCAATTTATGTGCAAGTTTCCTCAGGATGTTCTCCTGCACCGAAAGCAAATGGTACCATGAAAGCTACTACATGAGTCAGATTGATATACAAATTCATGTGAATTTGTATACCAATCTGACCAGGAACTGAACCCAGACTTGAATCCTACTGGATTCAAACCTGGGACGAAAAGTATACATTGGATTTCATATTCTAAGTAACTGCATAAAAATATAAATGATAAAAATTACGGAAACACATAATTAACCTTGACTTTCACACTAGGCCTGTCTCCTGGGAGTCAACGCTTTTTATCAAATAGAAATATCTATGTCTACGCGATCATTTAGTAACATTTAAGTAATGTTAGTAAGTTGTTAAAAAATTGCAAAATTAGGGAGCACAATTCATTAAATATCGATTTCAAACGGAAACCAAAATCCACCAAAATATCAAAGACCACTATAGTCAACATGTCACGCCCATGTAACCAAACCATGCTAAAATTATTTGTTCCGGCCCGAGGTGTGGTCATGTTATAAACTGCCAATCGCCGTGATATGTTACCTGCAGCTGAGTTAGTATTCATTTAATTTTGTCTGCTTAAAAGTCGCACACAAATCACTGCGTTAATTCGGTTGTAAGCACTACTCAGTTACTGATTTAAAATATGGATTTTTTACACGAACTGTGCAAAATATGTTCAACAATTCGGACGTATTAATTTGCAAACACAAACGTAAGCATGTTCGCACATTAAAAAACAAAATATATTTTCGACTGAGACGTTAACTAATTTTAAAAAATCCGATTATGTAATAAGATTTATGTATCATCCATGTATTCCAGCTCCCGGCACTGAAAATAATTAACTTGCCCTCGAAAAAAGAAAAAAAAGTCGTCGGGTTTTAGATTCCTATCAAAAAAGTCGCGGTGGAAAGGTGACGAAATTTCTGCTTCAAAAAGTAAAGTTTGCTGGATGAGTTTCTTTGTGATGCCTAACCGTGGTCGCGCTGTTGTTTCGCAATTTCGTCTAGGTATTAGAATTTCAGGGTTCCCTAACATTTTCTATTTTCGATAGACCAAAGCAATTGCCTTGTCATTGACAAATATGAGGTGTTCTATGGTGCTGGAAGGGCTGTTGGGACATGAGAAATAATGTGGCATGTATTGAATTGCTTCGCAGTCATACAAATCCCTCAAAACCTTGTCTAACCATGTATTCTAAGATAATGATACGTGTCAAAAATAATACAATTTTAGTTTTCAATTTTGACTGGACAAGACGCCTAGAGGCTTCAGATATGACTTTTACGACTACATAACATACATCCATTTAGTGCTAAAAGTCGCTTGCACGCTAATTAAAAAATAATGAACCATAGCAGGTTTTCTCACGAAATTTTCCATATCAATATTAATAAGGGAGATTGGCGCACGAACTCAAATGTAACGAGTAAGTAGGTAGTGGCAACAAAAATAGCAGAGACCAATCGAAAAAATCTAACTCACGGTATTCCTTTCAAAACACCTCAATTACCAGATGACAACTAGAAGGCGTAAACACCCCAGTTATTTTCAGCTCCCACTGAGAATGACGAATGTACGTGATATGAAAATGCACAGCAAACCCTTTGTGAGGGGTTAAACGAGACTGTCTCTCAACGCGCCCTTGTTTCTCTAACTACGAGTGGTTGTCTTATGACATACTAGGTGTTTTCTGCGACTTTATTTACCAGGCGTGGTCTTCTCTACCAGTCTACCGTTGGGATAAACTGAAAGATAAAATTAACCTGGATTGATTTAATTTTCTGAGTTATGATTCTTAATAGTCAAACATATATTTAAAATCTTTTTGCTATTTATCAAAACCTAAATCTATTTAAAATAGGACTACTTCTATATCCTCCCGTGGATGTCGTACGAGGCGACTAAGGGACACGTAGCCTAGGCTGATAGGGTTGGCGTCGAGCAGACGGCCGGTTGTAAATATATCCGGATCTTAAAAATTTTAAGGTAATTGTTACAATGACCCCGGGCTTTGCGCCGTCAAGAATGTACCTAATCTCCAACACGCGGAGATGAGAAAGACCATTTTGAGAATGGTCCCAAAATAGTATTTATTTTATTTATTTTTGTTGTTATAAAACATATTTAATTTACATAAGTAGGTAAAAATATGAAAGAAAAAAACGGGTTGCACCCCGGGAGTGCCACCAGAGTGACTCGTATTAATGTGGTGCATTTTTGACGTCTTACGAATTTTCGGTCACGTGTCCTGACGCGAGTTTAACATTTTTTTACCCATCACAAACACTGCACAACGCCGCTAAAGAAGTTTTCACTTTAAAAAATGTACATAGTTTGAATGATATCACCAACAATTTATCCAAAATTAAATCTCAAAGGAGTTGTTGCGAAACGGCAAAAATTGTGGGGCGAAAATGCACAGCAAAGACTCTCTTTGTGAGTGTTAACCACAGCTCGTCGTCGACTTTTTCAACACGTTTCTGCTTAATTAATTAAAAATACTCTACATGGAAATTTAACATATTACTTAATTAGTTACTCGTACATAATAATAAGTAGCTAATATCCCTCGTGAATCCGTCCGCTTATTTTTAAACGGATATTCCGTTTAAAAATTTTTTCTAAGACAAAAGGTACCACCACCAACTTTTCAAATGCGAAAGTAAGTTTGTTTGTTACCTCATCTTCCACTTTTATACACAACCAATCTTCTTGAAGATTTGCATACCTGTAGTTCGAAGTACGGAGAAGGACGTATGTCCTTTTTTTTCATCCTGGAAAATAACTAATCCCGTGGGAAATATATATATAATAGCTCCAATAATAAATCCTTAGTGGATAATCCTTAGTAGATGACGCGAGAAGAGGTAATACAAAATAAATTAACTCACTCCCCTATTTATAATATCGGTTGGGATATATTGGAAGTCAGGATAAAAACAAGTTCAGATAAATAAGCTAGTATAATTTTGTATGCAAACGGTAACTGTAAAATAATGAAAATCATTTTCCCGCGTCATCGCCTACAATAGAATTTAATTAACATAGAAGCTATATAGACCTACGTGTATACGAATTTGGAACGTCATTTCACCCGGCATATTGAAAAAATATGAATTAAAAAAACAAATAATATTCGCGAATTCAAAACGAAGAATATTTTTTTCGCTGTACTTACAAGTTTTGTAATTCCTTTTCATACCTTTATTATTTTTCTTTTAGTACAACTAATTTTTGAATAAATTGTTATTGTTCAATATCCATATAATAATATAGGCAGAGTTAATAATTTTCATTTGTTATCTGTGGCGCCATCTTTTGTTATTTTGCGCATGACATGAAAACCAAAACCCTATAAATGAATAAGAATAAAATATTTCTTCTTGATAACTTGTTATGGAACAAGGAGGGAAATATCCTTTTCCGTAGATGGTTATGAAAAAAAGTTATGAATAATGATAAATTAGTTCTTTTTGATTAGTTGTGAAACAGTGACGTGAAAAAGGAAATTTTATTTCCTTTTTTGTTTCCAGTTAGGAAAAATAGTTATGAAAATGGACCACACGAAACTGGCGTAGAGATATACATTTTGGCTTGACACAACATTATAATATGTTTTTGAGGTGTATTGTTCCCGCCCTAGAATAAGACCATTCCATATGCTTTCATGATGTCGTATGAAGTGACTAAAGAATACAAAACCAACGCACTCACAAAACAGTGCCACAAAGTAGGTAACATGCGTGTGACACTCCTTGCGTTGATAAGCTATGGTGACCACTTACCATCAGGTCGACCACGTGCCTTTTTGCCTGCTTGGTAATATAAAAAAATAAGACGACTGCCAAATTATTTAGCATAAATTATCCAAGAACTAATCCAAACAATTGATGTTTGGAGATCCGGCCGACATTGCCACTTTGTCCAATTTATAAACATGACGGTACGACACAAATTCGGTTAAACTGAACAGAATTTACCAACTTTTTTGAAACGTTTTTGTTCCGTGTCTACAGCTAAATATAATAAACAAAATTAGAGCTAAAATAAATTGTTTTCCTTTTCGTGAATATTTCAATTTTAAAAAAATACTACTGACTCAATTTATTTCCACTGCTTATAAAAATTATGTTTTTTTGATTTCTTGTCACATTCTTTATTTTTTTTTTATTTACGAGTAAACTTTATTGCACAAAATACAAATTGAAAAAGTACAAAAGGCGGGTTTAATGCTAAAAGCACTATTGGGTCATACAGATTTTTTTGTCCTCAATATAAATATCGCAGCCAGAAAATTATTCTCTCTATATTGTTTAGGTAGATGAAAATTAAAATTATTATGGATGTTTTATTGAAATTCGTATGTAAGTATTATAAAATGAAGATATGGATTACATGTAATAAAGTATAAGTATAAGTAACAAAAATAAAGATTTGATACTGAATTTTCGTGCTAAGTAAATGAACACTAGGTATTTATCTTTAAAACTGTATTTTGCCCCACTGTGCGTTCAAACCTTTTTGTGCACACACTTATACATAGCCGGAGGGTGTAAAAGACAATCAAAGGAATAAGAACCGAAGTCAACTGTAATTATTTGTTAGAGTGCAAATATTTGTCGTCCCTTTTCATTGTCCAAAGTGTTTATCGAATTTACTCAATATCTATTAATTTATTTGCTGACTGGTATGGTTCGTTTATTGAGAAAAAAAAATATAAGTATTTTTTGGTTGATACTAGGTTTGTAACTTACCCTAGTAATTTTAGTTTAGTTTAGTTTTAGTTTAGTTAGTGAAGTAAATAAACTATGAGTGACTTGCGCTGTCAAATTTGACGTTGACTTTAAACACACCGCTAACGTTTAGACAAAATGGCATACTTTGCGTTTTTCTGCGTCTGTCTACATTACTAATTTATCGGAGTAATTTTATCGGAGTCGCCACGGCAAGAAAATTTGAATTTGTTACTGAGATTGTATATATAAGTAAACAAACTATGAAACGATGGTTGTATTTGGGTGAGGCTAATTAAACATTTGATATATGTGTTTAATGAAGGCCGTATTGTTTGATTTGACTTGAGACTTCAAACTTGTGGTAAATGAATGCCCTTTAGTATTGGCTGGCAAATTAAATGACTCGTTTAGGCGCACCACTTCGATTTACTGTAGGAAACCATCAGATTGTCACTAAATTCATTTTTTCAGTTAACTGGATTAATATTTATTATCCTTACATATTATTAAAAGAAGTAGCCCCGTCGTGTCTGTCTATATGAATGCGATTAATTTAAAACACTACCGGACTGATTCTTGTGTGATTCCTAAATAACGTTTAGGTGTTATTTATTATGGTTTTACCTGAGCGAAGCCGGGTTGGGCCGCTAGTAGATAAGTACGTGGAAAAGAGATAAATTATTCCAAAAAATGTAGTTTGTAATCATATTTTAAGATGCATCAAAGGCAGCAGTATCAGTGAGGCAGTAGTAGAACGAATATAAACTACAGATTGTCAAAATTAACAATACTGGACTGTATCACAATAGTCAACTGTCGATACAGTCCGCCCGAGTAGTTTATCAACAAAACTAGTTCAGTCAGCTACTACTACAACCCAAATACAGTTTGCTTTACGAAATCTCCTGATGTTCTGTCAACTGCAACGTGTCCACTTCTCGTACTGTTTATTTAACTCAGATGATTTTTTAAAATGTGCGGTTTTGTCTTATTGGGTCAACAAAAGAAGAGTTGGATCGATTATCTATATAGATACATACTTGATCCTTTTTTCATTTCCATTTCCAGTAGAAGTATCTAGGGATTTTGATTGGTCTGACACTATTACTCAGGCAAAATGACTTTTGCATATCTATCTATACTTAAATTCGTATGCATATCTCACTTCAGTTACGAAAGACATAAAGTAAACAAAAAACAGTATGCAATTAAAGGTTTCCAAAAGGAGATTACAATAACAAATAGTACAGACACAAGTATGACGTGTATATTTACGTATTATTTGTTTTTATTAAGAATCCAGACTTAAATAATTTCAGTTGAAAAACAAACCGGAACACACTAATCAAACACCGAATCGAATGTTTGTAAAATTTGTTTTTTAAATCCGCAAATATCGTTGTAGGTGTCTCGTTTATGGCACCTTGTTATTTTGCAGAACTGAACAACTGAACTGTTTATTAGTACAGCAAGGCCTGGCCACGCTTGATTGCAATTAAAAATATAATTTTTCAGTCAGTGTGGTTTTACGAATATGATAATAAGTAGTTTTTTTATTCTGAAAAACGAATTTAAAAGAGCTGCTCAAATATATAATTAATTTTTGTGTTTGTACTAATACATCAATATTGTACGCACATAGTATATTTATTTTCGAGATAAATAATGTATGTATCTTCATTTCTGCTACCAGTCAAATCCGATGTGGTTGTTAAACTCTATTCTTACAAAAACAATTCCAAAAACAAAGACAGTTAATTTTAATAGCCTATTGCAAAATTCTGCTAATCATTTTTCAACAAATCGTTCAGATAATGTAAACATCATTTAATAAATTGAGGCCTTAAGTGTCTTAATAATTCATTTACCTGTTTAGAAAATTCCCAAAATAGCCGCCACCACGGCGGAATATGAGAAAAGTTTGTGAGAATGTTTTTTTTTTCATAGATTCCCACGTAAAAATAAACCATTAAGTATTAAGAAATTTGATATGATTTTACAACCGTCCGCCTGTTTGTCGTCAACCCTAAGAGGAAATGCTATAGAAGTGTCTTTAGCGAAAATATTTTTTATCACTAAACGCGTATTCGCTCATTGCTGGTAAACGTGGACTCTAAAATTTACTTTACTAATTTACTCAAAAATGGCACATGAATTGAAGTTGTCCTCAACATGTGCCATTTTTGAGTTTAAATTAGAATAAGCCATAATTACTATAAGCCTTGATCGAAAGGTTTCCTACTCGTGCCACGTGAGTTTGTATACCAATCTAACTCATGTATTGGTGAAGGAAAACATCGTGAGGAGACCTGCACACTAGTTGACAGTTTAAGTTCACTACTGGGTTGGCGATTACTTGTCTCTAGACGCGGTAGTCGTAAAAATCTTGTCAAATACCTTTAGTCGACTTGAACAAAATCTGACACCAGTGTTAGGCGATTAACACACTCGAAAAGAGGAAAACAAAGAATGGTTTCTGTCATATGACATAGATATGGCATATATTACATAGATATGGCTAAGAGAAGTTTTTCATTAAAACTTGTAGACGATTTTCTTATTCGGACATTTTGTGTCCAACGGAGCACGAATTTATTTAATTACTTGAATTTGAAATTATTTCAAGGCAAAAAAGGGAGAATCACCTGTTCATAAACCTGTGACAACTTTGACTTAACACTCAATTAAGTTATCCAAAATTTGTTGAAAATCCAAGTTTTACAAGACTGACAAGCGCGACAGATAAATTATATTTTATTATTCTATTTTCACTCCACGAATTTCAAGCTATGAATGTTCGAATTAGTAAGTATGGTTGCATAAGCGGAAATTAAATACTCTACTTAAAACATATTTTGTTATATTTCTTACTTCGTTAATTTTAATAAGTTTCATTTTATATGTGTGGTTCAGACATTTTCAAAGTCCAGGAGCTGAATCATAGAATAAATTAATGTACCTAAGAACCGGGGCATTTTATATGATGTGGAATATATAAATAAATATAGGGGTAAATCACACAGATTGAGCTAGCCCCAAAGGAAGTTCGAGACTTGAGTTAGTATGCAAGATTCCACCCGAACATAGTTTACCTAGGTACTTTGCAAGTTAAATAAAAGTTTGAAAAATCTAATGAATCAATCTAGGCTTTTTACAGGTTTTTTCAAACGATCGAATCGGAATCGATACGATAGACTGTTCCAACAACTTAACAGTTTATTTCAGTGGCCGGGGGCTCTTACCATCATCTCTTAACGCGATCCACTATGGCGGCCTATATAAGTATAGGCTGCCTATATATGCATTTCAAATTCGTACCATCGAGTTAATTTTTAGCATGAATGCGATTCATTTTAGGTTCTTATATTGAACTGAGTTGCATTGGAATCGTCCCGTAAAAGTTGATAGTAGGCCAGCATGATTTCATATTTGTGGTGCTAACAAAAGCAGTCGTATCAGGTGTCAGGATTGTTCCCATTTGGCTTTAAATCAAAACCGTTTATTCTGAATACGATAATAACATTAAAAATTATGAATCCCATTGTGACTATAATATAAAACTTTAAAGCATTTCGTGAACTTTCCTCGCTTAAACTTTGAGTGTGAATTTGGCTATTCTCCAATTAGTCAAATCACATACATTTTTCTAATGTCAAAAACAAAATCTTGTAATGAAGCTTGTATGACAGTAATGTATTATGTCGACTGTTTAAAAAAATATTTATAATATTCTTTAAATAACACCGAAAAAATAGTAAATCTGGTAATTAATAAAACTGGTCAATTAAAATGACTTTTAATTATCGCGCAAAAATCAATAAACGAGATAGCATGCTTGCTGCTAAATAATAACAAAATAGTTATAGGTAATTTATACTAACTTCTAAAATTACAACATTTTATGGTTTTATCTATGTCTATTATGAAAGAAATCATTTAACGTATAGTGTATTTGTAAGTGAATAAATATAAAAAAAAATAACTGAAGATTCTTCACATAGGCGATAAGCTAGCAACCTATCATCATTTTATTTGAGTTTCGCATCTCTTGGCTCTGTCTACACCGTAAGGTATAAAAACGTGATACTGTACTTAGACCTTAGAGTATCTATAAACACGAAGGTGTTGCAAATTCATACAAATCCTATTGACTCCAAGACGTGGCAGTCAAATCGAACTTGCCCCAATAAAGATTAATTGATTCGAGACGTAACGACTTAACTTGCAATAACTTTACTGATACGGTAACAGGGGGCTTACAATCATCTCTTAATGCGATCCAGTTCCACCTAAAATGATCGAAAATTCGTACAGTCAAGTTGATTTTTAATACTAATGTGATTCATTTCAGGTTCCTAAATTGAACTGTATTAGAATCTTTCCGTAAAAGTTGATGGTAGGTCTGCAGGAAGGGTCAAATGTTAATCATTCAAAATCTATATATTTAATTTTAAAAAATTATAGCATACTTTAAGTTAAAGATTATCTTATTCTCTTTATTATACTTTGGCATGTCATCTATTCCATTTTACATTATTTTTCAACGACATTAACAGACATTACATATTTTAGTCTAAAATATGCTTTAACTTTTTTATGAATAAAAGGAATAATCTGTAACTGGTCTATACCTGTACATAGATAATAATATATTTAAGAAAAAATGTACGTTTGTAGAACAAAAGTTTTTGAAGTGAAAACTTCTTTAGCGGCGTTGTGCACTTTTAGTGATGGGTAAAAAATGTTAAACTCGCGTCAGGACACACGAATTTCATAAGAAGTTAAAGTTGTACACAACGTTAATATTCAAGGTTTCACTTCTGCCGGCACTCCTGGAGTGCATCAGTTTTTATTTACGATGCTAGCTATCTAGCTGCTCTGTCGCTGTAGTGTAGACCAATTTAAGCATGAATGCTTTGGACTTTTATGTCTAATTGATAGTGAGTTGCGCCTTTATTGTGCTAGGTGTATTGCATGTGGCTAAGTGAATATCATAGGTCATTAATCATGATCGCTATCTAGACAGGCTAGGGACGTAACGACTTAGGTGACATAGAGTGCTTATTGATACCGAATATTACTATGTCGAAAGTAGGTCGGAGTTTTCTTAAGAAAAAATTTAAGGTGCGGCGGGACTAGATATCTAAGAGCTCATTAATATATTAATTCTTATATCTAGTCATATTAATTGTGCCTAATTCCCAAAACGGGAAACGTAATCTCGAAAGGACTAAATCCGCAAAATCGCTATCTCAAAAAGGCTGATTCGCGAAATGTTTTAATTCTCACAACGAGATTCTCAGAGCGTTACGACCGCAGTGGTCATTATGATCTGTCAATTTTCTTGAGAAAGGGATCATTTTCAAAGTTAATCATTCATACAATTGACATTACTACAATACAGATTAATTATATTAAAGTCAGATATTAAAACTACTTCTTGTCTTTGTTATAATTTGAAAAAAAATGTAATGACGGCGCGGCCGCAGCCCCTGAAACGCTCAGAAAACCAAAAGATAGAAACGGAATGACAAAACATAATAATATGTTCCCATGGTATTTTTTTTTTGTTAACACAAATCATAGCCGTACCAGCGCACTCTTGGAGGCTAACGGGAATGTGCAAGTCCTAACGCGGTCTAGCCGTGTTCCACACATCCCGTGTATTATTGTCATCTCAACTCAATAACCTGTCGGTCATCTCTCGTGTCGCTTGACCATCGTTCACTGCAATACGGAAAAGCAAGTCTTTAGGCATGATGTTTTATGATGTAGTGATTTTGAAAGTCTTTCAAACCTTAAAACAGGCAGAAAATCACGTTACCTGGACTCCCTTGGTCAAGAAAACCGCTGTTGATATTTTAGTACAACTATAGTATTTAAGCGTCAGAAAATTGGTACGATATTCTCAATGCAACCCAAATTTAGCACTCCAGCAAACGTATAGAGACACTTGGGTCCTGTTTCTTGGCGAGAGGCTATTACCGACACGAGACCACACTAATTTAGTGGGCCATTATCTTCAAGTGAGTCTTACGGGTACTTTATTTTGGGACTGGCAGTATAGGTAGGTACACAACGTTAGGTACATAACAGTACAGTCGACAACATAATTAAGTAGCCTGGTCACGCAATTCTTAGGGTGAGTTGCACCAATAAACTTTGGCGTTGACTTTGACCTGCGCTGATGTTTAGACAAAACGGCGTACTTTGCGTTTTTCTGTGCAAGTTAAAATTAACGGCAACGTTGACTAGTACAGTCAACAGCACATCAAGTTACCCTGCATGTACCTCTATGGCGCTGTAATAATAGCGGCGAGTTTGCAATGAATTTGAGTAGGTTCATGTGCTGTCGACTGTACAACGCATCCTTTTGAATAGGTATTCTGATTAAATAAATGTGAAATGCAATGGATGGTCTTTGAACGAATATCGTACATAGCTCGTAGCAACGACGAAGTTGTTCATAGAGTCTGTGCTACGAACATTGCTGGCCGTTTGATTTTCTAGTCTAATTGACAAAGTTTGTTACGTCAAACTATTGCCCATATTATATAGTTTGGGAAATTTTGTGTTTGTTGATGGGTGAATTTTCGAGCTTTTTTTCAAAATAAAGAACCTTTCTAAAATGTTAAAAATCAAATATTGATAAAATTCTACACTAACCCCATTGTACAGATTACTATTAATAAACTAGGGTGTAAAAACATTCTTGTCTTTGTTTAATATGAAGGAGTTGATGACGGTTAATGACGGTGATCGAAACGCTCAAATATTCACCCTAATAGGAAAATACGGTATAATAATTACCTATTTCCTGTAAGAATATTAGCAACATTACTGTTATTTTGTAACGCGTTTAATAAACGATACTATAATGAATTCTAAAATGAAGAAGTTGTGGTAAAAACTGACTAACATAAAAAAAATATGACCATGTTTGTTGTGATATCAAATCCAGATCTCATAGCACGTCCGTCGTGGTCCCGGGATCCCAAAGGAGTCACTGTGTTCGACCCCGGTCAGGTCAGGATGAAAAATGATCTTTTTCGTGGCCTGGGTCTTGGTATAGCCACAATATAGCTCATTATTTGTGTTTTTACATTTATTTTACGACTAGCATTTACCGCGGCTTTACCCAAGTGCACTCTAAATTATCATAGACCGGTCGATTTTCAGATTTTCATTTTTTTTTTCGTTTCATTCTATGCGTGACAAACATAAACCACATGTGCATGCAGTAAATCGTTAAAGAGTTCAATCGTTGTAGAGATCCAGCCGATCCTAGTCCATCATAATAAATCATAACAAATATGCTTTGTCATCCAAACGAAAAGTGTATACAAAATTTGAGTTCAATCGGTTGAAGATAGCAGATATCTTCAACCGATTGAACTCAAATTTTGTTACCTACCCTCTCATATCTTGCATACTTACCGCCAAGTATACAAATTGCAAGATAATAAAAGCTTGTAAAAATGGACACCACTTAACGAGTACCTACTATTTATTCTGAAATTCTTCCGCGAGCTCGCCCCAGGGCGCAATTAGTTTTATAATTATACCACAATAAATGTATGATTACCGTCGAAGGCTAAAATTGTATAAGCACATAGCATGTGTCCGGAATTAACGAAGTAATAAAGTGACATCCCTGCGTGATGAAATATGACGATAAAATGGCGCAACCTAATTCCGCGATAACCTTTCTTTACGAAGTTACCCCTAAACATACAAGTTAATTGTGTGATTGACAGCTAAGGTCATATTTACAAGGATATTTATATCTAAAGATGCAGAGCTGGAATCAGCGATTGTCTTATTCATATTATGAACTAGAAAGTTAAGAGGGTCTATTTGTTTGTTATTCTTATGCCAGATATACAGAAAGATGCCGAAGAGAATGCATGGATAATGTGTAGTTTGTACGTGTATTTACCTTAATTAAAAATAATGTGTTCCAAATCTACATAGATTGACAAACTGGTCCGCGATAGCGCATCTCGCCCATTGTTGGTATTCGAACCAAAAGTGAATTTATCGAAATGTGCTCATTAAATTAAGGAATTAGCTATATGAATGCGTACATTTTGTAAAATATCTACAGAAATAATTGATTGTATGTTCTCTAAAATGAAATAACACGACGAATTTATACCATTTCCTTTCGTCTCGAAGGATCTCTCTTTTATTTGAACTCGGTTAAAAATAAATTCATTCATACAATACCACTAAAGCACATACTCTATCACACTGTACAATGCATAAGTTTGCTTGAATCTGGATTTATGGACTATGATATCCATGATATCTACTATTAATTTGCGTTCCTGACATGAAAGGATTCCTCGCGCGTCATGTTTGCGAGCTTCACATTGCGTCTGACAGACACTGCAGACATACAATGGAGGTTCTAAGAAGACGTGAAACTTGTACAAAGTGTAGAAAATATTTACATTAAATTTCGTTACAATACTTATGTAAGATATATAATAATATTATTAAGATGAACTGTACCATTTTCTCTTAATTTTATTTAGTTAATAATAGATATCAGAAACTCAGTTCTAACGTACAGTCAACAGCACATCAAGTTACTGTAAGAACCTCTAGGGCGTGGTACAAGCGGTGAATTTGCAATGAATTTGGGTAGGTTCACATGACTGTACATACTAAGGGTGAGTTACACCAGTAACAATTTTTACTTTGACTTTAACCTTTCAATAGGATTGATCAAGTCAAGTTACAAAAGTCAAGTTGTACCTATACGTTGTACGTACATAAAAGTTACTATCGTAAAAAATAAACTTGAAAAAAATATTTATTAACAGTCGTGTAAAAACACCACCTTCGAAGAACAGGTACCTAAGATATAGTCCAAAAACCGTTCCCAAGTTACATTCCAGCATTTTTATATTTTATTCCGGTAAACTGTCGAAACACTTTTTGAGGATTTCTAGCGTCCATTTTTCTCCTCTTACGTTTTATGACTATGTTGCACTAAAAGGTGAAATAGTGTGTGTGTTTATACTTTTACTACCTATAAAAGAGTCGTTGCGGCTGCAAATTCTTTTGCAGAAAAAGTACTTTTAAAGAGAAAGGTAGGCTGCTCTACCTTTTTGTCCCAACTATAAAAACAAAAGATTTTTCGAGCCTACAGATACCTACCCAGACATGGTCTTCCACAAACAATTCTATTTTCCAGAGAACATTGGTAATAATTATTTACCTCTATCATCCCCCTGACGCCTGCCACATCTTTTTAACTTGAACAAATGTTAGATGTGGTTATAGTTGATTAGAATTGGAAACTAGTTCCTCGGTTACATACATGGTGAGTTGATACTTGTCAACTTTGACGTTAAGTTTAACTTGCTAGTAAGTATCGTGGTAGTAGTATAGTTGTAGTAAGTTTTGTACTTTTAGAGTAGGTTGCACGAGCAACTTAAATTACAGAACTAAAAAAGAAAAATGAATGTCAAACTTATCCCATGAAGGAATCTCTTCCAGTCAACAGTATGATTGTTTTATTCAAATAATGTCCATCGCTCTGACAATGCTTAATGTCTCACAGTCTTCGACTTAATTTAACTCGGTTTCTCAGGGGAATCTCCCAGACCAAATTTACGTATTTGTTCGGTTTTCCACCATTTACTGTGCGATTTCGCCGAAGTCTTACAAATGACTTCGCGCCGTCGAAACAATTGAAACAATCGACATGCAATTGCCCGACAAATTCTTGGAAAATTTACTCCTTTGTCTATGGCCTGAATTTTTTCTTAATTTTGTTTTTCGAACTTTCACTCAGTGAAATAAATGTGTGAAAAAAATAGGAAAACTTTAGATTTTCTCTCTAACAATATTGTTTTCTAAGAGTGTGTGAGAATAGATGAACATATCCAGCATTGTAGAATAGATATAGGTATAATGGCTGCCAAATCTTCATTGTCTTGGGTATTATTCGAGAAGCGTAGAACTGTGTAACAACTGCAGTTGTTTTACACTTTGGCTGTTGTCCAACTGTTATTTTTTGTACTTACAATGTATCAGATACTTTTGCAGTAACTCAATGGTTTAATAACCATCCATATTCGAGACAGAAAGGCGGGGATCAAATGTCATTATATTTCGTTTGGTTGTCAATAAATTTTTGCAAAATTGTTTACACCTAGGAGATTGGTAATATTGTAAATTATAGTTTTTACACGCTTTTACTTCTGTCGTGCAATCG